>NC_089842.1:68964134-69290384 GCF_035609145.1 Eleutherodactylus coqui
CAACTCCCAGCCAGCCACAACTAAAATCCACACGGTCAGATGTAGCCCAACAAAGGAGCTTTGAGGTTTTTGAAGACAGGATCCCCCTCTAACACTTTCCTGAAAAAACTATTACTGAAAGGCTGCGAACAGGCCTAGATGCGTAATACAAAAATGGATTCACTGCTACTCTCAGCAGGCCCCAACTAAAATGAACACGGTCAGATGTAGCTCAACGAAGGAGCTTTGGGGTTTTTGCACAGAGGATCCTACTCTAACACATTCCCTATATCAGCAGTAGCTCTTTCCCTAAACTCTGCATAATACACTGTAGACTGAGAACGCTATAGCTGAAATGGCCTGCACAGCCCGAGATGAAAAAAAAAAAAGGTGTACTACTGCTCCCAGCCAGCCACAACAGTAATGCACACGGTCAGATGTAGCCCTAAGAAGGACCGCTGGGGTTCTTGAAGACAGGACCTACGCTAACACTTTCCCTATATCAGCAGCAGCACTTTCCCTAACCTCTGTCAGCATGTGTCTGAGGCGAGTCACAGGCGGGACCGCTTTGAGTACTCGGCGGTCACTTGATCTCACCAGCCACTCACTGCTGGGGGGTGGGATAGGGCTGGTACGTCACAGGAGGAAGTGGTAATGCCTTCCCCGCATGTCTATTGGCTAGAAAATGGCGCTAAACCTGCGGGGAAGGAAATGGAATTGACTCGAGTACCGAGTGGTGTTCGACTCGAGTACCGAGCATCTCGAGTACCCTAATGCTCGAACGAGCATCAAGCTCGGACAAGTGTGCTCGCTCATCTCTAGTTACTACACAGGTTGTTTTTAATGGGTATTGGTGGATAGCTATTTAAGTGAGGTCACACATGATTTTAGTATGAGTGAACAAGGGTTTGCACGCACCCCGAAACGCGTTCTCAGTGACCTGCTTGTAGTTCTTTTATGGCACTGTTCTAATAATATTGAAAGCACTTTTCCTGGCTTGTAAAGTCCCCAATTGCTTGGATGCACTAAACTATGCTGCTGTAACTGGGCGGAGAAACTTGAAAGAGGAGAATAAAGTGCTCAACGATGTGGGCAAGCAGCAGAGACTACTGACATTTGAGCTCCTGCTTGTTTTTTCAAGTTATTTTGGACTTTGGCACCCGAATAATACTCTTGATAAGCTCAATGACAAATAGGCCTTTCTGCTGACTCAGTATCATAATGATTCTGGTTCTCACACGATTGACATATACCCCCCTTGGTGGACTCGCTATCACTCTGAACTGGCCTTTGTACTACAGGAAAAGAAGCCAAATATGCTTCAACTGGTAAACTGCAGGATAAAGTCACCTCATGTGGCTGCACATTAGTCGGCACATGAACATTTAGCACCCTCATATTGCAGTCTGGCTTTCTGAACGCTACTGGGGGATATGGTGATTGAGCCTGCACTGCAGTTTATCATGTGCTGCATATTTAACTTGTTTTCCTGTGAGTTATGTCTTAGTACATCTTTTCACTTACCTCTGTGATTTTATCAATAAACTAAGATCTCTTTTGGCAAAAACATATATGACAGTCAACTTTGTCTGAACATTGCGCCATATTCGACCCTCCATAAACATTTTTCATTCTTTGTCTGCCATTGCCTCCTATGGGGCCTTTTTCCTTCTTTGTTTTCATATGCTTACCGTATGGGTAGAATGTTTCGTAGGGCAAGCTGCACCTTCTTAAGAAAATTTAAAAAATGTTCGTCCAATCCTTGCTACCAAGTTCCAGGATCTTCATTTCAGACTTTTTTGCTCCACTTCATATTTTTCTTGTATTTCTACATAAAAGTGAATGAGGAAATGGAAACATGCACAAAATATGCTGGGAGATGCATGAGATACTGCTTGATTGTGCAGGAAAAAGAACAGATCTGGAACTCATTAGACTAATTAGTTATATCAATCAGCATGTTTTTTCCTCGTGTGCAAATGAAGATGATAATGCTATGCTCATGTGTGTGCAAATATATATACACTCATGCGAATCTGACCTAAAAGTTCATGCTCATGGTAATGATTCTGAACAGCACTAAAAAGAGTCACTATGCATCCATATTTTGAACCCCTAGGCAGTCTTTGTGTGCTGAAATATGAGTCCTTCAGACTCTTTATTCTCACCAAGAAGCAAAGCTAAATACTTCTGTAATACAGCTTGTAATGAAGCCCGTAGCAAGCTATTGGCGCTGCGTTATTGGTATGTACAAGATTGATGCATCGGGTGGATAGGTAAATTCTTTCTATCTTGGCAAGTTATTATTACATATATTGCCAGAAAAAAACAAAAATAAAGCAGCAATCACCAAAAAATTCTGGGAAAAACATGTTTCTTTATTTCATGTGTAGAAAAGACACATAGGGGAACACAATGTAACAGATGACAGCTATTTTGTGTCTGACTAGAGATGAGCGAGCACCAAAATGCTCGGGTGCTCGTTACTCGAGTCAAACTTTCCGCGATGCTCGAGGGTTCGTTTCGAGTAACAAACCCCATTGAAGTTAATGGGCGACTCGAGCATTTTTGTATATCGCCGATGCTCGCTAAGGTTTTCATTTGTGAAAATCTGGGAAATTCAAGAAAGTGATGAGAACGACACAGAAAGGGATAGGGCAGGCGAGGGGCTACATGTTGGGCTGCATCTCAAGTTCCCAGGTCCCACTATTAAGCCACAATAGCGGCAAGAGTGCCCCCCCCCCAACAATTTTTACTTCTGAAAAACCATCATTAGCAAGGCATACCTTAGCTAAGCACCACACTACCTCTAACAAAGCACAATCACTGCCTGCATGACACTCCGCTGCCACTTCTCCTGGGTTACATGCTGCCCAACCCCCCCCCCCCCCCGCATGACCCAGTGTCCACAGCGCACACCAAAGTGTCCCTGCGCAGCCTTCAGCTGCCCTCATGCCACACGCTGGCCTCATAGCCACACCACCCTCATGTCTGTTTATAAGTGTGTCTGCCATGAGGAGGAACCGGAGGCACACACTGCAGAGGGTTGGCATGGCCAGGTAGCGATCCTCTTTAAAAGGGGCGGGGCGATAGCCCACAATGTTGTACAGAAGCAATGAGAAATCCAATCCTGTGCCACCTCCATCAGGAGCTGCACACGTGGGCATAGCAATGGGGAACCCATTTGCCACACACTATTCATTCTGTCAAGGTGTCGCATACCTCAATCGACACTGCAAGGGGAAAGCCGCCTGCACTCTGCCCCCTACCCAAGTCAGTCAGTGTCTTTGTGCCAGACAGGTCAAACACAGCGATGGGAGCTAAGTTTGCACCAACAGCATAGGTGGGTCCTAGGAAACCCAAGACATGAACCAAAAATTGATCTGACCGGCCAAAAATGGCAGACTTGCACCGCGCCCACGACATAGGCCTTGGCCCACAGCTTCAGCAATCCTAGGTAGGAAGCAGACTTTCACTGCACCCAGGACATAGGCCTCTGCACAAACCCTCAGCAATCGCGGGCCTACAGTGGACACCAATGCTAGCGTAGCTGTGCACGTCTCATTAGCGCTGTATTGCTCCTGTAGTATGTCCCAATGTAGTGCCCCGGATAGTAGAGCTAACGTCAGATTAAATACAGGTGGGCTTTGGCCCACACTGCATGCCCCAGTCAGACCGGGGTTTTTTATAAATAGTCACAGGCAGGTACAACTCCGCAATGGGAATTCAGTGTGCACCCACAGCATGGGTGGCTCCCTGGAACCCACCAGCGGTACATAAACAAATCCCATTGCAGTGCCCAGCACAGCTGAGGTAACGTCAGATTAAATGCAGGTGGGCTTCGGCCCACACTGCATGCCCCAGTCAGACTGGGGTTCTTTATAAGCAGACGCATGCAGTTACAACTCTGTGTGGGCTGACAGCATAGGTGGGTCCCAGGAAGCCACCGGCGGTACATAAACAAATCCCATTGCATTGCCCAGCACAGCTGAGGTAACGTCAGATTAAATGCAGGTGGGCTTCGGCCCCCACTGCATGCCCCAGGCAGACTGGGGTTCTTTATAAGTAGACACATGCAGTTACAACTCCGTGTGGACCGACAGCATGGGTGGGTCCCAGGAAGCCACCGGCGGTACATAAATAATTCCCATTGCATATCCCAGCACAGCTGAAGTAACGTGAGATGAAATGCAGTTGGGCTTCGGCCCACACTGCATGCCACAGTCTGACCGGGGTTTTTAATACATAGACACTGGCAGGTACAAATCACTAATGTGAAGTCCCTGTGGACCCACAGCATGGGTGGTTCCCTGGAACCCATCGGCGGTACATAAATGTATCCCATTGCAGTGCCCTGCTCAGCAGAGCTAACGGCACATACAATACAGGTGGGCTTCGGCCCACAGTGCATGCCCCTGTCAGACTGGTAATATGTACCTTAACAGTAACCGCGTTGGTGGGAAATGGCCTCGCCACCATCATGTCTTTGGGAAGCCTCCGTTTCCACACCACAGTGACATAGCATTAGCAGCGGTATAGTCAGAGCCCAGAATTAGTAACATTTCAGCGGTAGCATTAGGCACAGGCCCTAGTAACATATCACTAGCAGCAGTATAGGGGGAGCACAGTCTTAGTTCCATTTCAGTAGTATTAGCAGTCAAGACAGGCCACAATAACATTCCCGTTGCAGCAGTTTAGGGAGATAACAGTCTCTTTCACATTTCAGTAGTTGCAGTATAGTCAAGGCCCCAGTTACATTTATGTAGCAAAAGTGTAGGCCAACCCCACACACCTTGCTGTACCATGAGTGCAGGCGAAGCCCATAAAAATGACTAGGATTACACTGTAGGCGAGGGCCCAAAAAAATTTGTGTACCAACAGTACTAATGTACCTCAGAAAAATTGCCCATGCCCAACCAAGAGGGCAGGTGAAACCCATTAATCGCTTTGGTTACTGTGGCTTAATTTGTAACTAGGCCTGGAGGCAGCCCAGTTAAAATAAAAATTGGTTCAGGTGCAAGTTTCAACGCTTTAATGAGAATTGAAACGTATAAACATTGTTTACAAAAGTAATATAACTGAGCCTTGTGGGCCTAAGAAAAATTGCCCGTTCGGCGTGATTACGTGAGGTTTCAGGAGGAGGAGCAGGAGGAGGAGGATCAATATAATACATAGATTGATGAAGCTAAAAGGTCTCCGTTTTTTATGGTGATTGAGAACGATGCTTCCATCCGCGGGTGCAGCCTACGTATTGTTTAAGTACCGCTGCTGTCCGCTGGTGGAGAAGAGAAGACTGGGGAAATCCAGGCTTTGTTCATCTTTATGAGTGTAAGCCTGTCGGCACTGTCAGTTGACAGGCGGGTACGCTTGTCCGTGATGATTCCCCCAGCCGCACTAAACACCCTCTCTGACAAGACGCTAGCCTCAGGGCAAGCAAGCACCTCCAGGGCATACAGCGCAAGTTCAGGCCACGTGTCCAGCTTCGACACCCAGTAGTTGTACGGAGCAGAGGCGTCACGGAGGACGGTCGTGCGATCGGCTACGTACTCCCTCACCATCCTTTTACAGTGCTCCAGCCGACTCAGCCTTGACTGGGGAGCGGTGACACAGTCTTGCTGGGGAGCCAGAAAGCTGTTAAAAGCTTTGGAGAGTGTTCCCCTGCCTGTGCTGTACATGCTGCCTGATCTCCGCGCCTCCCCTGCTACCTGGCCCTTGGAACTGCGCCTTCGGCCACTAGCGCTGTCGGATGGGAATTTTACCATCAACTTGTCCGCCAGGGTCCTGTGGTATAGCATCACTCTCGAACCCCTTTCCTCTTCAGGTATGAGAGTGGAAAGGTTCTCCTTATACCGTGGGTCGAGCAGTGTGTACACCCAGTAATCCGTAGTGGCCAGAATGCGTGTAACGCGAGGGTCACGAGAAAGGCATCCTAACATGAAGTCAGCCATGTGTGCCAGGGTACCTGTACGCAACACATGGCTGTCCTCACTAGGAAGATCACTTTCAGGATCCTCCTCCTCCTCCCCCTCCTCAGGCCATACACGCTGAAAGGATGACAGGCAAGCAGCATGGGTACCCTCAGCAGTGGGCCAAGCTGTCTTTTCCCCCTCCTCCTCCTGCTCCTCCTCCTCCTCCTCCTCCTCCTCAATGCGCTGAGATATAGACAGGAGGGTGCTCTGACTATCCAGTGACATACTGTCTTCCCCCGCCTCCATTTCCGAGCGCAAAGCGTCTGCCTTTATGCTTTGCAGGGAACTTCTCAAGAGGCATAGCAGAGGAATGGTGATGCTAATGATTGCAGCATCGCCGCTCACCATCTGGGTAGACTCCTCAAAGTTTCCAAGGACCTGGCAGATGTCTGCCAACCAGGCCCACTCTTCTGTAAAGAATTGAGGAGGCTGACTCCCACTACGCCGCCCATGTTGGAGTTGGTATTCCACTATAGCTCTACTCTGCTCATACAGCCTGGCCAACATGTGGAGCGTAGAGTTCCACCATGTGGGCACGTCGCACAGCAGTCGGTGCACTGGCAGATTAAACCGATGTTGCAGGGTGCCTAGGGTGGCAGCGTCCGTGTGGGACTTGCGGAAATGTGCGCAGAGCCGGCGCACCTTTTCGAGCAGGTCTGACAAGCGTGGGTAGCTTTTCAGAAAGCGCTGAACCACCAAATTAAAGACGTTGGCCAGGCATGGCACGTGCGTGAGGCTGCCGAGCTGCAGAGCCGCCACCAGGTTACGGCCGTTGTCCCACACGACCATGCCCGGTTGGAGGCTCAACGGCGCAAGCCAGCGGTCGGTCTGCTCTGTCAAACCCTGCAGCAGTTCGTGGGCCGTGTGCCTCTTCTCTCCTAAGCTGAGTAGTTTCAGCACGGCCTGCTGACGCTTGCCCACCGCTGTGCTGCCACGCCGCGCGACACACTGACTGCTGTCGACGTGCTGCTGCTGACACATCTTGATTGCGAGACAGAGGTTGCGTAGGAGGAGGAGGGTGGTTTAGTGGTGGAAGCATACACCGCCGCAGATACCACCACCGAGCTGGGGCCCGCAATTCTGGGGGTGGGTAGGACGTGAGCGGTCCCAGCCTCCACTAAATTCACCCAATGTGCCGTCAGGGAGATATAGTGGCCCTGCCCGCCTGTGCTTGTCCACGTGTCCGTTGTTAAGTGGACCTTGGCAGTAACCGCGTTGGTGAGGGCGCGTACAATGTTGCGGGAGACGTGGTCGTGTAGGGCTGGGACGGCACATCGGGAAAAGTAGTGGTGACTGGGAACCGAGTAGCGCGGGGCCGCCGCCATCATGCTTTTGAAAGCCTCCGTTTCCACAAGCCTATATGGCAGCATCTCCAGGCTGATCAATTTGGCTATGTGCACGTTTAACGCTTGAGCGTGCGGGTGCGTGGCGGCTTACTTGCGCTTGCGCTCAAACACTTGCGCTAGCGACGGCTGGACGGTGCGCTGAGAGACATTGGTGGATGGGGCCGAGGACAGTGGAGGTGAGGGTGTGGGTGCAGGCCGGGAGATGGTAGTGCCTGTGTCCTGAGAGGGGTGTTGGATCTCAGTGGCAGGTTGTGGCACAGGGGGAGAGGCAGTGGTGCAAACCGGAGGCGCTGAACGGCCTTCGTCCCACCTTGTGGGGTGCTTGGCCATCATATGCCTGCGCATGCTGGTGGTGGTGAGGCTGGTGGTGGTGGCTCCCCGGCTGATCTTGGCGCGACAAAGGTTGCACACCACTGTTCGTCGGTCGTCTGCGCTCTCAGTGAAAAACTGCCAGACCTTTGAGCACCTCGGCCTCTGCAGGGGGCACTTTGGGAAACAGTTGGTGGATTATTCGGTCTGGCCCTTCCTCTACCCCTGGCCACCGCACTGCCTCTTCCAACCTGCCCTGAGGCTGCACTTGCCTCCCCCTCTGAAGACCTGTCCTCAGTAGGCTTAGCAAACCAGGTGGGGTCAGTCACCTCATCGTCCTGCTGCTCTTCCTCTGAATCCTCTGTGCGCTCCTCCCTCGAACTTACTGCAATTACTACTACCTGAGTGATAGACAACTGTGTCTCATCCTCGTCGTCCTCCTCACCCACTGAAAGCTCTTGAGACAGTTGCCGGAAGTCCCCAGCCTCATCCCCCGGAACTTTCCAAAGGTTGGGCATCGGTCACGACAAACTCCTCCGGTGGGATAGGAACCATTGCTGCCCATTCTGGGCAGGGGCCCGAGAACAGTTCCTGGAGTCTGCCTGCTCCTCAGAATGTGTCATTGTAATGGAGTGAGGAGGCTGGGAGGAAGGAGGAGCAGCAGCCAGAGGATTCAGAGTTGCAGCAGTGGACGGCGTAGAACTCTGGGTGGTCGATAGATTGCTGGATGCACTTTCTGCCATCCACGACAGGACCTGCTCACACTGCTCATTTTCTAATAAAGGTCTACCGCGTGGACCCATTAATTGTGAGATTAATCTTGGGACGCCAGAAACGTGCCTCTCTCCTAATCCCGCAGCAGTCGGCTGCGATACACCTGGATCAGGAGCTCGGCCTGTGCCCACACCCTGACTTGGGCCTCCGCGTCTTCGCCCGCGTCCACGTCCTCTAGGCCTACCCCTACCCCTCAGCATGGTGTATTACCAGTAGTGCAGAAACAGAACGCTGTAATTAAATGTGCCGCTTATTGGCCTGTGGTTGGAGGCTGACTTCGCTTACGGAACGCACAGCAGAGCCAGGAAAGAATTTTGTGCAAGCCTGTAGTGAGACGTAGGTGCGTATGACTGAGCTAGTGGAATTCACAGCGCAGAAGCAGTCAAGTGTTCAAAGGCCACTAGTAGGCCTTAAGTGTTTTGCTTCTATTTTTTTAAAGGCTGAGCTGAGACAGCAGACAGATACTGTAGGCAGCGTATATATGTATACTGTTTCCCTCTGGACGGGATGACGGCGGTGATGTAACGAGCAACGCAGAGCCAGGAAAGAATTTTGCGCAAGCCTGCTGTAACACTTAGCTGCGTATTAATTAGGACTACTACCCCCAGCAGAGACGCAGTACACTGAGGACGGTCACAGGCAGCCCAAATAGATTTTTTTTTTCCCAAATTTTTTTGAAAAAGCCCACTGCCTATATAGACAGTATATCTCTTTCACCTTTCCCACTGTCCCTGCCTCACCACTACTGGCCCTATACTATGTAAAATTACTGCAGACTGAGGACGCAATGCTCTGCACGGCCGATATACAAAAAAAAAAAAACGTGCAACACTGCTAAAAGCAGCCTCAACAGTACTGCACACGGTCAGATGTGGCCCTAAGAAGGACTGTTGGGGTTCTTGAAGCCTAAAATAACTCCTAACACTCTCCCTATAGCAGCTCCAGCATCAGCAGCACTTTCCCTGATCTATGTCAGAATGCATCTGTGGCGAGCCGCGGGAGGGGCCGATTTAAATACTCGGGTGACACCTGATCTCGCCAGCCACTCACTGCAGGGGGGTGGTATAGGGCTTGAACGTCGCAGGGCGAAGTTGTAATGCCTTCCCTGTCTTTCTATTGGCCAGAAACGCGCTAACATCTCAGAGATGAAAGTGAAAGTAACTTGAACATCGTGTGGTGCTCGCCTCGAGTAATGAGCATCTTGAACACGCTAATACTCGAACGAGTAGCAAGCTCGGACGAGTACGTTCGCTCATCTCTATTCATAATGCTTGCCTAACCCAATGAGATTAACGCTGTGACTAATGACCCATTCCTTTCCTGTGTAAGAACTATGCCAAGTCAATAAACACTCAGTGCGCCCGCCTTATACAGAGAGAGTCACCTGTTACATGCCGTAGCTTTCTCTACGTATCTGAGGAAACTAATAACTGTCTCAGTGTCTAGTTCTTGGTTTCTGGGATGCATCCAGGTACGGCTTTAATTTGGACCTCAAGACCTGAAAGGTTATGTGACCGTGCAGCGGTCCTTAACATAACATACTTTGCGTCCATTGAAATCTGGCGGAGTGAGATGGTTGAGTGACCTCTTATGTAATAAAGAAATAAAAAAAATCGACAAACTATGACGCTGAAAGCGAGATATTTAAATATCTCAGAATTAGCTCCTTTCTAAAGGAAACACCCATCCACAAAACAAAACTCCCTACTATACTTATAAACAAGATCACTAGACCCCCTCCCATGGGCAGATCTGAGACAAGATCTTACTACGACATATTAACCAACAATATGACACTGACTAAGAAAACATATATGTCTAGTTGGGATCTCGAACTCAAAAAAACAATATCCATCGACTTCTGGTCCAGATCATTCAATCTGATGTCGAAAGCTACCAAGGGACTTAATATACTAGAAACCCAAACAAAATTTCATCCAAGATGGTATTACACCCCCTCACTATTGTACAATAGATCGAACTTGGGCAATGGACTGTGTTGGAGAGAATGTGGACAAAGAGGCACGTTATTACACGTGTTTTGGTCATGTCCAAAACTGAAACTGTTTTGGGGGAAAATACTCAACCTTTTACAAAACATATTAAGATGCCATATACCTAGAAATGCCAAAACAATCCTACTACTAATAGGCTTTGAAAATCTCCCATATCATCTCCCATTCATTCACAACTATGCTTTGTAGCGGTGAGTGTAGCTGTGCATATGGCTGTCTGATATTCCCCTCAGGCCAGATTAATATGGGCGTATTTGTGTGCATATTTCTCACAGAATAGAAGTTATTGATTTTAATGGGTTCGTTGACATGCAAGTATATTTCCTGCACATTATGATGGTGCAAAATAATTAAAAAAATACAGCATGCTCATTTGCACAGCAAAAATCCCCATAGAAGTCAACTGGTATGTGCAAATGCGTGCAAAATAAGCTAAAAGATGCATAAAACATTGTGTTATTGCACAGAAAAATGTTAGTTTCTCTCTAGTTAGAGTACCTAGACGGTGAGTGAGGAGACTCAAAAGGCCATTCATGATCTTCTGGGTAATATGCAAATAAGGGAGATGGAATAATACCTCCACAGTGCCACCTATTGGAAGGCAGCATTCCAATGGATGACATTGTGGAGGTATTATTCAATCTTCCTGATTTGCACAGAAAGAACACATCTGGAACTCATTAGAGCAATTAATTATTTCAATCTGTGGGGGGGGGGGGGGGTTTCCCCCGCGCAAATAAACATGTCCTTGCACATGGAAATAGCAAGAGCACAAAAAAGTATTTTTTATTTTGCAAAATGCTATGCTCATGATTGTGCAAATATGCATACGCTCATGTAAATCTGACCTAAGAGTTCATGCTTATGGTAATGATTCCAAACAGCAGTCACTATGGGTCCATATTTTGAGCCCCTAGGCCATTTTTGTGTACTTGAGACTCTTTATTCTCACCAAGAAGCAATGCTAAATACTTCTATAATACAGCTTGTAATGAAGCCCGTAGCAAGCTATTGGCACTGCGTTATTGGTATGTACAAGATTGATGCATCGGGTGGATAAGTAATTACTTCCTGTCCTGGCACAACCCTTTCAAGCAAGTTATTATTATTACATTTAGGGCTTAAACAAACGAACGTGTCTGCGCACATTTTTGCGTGCCTGAAAATCACGTCTGTAAAAGGTGACAAAGCAATCTCATTGATATTAATAGGTTTGTTCTCATGCACATGTTTGTTGCTCATACAATTCCTGCATGCAAGAAAAGATAGGTCTTGCCCTATATTTCTGCGTGCTACACAGAAAACTGCCATGGACGTATATGGCAGGTAAAAAAAATCAGGGGGAAGGGTGGGAACCTGCGTAAAACACAGGGAAAAGAAGACAGTTTGCCCTTATATGGCTTTAAATAGCCACTTTAATCCATGAAAAGGGAATATCATGCACCCGTGTGAACTGGTATTTCGAGTACAAAAATCATATTGCTCTGTGCTGAAACACACGTATCAGCCTGCTTATTGCCATCTCAAAAACGTCTTCATGAGCAAATATGCCCCATTGAGGCAAGTGTACTTGCGCACACGCTTGTCTGTCATAGCCTTATTGTCAGCAGAAGCAAGAATGAAGCAGCACTCACCCCACAAATTCCTATAAAAACCTAAGTTCCTTTATTTTATGTGTAGAAAAGACACATAGGGGGAGGAGGACACAATGTAACAGATGACAGCTATTTTGTTTCTGACACTTTCTCTAGTTTTAACTTATTATATTTTTATCTTTTTAATTCTACAAATGAATTTCAATTAAGAAAATTAATCCACCAGGAATATGTTACTTTTTAGAGATGAGCGAGCGTACTCAGCCACGCCCCTTTTTCGCCCGAGTACCGCGATTTTCGAGTACTTCCGTACTCGGGCGAAAAGATTCGGGGGGCGCCGTGGGTGAGTGGGGGGTTGCAGCAGGGAGTGGGGGGGGGGAGAGGGAGAGAGAGAGGGCTCCCCCCTGTTCCCCGCTGCTACCCCCCGCGCCGCCACGCCTCCCCCCGCCCCCCGGCGCCCCCCGAATCTTTTCACCCAAGTACTGAAGTACTCGAAAATCGTGGTGCTCGATCGAGTAATTACTCAAAACGAGTACGTTCGCTCATCTCTATTACTATTATTTTCACATAATTATATTTTATACATTTACATTTCACTGTTTTCAGGTGTTATCTACAAAATGTTAAGTCTGTATGATCTGATAGGACGTCCACAGCAGCTGTTGACAAATGACGCTTACTCTTCAGTCTTATGTCATATCTTTATTGTAAATGTCAAAAGTAGGTAGAAATGCAATAAAATAATTTGAAAATGAATCAGCGCGGGATGAAGGCCAACTTGTAATACCGAGGAAAATTTCCAAATCCACTCATTAAAGGTGCTAGGTCTATTTCTTCTATACCCACAGATGACCGGAGGCTGAAGTTCTGCAAAATTGTGGTGAAAAACAGGAATAACTCCATTCTTGCAAGACCTTCTCCGGCACAGATACGTTTTCCTGAAGGGTAAAAGAATATTTGAGTGAATCAATAATTATCTGCACTTCCAAATATTATGAGTTTTAGATCCCATCTCTAAGGGTGCATTCACATGAGCGTGTGCTGTACATAGGTGCGCACAAAATCGCATGAATGCAGGTCCATGTCCATTGAAGCCCTCCTCTGAAAATCATCCCTAGAATGTATTAAAAATAAAAAAATATATATATTCACCTCTCCTCAGCTACAGGGGCTCAGGTGCATCTATCCTGCCTTCTTCCTGCTCTGCTCTGAAACTCTTTCAGCAGGCCGGGATTTAAAATTCCTGGCTGCTGAAAGGACTGTATCTGATTAGCTGAGCGCTCAGCCAATCACAGGCAGCTCTCAGCCATTCATTGAATGACAGCTGAGTGGTACCTGCGATTGGTCACATCACTCAGCCAATCACAGACTGTGCTTGGCCATTCATTGAATTCTATGAATGGCCATGTGCTGCCTGTGATTGGCTGAGTGCTGTGACCAATCGCAAGCAGCACTTAGCTGTCATTCATTGAATGGCTGAGAGCTGCCTGTGATTGGCTGAACGCTCAGACAATCAGATACAGCCCTTTCAGAAAGCAGAGTGTGTGTGTGTGTGTGTGTGTATATGTGTATATATGTGTGTGTGTGTGTGTGTGTGTGTGTGTATGTGTATGTGTATGTGTGTGTATATATATATATATATATATATATATATATATATTTTTTTTTTATTTTTTTTTTTTTAAAACATTCTAGTTAAAAGGGATTTTCATCTGAATTTTTCAAAAGCCATACTTTTTTTTTCAATTAACATGGCTATATGAGGACTTGTTTTTTACTTGCCGAGCTTTATTTTTTTGGGATAGATATAATGCATTGTATAATTTTTATTAATTTTTTTTTGTAGGGCAGGGAGAAAAAAAGTTCGCCATTTTTCTTAGTGTTAGGCTTTATACACACAAGAGTATATACACGGCTACGTAAGCGTGTTTTCGTGGCCAGACGATATATGCAACCAGCTGAGGCATTGGTTTCCAATGCATTAATTCACTTGGGCGAATTTCCGGTGCCTAAAAACATAGCACTGTAAAAAATAGAACATGCGCAACTGCAATCCGTGCCTGCTGTTATACGCTAGGTAAAAAGATAGCTCTGGTTCTATCTCTTGACCGATGTACGCTATCGGCTCCCATAGACTCCTATGGGAGCTGGAAAAAAAGCGAGGGGGAGGCAGTTAAAGATCGTCCAACGTTGCGTAAAGCTTACAGATGCATCTGTATAGACACTTGAAGTCATTCCGAGGATTTATGCCGAGTGAGGGATTTCTGGGCTGCATCATATTTTTTTCGCTAAAAACATTGTGTAGAAGATATATATCTATACAAGGTGAAATGTCTATTTCACAGTCTGAGCCAGCAGAACGGAAAGTGCTGGCCGCATCCTGTACTGCTAACTGGTATCAGAATATGCAGCTGATAAAAATACATGCTGATAACCTCAGGGCACATATTTACCCGCACATAACCCTCAGGCGTCAATTGACGACACACTGCTCACTCCACCCTTGCCCCCTCCATCGAACACGGAAAGATGGCGCTGGTTTGCACCAGAAACCACATGATGTTGGACGTCCATGGCGACAGCAACTCACGCAGGACCGGATGTAAAAAAAACATATTTGGACCCCCCAATCCCATACTTTGATTTCCAATCACGTATTGCTTCCTGCATGTCCATAAAGGGCAATTGACTCATCATGCTATATAAGATGCTATACACCTACTAATAAACAGTCGAGGAAGACTTTTTTTACACTGACAGTCCGCCTCGGTGTCAAGTTCTTCTGTGCATGCACAATCTCTGAGGGTTAATCAGGAAGGGTGCAAACATTCCAATTGATTACGCCGTGGCCTCCTCTCCTCACTGTCAGTAAGTGACATCAGTGGGTACAGGAAATCTGATGTCACCCCTTGATAGTGAGCAGAAGAGTTTGTCCACTTGATAGATTAACAGCATGTTTGCTCATTACATAGGCACGCCATTCACTATGTCATGATTCATTTTCCCAGTGGGGAACTTAAACCCTTCATGCCTGGTTCCTCTGCAAAGTACTACTGATTGCCTCCAGTGAACAAACTGGGTTTGTTAGAAAAATATGTTTTTTACAGAAGCTTTTACGGAGGCTAAAAAGAGTGGCCTGTTCTTCATTAAGTTAGAATACCCTAGGATGATGTTTGAAAAGCGGGTTGTGAACAAGACAACTCCAAAAATCCAATATCCTAAGAAATTGCTATTGTTTTTGTGATTTTGTTTTGGTTGTGTTGCTAACTTGCCCATGGCACAGTGTACACCATAAATGAATGGTTGTGCCCATAAAAATTCTTAAATTACTATAATGATGGCCAAAAATTAAATATGCTGCCTGACTTGATGATATTAACAGTATAATTTTAAGTACTTACCTGAAGAGAACGGCATGAATCCATCATTCCGACTGAACTTGCCTTTATCATCCAAAAAGTGTCCAGGATTGAATTGATTTGGGTAAGAAAACTGCTTCGGATCTCGAAGAACAGAACTGAGCATCGGGAAGATGGTTGTACCCTAGGAATAACACCCAGTCAGATGCATTGTAAAGATTAATACTATTGTTTATATCGTTTTGTGAACATTGTACTATTGAAGTGTACTGTAGTTGTTACTAATGCCTGGTTTAGACACAACAATTATCACTCAAAAGATGTATTTTGAGCAACTTTTGAGCGATAATCGTTGTGTGCCTTTACAGGGCAAAGTGATTTCTCAAGTTTTGAGCGATCACTTTACGCTCCGAGTGGGGTATGCAGAAGACAAGCGGGGCTGCGTTTCTTCTGCATCCACCTGTTCTCTTCTCGGAGCGCTCCGCTGTTATACAGTGGAGCGCTCCCAGCAGGGTATACAGAACACAAGCGGGGCCATTTGTCTTCTGCATCCAGCAGTTCTCTTCTCGGAGCACTCTGCTGTTACACAGCTGAGTGGTCCGAGCGGGGTATGCAGAGCACAGCTTCACCGCTGTCTTCTTCATACCCCGGCTGTTCACGGAGCGCTCAGCGGGTATACAGCTGTGCGCTCCATGCAGGGGATTTTGAACACAGCTGGACCGCTGTGTTCTTCATACTACAGTTGTTCACTGGGCTCTAAATTGGTATACAGCTATGCACTCCTTGTGGGGTATGCAGAACACAGCTGTGTTCTTCATATCCTGGCTGTGTTCACGGAGCAGGATACAGCTGAAACAATAGTATCAGCTGTATCCCGCTGTGAATTCCTTATAAGGCTGATCGTTCTCTATCAGCATTCTGAAAGGGAGAACGATCAGCAACTCATTAACGAAAACTGCATGATATCAGTGCAGTTAGATGCAATGATTCTCGCTAAAAAGAGGGCTTTGAGCGATTTTTGAGCGAGAATCGTTGGGTCTAAATTGTCCTTAAGTGCTCTTTGCTTGGGGTGATAAATCGTTCACTTCATTCACTTATTCATAATTCAGTTTCTGCATGCAGAAAACTAAACGATGTATTGTCCCATTTAAGGGCGCCCACCCACTGGCGATTTTTTTTCCTTTGCGTTTTGCGTTTTTTCTCAAGAGCAATTAGTTTTGAATGTACTCCTGTCCACTGGCGTTTTTTGTTTCAGTCCGTTGCAATTTTTAACATAGGAACTGTCAGTTGCATATGTGTCCTTATTTTTCTCTTAATGCACCCATGAATGTCAATGTAAATTAACGCAAAAAGCCGCGAAAATGCCGCGAAAAAGCTGCGAAAACGCCGCGAAAAACGCACCAAAAATGCGACGAAAACGCTGCGTTTTTCACGCACGAAAATCGCAAACGCCAGTGGGTGGGCGCCCTAAAGGTGACTACCCACTAACGTTTTTTTTCACTGCGAAATTCGTAGCAATTTTTTTTTTCTGCAGGGGGTCTATGGGACTTGTAATGTTAAAATCGCGATAGCGCAAAATCGCGATTTACCGCGAAATCGCGATTTTGCGCGATCGCGATTTTAGCTTTACAAGTCCCATAGCCCAAAGACCCCTGCAGAAAAAAAAAATGCTGCGAATTTCGCTGTAAAAAAAACGCTAGTGGGTAGTCACCACTTATGAACAATAGCTTGCTTACTGTGAATGGAGGTGGATGAGCCGGAATAAACCCCAGCCCGGTCTGTCTCCTTTTACTAGCGATGATCCTTCCTGTGTAACAGCACAGGAACGATTAACGCTAGGACAACTTGTCGGGCATCTGCATTCGACAAGTAGTCCCATGTAAAAGGACCTTTATCTATATCAGCTAGCTGCTACCACTGAACACAGATGACAACAGTTTTACCTTTGGAATAAAAAAATTTCTAAACTTCAGGTCACGGGTTACTTTGTGTGGGAGTCCCAGTGGTAGGAGGTCAATAAATCTTTGAATTTCATGAATTACTGCATCCATGTATGGCATATGAGATCGATCCTCTATACTTGGAGCCCTGTCCCTTCCAATGACTTTATCAATCTCTTCATGGATGCGTTCTGTTGGGATGGAAGGCATTTGGGGTATTAACATACAAGCATCTTGACCAATGCATCACAGGAAAATCAGGACTTCCAGCACTCTCATAAATAAACTGTAGCTTTTATTTGACCATTGTACCTACCAATGCATTTATAAATATTATGTATGTACTAAAGATGAGCGAGCACCAAAATGCTCGGGTGCTCGTTGCTCGAGTTGAACTTTCCGCGATGCTCAAGGGTTCGTTTCGAGTAACAAACCCCATTGAAGTCAATGGGCGACTCGAGCATTTTTGTATATCACCGATGCTCTCTAAGGTTTTCATTGGTGAAAATCTGCAAAACCCAAGAAAGTGCTGGAAACGACACAGAAACGGATAGGGCAGGCGAGGGGCAACATGCTGGGCTGCATTTCAAGTTCCCAGGTCCCACTATTCAGCCACAATAGCGGCAAAAGTGCCCCCCCCCCCACACCAATTTTTACTTAGGACAAACCCTCATTAGCAAGGCACACCTTAGCTAAGCACCACACTACCTCCAACTAAGCACAAGCACTGCCTGCGGGACACACCCCTGCCTCTTCTCCTGTGTTACATGCTGCCCAACCGCCCCCCCTCCCCCCACAGCGCACACCAAAGTGTCCCTGCGCAGCCTTTAGCTGCCCTAATGCCTCACCACCCTCATGTCTATTTAGAAGTGCGTCTGCCATGAGGAGGAACCGGAGGCACACACTGCAGACGGTTGGCAGGGCCAGGCAGCGACCCTCCTTTAAAAGGGGCGGGGCGATAGCCCACAATGCTGTACAGAAGCAATGAGACATCCAATCCTGTGCCACCTCCGTCAGGAGCTGCAAATGTGGGCATAGCAATGGGGAATCCATGTGCCACACAGTATTCATTCTGTCAAGGTGTCACATAGCTCAATCCACACTGCAAGGGGAAAGCCCTCTGCCCTCTACCCAAGTCAGTCAGTGTCTTTGTGCCAGACAGGTCAAACACCGCGATGGGAACTAAGTTTGCACCAACAGCATAGGTGGGTCCTAGGAAGCCCAAGACATGAACAAAAAATTGATCTGAGCGGCCAAAAATGGCAGACTTGCACCGCGCCCACGACATAGGCCTCGGCCCACAGCTTCAGCAATCCTAGGCAGGAAGCGGACTTTCACTGCACCAAGGACATAGGCCTCTGCACAAACCCTCAGCAATCGCGGGCCTACAGCGGACTCCTATGCTAGCGTAGCTGTGCACGTCTCATTAGCGCTGTATTGCTCCTGTAGTTTGTCCGAATGCAGTGCCCCGGATAGTAGAGCTAACGCCAGATTAAATACAGGTGGGCTTCGGCCCACACTGCATGCCCCAGTCAGACCGGGGTTTTTTATAAATAGTCACAGGCAGGTACATCTCCGCAATGGGAATTCCGTGTGCACCCACAGCATGGGTGGCTCCCTGGAACCCACCGGCGGTACATAAATATATCCCATTGCAGTGCCCTGGACAGCAGAGCTAACGTCTGATTAAATGCAGGTGGGCTTCGGCCCACACTGCATGCCCCAGTCAGACTGGGTTTTTTTATAAGTAGACACAGGCAGGTACAACTCCCTTTTGTGAAGTCCGTGTGGACCGACAGCATGAGAGGGTCCCAGGAAGCCACCGGCGGTACATAAATAAATCCCATTGCATTGCCCAGCATAGCTGAGGTAACGTCAGGTTAAATGCAGGTGGGCTTCGGCCCACACTGCATGCCCAACCTGACCGGGGTTTTTAATAGATAGGGAATTTGTACCTGCCTGTGTCTATGTGAAATCCCTGTGGACCAACAGCATGGGTGGCTCCCAGGAAGCAACCGGCGGTACATAAATCCCATTGCATTGCCCAGCACAGCTGAGGTAACGTCAGATTAAATGCAGGTGGGCTTCCGCCAAGAATGTTTTCATAGTTGGAGGAGGACAGGAAAGTTTTTGAGGCAGTACGTGTCCTGTCCCCGTGTCCGTGGTTATATGCACCTTCCCAGTGACCGCGTCGCTGAAAAGTTGTCGCGCCTGTGGAACCTAGTAGCGTAGCCTCGCCACCATCATGTCTTTGGGAAGCCTCCGTTTCCACTTCCCTGTAACATTGCAGTGGCAGCAGTATAGGCAGAGCCGAGAATTAGTAACATTTCAGCGGTAAGAGTATGCACAAACCCCTGTAACATTTCATTGGCAGCAGTGAGGACAGACCCCACTAACATTTCATTTGCAGCAGTATACACAGACCCCAGTAACATTTCAGTAGTATCAGTATAGACAGGCCCCAGCAACAGCAACGTAGAAGCAGTAGAGACAAAGCAGCAGATTCACATTTCCCTGGCAGCAGTGTAGGGAGAGCGTAGTATTGGTAAGATTTCAGTAGTAGGAATATAGACAGGCCCCAGCAACAGTAACGTAGAAGTAGTATGGCCAAAGCCCACTATTAGTTACATTTCTGTTATAGCAGTATAGACCTGCCCCAGTAACATTTCTGTTGAAGCATTATGGGCAGAGCCCAGTATTAGTAAAATTACAGTAGTAACAGTATACACCAACCAAGGTAACATTTCAGGAGCAGAAGTATCAGCAGACCGAAGTAACATTTCTGTTGCTGAAGTATAGTCAGACCCCTGTAGCATTACTGTGGCAGAAGTATAGGTAGGAAGAGTTACATTTCTGTAGCAAATGTGTAGGCCAACCCCAGTCACAGTGGTGTACCATGAGTGCAGGTGAAGACCATAAAAATTACTTGGATTACATTGTAGGCGAGGGCTCAGAAAGTTGTTGTACCGACAGTACAAATGTACCCCAGAAAAATTGCCCATGCCCAACCCAGAGGGCAGGTGAAACCCATTAATCGCTTAGCGTACTGTGGCTTAATTTTTAACTAGGCCTGGAGGCTGCCCAGTCTAAAAAACAATAGGTTCAGGTGGAAGTTTCAATGTTTTAATGAGAATTGAAACAGATAAATATTATTTAGAAAAGTTATATGAGCCTTTTGGCCCACAGAAAAATTGCCCATTCGCGGTGATTACGTGAGGTTTCAGGAGGAGGAGCCGGAGGAGGAGGACGAATACCATACACAGATTGACAAAGTTCTTTAGGTAGCGCTGATGTCCACTGGTGGAGAAGAGAAGTCTGGGGAAATCCAGGCTTTGTTCATCTTTGAGTGTAAGCCTGTCGGCGCTGTCAGTTGACAGGCGGGTACGCTTGTCCGTGATGATTCCCCCAGCTGCACTAAGCACCCTCTCTGACAAGACGCTAGCCGCAGGGCATGCCAACACCTCCAGGGCATACAGCGCGAGTTCGGGCCACGTGTCCAGCTTTGACACCCAGTAGTTGTACGGAGCAGAGGCGTCACGGAGGACGGTGCGTACTCCCTCACCATCTTCTTACAGTGCTCCCTCCGACTCAGCCTGAACTGGGGAGGTGAGAGACAGTCATCCTGGGGAGCCATAAAGCTGGCAAAGGCCTTGGAGAGTGTTCCCCTTCCTGCGCTGAACATGCTGCCTGATCTCCGCGCCTCACCTTCTACGTGGCCCTCGGAACTGCGCCTTCTGCCACTAGCGCTGTCAGATGGGAAGTTTACCATCAGTTTGTCCACCAGGGCCCTGTGGTATTGCATCACTCTCAAACCCCTTTACTCTTCGGGAATGAGAGTGGAAAGGTTCTCCTTATATCGTGGGTCAAGCAGTGTGTACACCCAGTAATCCGTAGTGGCCAGAATGCGTTTAACACGAGGGTCATGAGAAAGGCATGCTAACATAAAGTCAGCCATGTGTACCAGGGTACCTGGACGCAACATATGGCTGTCCTCATTAGGACGATAACTTTAAGTATCCTCCTCCTCCTCCTCAGGCCATACACGCTGAATGGATGAGAGGCAAACTGCATGGGCACCCTCTGCAGTGGGCCCAGCTTTCTCTTCCTCCTTCTCAGGCTCCTCACCCTCCTCCTGCTCAGGCTCCTCCCCCTCCTCCTCCTCCCCCTCATCAGGCTCCTCCACCTCCACCTCCTCCCCCTCCTCCTCAGGCTCCTCCCCCTCCTCCTCCTCCTCAGGCTCCTCCCCCTCCTCCTTCTCTTCCACGCGCCGAGATATAGACATGAGGGTGCTCTGACTATCCAGCAACATACTGTTTTCCCCGCCTCCGTTTCTGTCCACAAAGCATCAGCCTTTATGCTTTGCAGGGAACTTCTCAAGAGGCATAGCAGAGGAATGGTGACGCTAATGATTGCAGCATCGCCGCTCACCATCAGGGTGGACTCCTCAAAGTTTCCAAGGACCTGGCAGATATCTGCCATCCAGGCTCACTCCTCTGTAAAGAATTGAGGAGGCTGACTCCCACTTTGCCGCCCATGTTGGAGTTGGTATTCCACTATAGCTCTACGCTGCTCATACAGCCGGGACATGTGAAGCGTAGAGTTCCACCGTGTGGGCACGTCGCAAAGCAGTCGGTGCACTGGCAGATAAAAACCGATGTTGCAGGGTGCGCAGGGCGGCAGCGTCTGTGTTGGACTTGCGGAAATGTGCCCTGACCTGGTGCACCTTTCCGAGAAGGTCTGACAAGTGTGGGTAGCCTTTCAGAAATCGCTGAACCACCAAATTAAAGACGTGGGCCAGGCATGGCACGTGAGTGAGGCTGCCGAGATGCAGAGCCGCCACCAGGTTACGGCCGTTGTCACACACGACCATGCCCGGTTGGAGGCTCAGTGGCGAAAGCCAGTGGTCAGTCTGCTCTGTCAGACCGTGCAACAGTTCGTGGGCCGTGTGCCTCTTGTCTCCTAAGCTGAGTAGCTTCAGCACGGCCTGCTGACGCTTGCCCACCGCTGTGCTGCCACGCCGCGCGACACTGACTGCTGGCGACGTGCTGCTGCTGACAAGTCTTGATTGCGAGGTAGAGGTTGCATTGGAGGAGGAGGAGGAGGAGGAGGAGGAAGGTTTAGTGGAGGTGGCATACACCGCCGCAGATACCAGCACCGATCTGCGGCCCGCAATTCTGGTGGTGGGTAGGACGTGAGCGGTCCCAGTCTCTGACTCGGTCCCAGCCTCCACTAAATTCACCCAATGTGCCGCCAGGGAGATGTAGTGGCCCTGCCCGCCTGTGCTTGTCCACGTGTCCATTGTTAAGTGGACCTTGGCAGTAATAGAGTTGGTGAGGGCGCGTACGATGTTGCATGAGACGTGGTCGTGCAGGGCTGGGACGGCACACCGTGAAAAATAGTGGCTACTGGGGACTGAGTATCACGAGGCTGCCGCCACCATCATGTTTTTGAACGCCTCAGTTTCCACCAGCCTGTAGGGAAGTATCTCCAGGCTGATCAATTTGGCTATGTGGACATTTAAAGCTTGAGCGTGCGGGTGCGTGGCGGCGTATTTGCGCTTGCGCTCCAACGATTCTCTTAGCGACAGCTGGACGCTGCGTTGAGAGACATTGCTGGATGGGGCCGAGGACAGCGGAGGTGAGCGTGTGGGTCCAGGCCAGGAGACGGTCGTGCCTGTGTCCTGAGAGGGCGGTTGGATCTCAGTGGCTGGTTGGGGCCCAGGGGGAGAGGCAATGGCGCAGGCTGGAGGCGGTGAACGGCCTTCGCCCCACCTTGTGGGGTGTTTGGCCATCATATGCCTGCGTATGCTGGTGGTGGTGGCTCCCCGGCTGATCTTGGCGCGACAAAGGTTGCACACCACTGTTCGTGGGTCGTCCGCCGTCTCCGTGAAAAACTGCCACACCTTAGAGCACCTTGGCCTCTGCACGGTCGCTTGGCATGAGGGGGTGCTTTGGGAAACAGCTGGTGGATTATTCGGTCTGGCCCTGCCTCTACCCCTGGCCACCCCACTGCCTCTTCCAACCTGTCCTGCGGCTGCAATTGCCACCCCCTCTGAAGACCGGTCCTCAGTTGGCTTATCACACCAGGTGGGGTCAGTCACCTCATCATCCAGCGGCTCTTCCTCCGAATGCTCTGTGTGCTCCTCCCTCGAACTTACTGCCCTTACTACTACCTCACTGATAGACAACTGTGTCTCGTCGTCATCGTCCTCCTCACCCACTGAAAGATCTTGAGACAGTTGCCGGAAGTCCCCAGCCTCATCCCCCGGACCCCGGGAACTTTCCAAAGGTTGGGCATCGGTCACGACAAACTCCTCCGGTGGGAGAGGAACCATTGCTGCGCATTCTGGGCAGGGGCCCGAGAACAGTTCCTGGGAGTCTGCCTGCTCCTCAAAATGTGTCATTTTCATGGAGTGAGAAGGCTGGGAGGAAGGAGGAGCAGCAGCCAGAGGATTCAGAGTTGCAGCAGTGGATGGCGTAGAAGACTGGGTGGTTGATAGATTGCTCGGTTTTTAATAAAGGTCTATAACGTGGACCCAAAAATTGCGATATGAAGCTGGGGACCCCAGAAATTGTCCTCTCTCCTACACCAGCAGCAGCCGGCTGCGATTCACCTGGGCCAGGAACTCGGCCCAAGCCCACACCCTCACTTGGGACTCTGTGTCCTCGACCGCATCCACGTCTTCTGCCCCTACCCCTCAGCATGCAGGATTAAGAATCGAGCAGAGACAGAGCGGTGTAAAAATGTTTGTGAATTATTGCCGCGCAGTTGCTGGCTGCCAGCGGTAATATAACGCTAAATGAAGCCAGAGATAAATTATAAGGAAGGATGCAAGCAGGACTAGCAGTGCACTATGCAGTTGAGATTCACCTCCAGTCCCACAGGCCACGTAGTAATGTGCACTGGGACACAAGCAGACGTAAAAAAGGATTCCTTTTTTTTTAATTAGTTTTTTCCAATGCAATGCAGGCAATGGAACGTGTATTGGACTCTCCCTCTATGGCTATCTGGCACCGTACACTGCGCCGGCAGCTGTGTGGTAACACAGAGCGGAGAAAAATATTAGTGGTTTTTAAACGTGCACTTGGAAGCAGAGAGTGCTTACGTTACGCTAACTGCCCCCAGCAAAAAAATGACACTGAAGGCTGAACTGAGGCCTTGCAGTGCACTATGCAGTTGAGATTCACCTCAAGTCCCATAGGCCACACAGTAATGTGCACTGGGTTACAAGCTGCCGTACAAAAGGATTCCTTTTTTAAAATTAGTTTTTTTCCAATGCAATGCAGGCAATGGAACACGTATTGGACTCTCCCTCTATGGCTGTCTGGCACCGTACACTGCGCCTGCAGCTGTGTGGTAACACAGAGTGGAGAAAAATATTCGTGCTTTTTAAACGTGCACTTGGAGGCAGAGAGCACTTACGTTACACTAACTGCACCCAGCAATAAATGACACTGAAGGCTGAACTGATACCTTGCAGTGCAATGCTGAGGTACTACAACTCCCAGAAACCACGGAGTTAAATGCACAGGTAGACAGGATTCCACACTACCACTGTCCCTGCATCACCAATACTTCCCCTATACTACTTAGTACAGACTGCAGCCTGAGAACGCTATAGCTGTAATGGGGCCGCACGCCCGATATACCAAAAAAAAAAAAAAAAAAGGCAAACTGCTCCCAGCACCCACAACAGTAGTGTACTAGGTGAGCTGTGGCCCTAAGAAGGACCGTTGGGGTTCTTGTAGACGCTAACACTGTCCCTATAGCAGCAGCATCAGCAGCACTTTCCCTGATCTCTCCCAGTGTGTGTCTGTGGCGAGCCACGGGCGGGGCTGATTTAAATACTGGGGGGTCACTTGATCTCGCCAGCCACTCACTGCAGGAGGGTGGGATAGGGCTGGAACGTCACATGAGGAAGTTGTAATGCCTTCCCTGTGTTTCTATTTGCCAGAAAAGGGCGCAAATTTCTCAGGGAAGGAAATGTAATGGAGTTGAGTGCCGCGTGGTGCTCGTCTCGATTAACGAGCATCTCGAACACCCTAATACTCGAACGAGCATCAAGCTCAAACGAGTGCGCTCGCTCATCTCTAGTATGTACCAATGGAATTTCAGATTTATTGGAAATTTAAAAAAAAATGCTATATGTTATTTTTATGATATGAGAAGGTGGGAAATTTGAAGTGGGAAATTATTGATTTCTGAATGTGTTCTTTGGTGTACTGATAACACATTAATTTAGAAAATTAATTATATTAAGCAAAACAATTTGGATTGTTACCTTGTGGGAAAAATGTTTGCCAATGCACCCAAGATTTTTAAGTCTTGTCATCATCTGCAACCTGCCCTACCACTGCTCTGTGTAGCGTGCAGCATGTTAGAGATGTCTTGTAGGAGACCCACAACCTGAGCAGACATAGTAACATAGTTTGTAAGGCCAAATGAAGACAATGGCCATCTAGTCCAGCCTGTTTTATCCTCCTGTGTTGTTGATCCATAGGAAGGCAAAAAAAAACCCCAAGAGCAGAAGACAATTAGCCCTTTTGGGGGAAAAATTCCTTCCTGACTCCCTAATGGCAATCAGACTAATCCTTGGATCAACCCCTTATAGTTCCTACCTCCCTATATTCCCTGATTAACAACTAACCTAAGATTTATATCCTGTAATATCCTTCCGCTCCAGAAAGACATCAAGTCCTCTTTTAAACTTCTCTATGGCTTTTGCATTCACCTCATCCTCAGGCAGAGAGTTTAATACTCTAACTGCTCTTAGGCCTCCCTCACACAGGGCGTTTGCAGAAATGCAGCGTTTTTCAACGCTGCGTTACTGCAGATTCTGCCCCGTTTCAGCAGCGCTGGCATACTTTATGCCAGCGTTTTGGCTGCGGTTTCAGCTCGACTGAAAACGCAGCCAAGAATGCTGAAAACAAAAAAAAAAGCAATACTCACCTAGCCGCTGCAGTCAGTGTCGCGGCCGCTGGTCTCTGCCGCTGATCCGGGCTTCCTCGGCACTCCCAAGTCTATTGCCGGAGGCCAGGTTTGAGAACCCCGCCTCCGGCAATAGAGTGCTGTGATTGGTTGTCTGTGCTTGCTCGATGCCCAATCACAGCCCTTCATTGACTGTCTCAGCCAATCAGAGCTTGCCGGCACTGATTGGCTGAGACAGTCAATGAAGGGCTGTGATTGGGCATCGAGCGTGCCGACAACCAATCACAGCACTCTATTGCCAGAGGCGGGGTTCTCAAACCTGGCCTATGGCAATAGACTTGTGAATGCAGGGGAAGCCCGGATCAGCGGCAGAGACCAGCGGCCACGACCCAGACTGCAGCGGCTAGGTGAGTATTGCTTTTTTTTTTCTCCACCTAGCAGGGACTGATTTTTGGGGTAGGGCTTCTATTGCAAGCCCTCACCCCGAAAATAGGCGAGCAGTTAACGCTGCCAAAAACGCGGCACCAAGTTTTACCGCGTTTTCAGCAGTGCTAAAACCGCTGCCCATTCATTTCAATGGGCGACGCAGGGCTGAAAACGCCCCAAAATAGAACATGCATCACTGTCAAAGCGCAGCGTTGGAAGGCGCTGCGTTTTCAGCCCTGTGTGAGCAGCCCCATTGAAATGAATGGGAGTGTTGTACAGCGTTTAGCGCTGGGCTGAAAAGGCAGCGCTAAACGCCGTACAAAACGCCCTGTGTGAGGGAAGCCTTACAGTAAAGAACACCTTTCTGTGTTGGTGATAAAACCTGCTTTCCTCTAGACGTAGCGGATGCCCTCTTGTTACTGTCACCATCCTGTGTATAAACAGATCATGGGAGAGATCCTTGTATTGTCCCCTCATGTATTTATACATAGTTATTTGATAGCCCCTTAGACATCCCAATTTTGATAGCCTCTCTAGGTATTCCAGTCCCTTCATTCCATGTATTAGTTTAGTTGCCCTTCTTTGAACCCCCTCCAGTACTGTAACATCTTTCCTGAGCACTGGTGTCCAGAACTGTACACAGTATTCCATGTGAGGCCTGACAAGTGCCTCATATAGTGGGAGGATAATGTTCTCATCCCTCGCCCCTATACCTCTTTTAATGCACCCCAAGACATTATTAGCTTTTGCAGCAGCTGACTGGCATTGGTTGCTCCTGTTAAATCTACAATCCACTAGTACCCCCAGTTCTTTTTCCACCTCACTTTTCCCTAGCAGTACCCCATTTAGTGTATATTGGTGACATCCGTTACTCCTGCCCATGTGCATAATCTTACATTTTTCAACATTGAACTTCATTTGCCATTTTTCTGCCCAAGCCCCCAGCTTATCTAGGTCCGTTTGTAGCCGTACCTTGTCCTCCCTTGCATTAATTATATTGTATAATTTTTTGTCATCTGCAAATATTGATATTTTACTGTGCAGCCCCTCTATCAGGTCGTTAATAAATATATTGAATATAATGGGGCCTAATACTGAACCCTGTGGCACCCGGCTAGCGACGGTGGCACAATCAGAGTACGAACCATTTATTACCACCCTCTGCTTTCTATCTTTGAGCCAATTCTTTACCCAGATACACACAATTTTACCCAATCCGAGCTGCCTCATTTTATATATCAGCCTATTATGCGGCACGGTGTCAAATGCTTTAGAGAAGTCCAGATATACAACATCAATAGACTCTCCCAGGTCCAGCCTAGAGCTTACTTCATCATAGAAACTAATCAAATTGGTCTGACATGATCAACCCTTCATGGACCCATGCTGGTGAGGAGTTATTCCGTTGTTCTTCTTGAGGTACTCTTCGATGGCGTCTCTCAGAAGCCCCTTGAATATTTTTCCCGTTACTGAAGTAAGACTTACTGGTCTGTAGTTACCAGGCTCCTTTTTGGTCCCCTTTTTGTAAATTAGAACCATGTTGGCAATGCGCCAATCAAATGGTACAACCACGGTCTTGATAGTATCCACAAATATTAGATATAGCGGCCTAGCTATCACATCACTTAGTTCCTATAGTACCCTAGGGTGTATTCCATCTGGGCCTACAATAAACAAGTTGTAGAGGCATCAATATGCTTGATGCTTCTCTCCTGTGTTCCCCTAAGTGATGCCTGCTGCTGGTATGTAATGTGATATCTGAGCCATGCTGGCAGCAGCTTCTGTCACTGCAGGGATGGAGAATGGAGTGCCAGGCTGCCATCATGATGGCGAGTGGGCACCTGTAAGTTACTACTGTAATGATGGTGGAGGGGCACCTGGTTGACATTGTTGGGATGGTGGAGGGGCACGTGGCTGCTATTACTACTGTAGGGATGGGCATTCACAGTACAGGCTCCACTCCAGGAGCCTGTTTGTAAGTCCAATTTATATATGTGTCCAAAGTACATGACGTATATACTTTTAAGCCACTGCACGAGCACTGAGGTCATCGCTAAGGTCGTCAGCAATCGTGCAGAACTTGTAAACTGAAAGTCCTGCTGCCGGCCCGCAGGTTCCTCTTCAGCTTCTCTTCTTATGGGAAGCGCTGAGCGGGAAACTGTCACACAGCTATCAAAACCTATCTTTTGACGTGCCACATAAAATTGGTCGCCATTTTTCGGTCGACAGTATGCTATTTTTCCTGGCGCCCAAAAATTACTCATCTGAATAAATGCATTGGAATCCAATGCTTCAGATGGTCGCGATTTTTTGATGCGGCTACAATAGCTGCGTGTATACGGTCATGTGAATAAAACCTAAGGCCTTAGTCAGACGGGCGTTTTTAGCCGCGATTTGCGCATGCGCATGCGTCCGGCGATTTTATAAAACCATTGCTTTGCAATGGTATCGGACACATGAGCGCTTTTTATGCGCTCATCCGATAAATTATAGAACAGAAATCGCAGATCGCACATATCTGCGATCTGCGATTCCTGTTCTCTTCTCTATATGCGCTCAATGGGGCCGGTGGCAGCAGTGCAGACCCCATTGAGAACATATAGAAGACAAATCATTCTTCTCTGCCACAGCTGTAACAGCTGTGACAGAGAAGAACGATGTTTGCCCATTGAATTCAATGGAGCCGGCAATACAGCCGCTCCATTGAAAGCAATGGGCTGCCGGCGTGCGCGGGGTGAATTGTCAGGAAGGGCTTAAATATATAAGCCCTTCCCTGCAATTCATCCTAAAATGTGTTAAAATAAAAAGAAAATTGTATAGTCACCTTTCCGCTGCAGCCGGAGTCCAGCCGCGGCCGCTGTCAGTTCTCCTGAACTGCTTCTCGGCACTATTTAGCCGGCGGGGCTTTAAAATCCCCGCCTGCTGAATGATCTGCCTCTGATTGGTCACAGCCCTGACCAATCAGAGGCAAGTTTCACTCACACACCCATTCATGAATTCATGAATGGGTGAGTGACTGCTGCCTCTCAGCGCTGAGTCAATCAGGGGCAGGTCTGACTCACATCCATTCATGAATTCATGAATGGGTGTGAGTGAGACATGCCTCTGATTGGCTCAGCGCTGAGCCAATCAGGGGGCAGGTCTGACTCACACCCCCTTCACACCCACTGCAGGACGGCCGCGCGGAGCTCCGGCTGCCGGGAGAAGGTGAGTATATATATATTTTTTATTTTAACACATTTTAGGATGAATTGCAGGGAAGGGCTTATATATTTAAGCCCTTCCCGACAATTCATCCCGGCCTCACCCGCAGCGCATTGCTTTAAATGGAGCCGGCTCTATTGCCGTCTCCATTGAATGCAATGCGCTGGACAGCTCCGGCCCGTTTCTAATGAAACGCGGCTAGGAGCAGATTTTCGGGCGATTTGCGGGTGACTTGCGCGCATCGGTCACGCGATTTGTGGATGCGCATCCGTCATGCGATCCGCAAATCGCGTCAAAAAACGCCCGTTTGACTAAGGCCTCAGGCTGTATTTGCACGGCTAAGTGCATTCTTGGTCATAAATCTGTGATTTTTTTTTGTGATTGCAATGGGGTTTGGCGTTGAAAATTGCATGTACAGTGATGCAATGCGTTTTTAAACATGTTTTTCATGTGCATGAAAACAAATCTAGCATGTTGCTTCAAAAGTTAAAATAGAAAAAAAAAATCACATGGCAAGCAAATGCGATGCAATTTTTTTCCACACACCCATAGGAATTAATGGGCAATTCTTGGAGAATAAATTTCCAAAAATTGGATATATTGCAATTTTTCTAAGCGGAAATTTACACATGTGTTTAAACCATCAGAAAATAACGGGTTCTTTACTTGTGTGAGTTCTGTCTACATTTCAACAGTAATTAAATGTGTATTTAAAGATAGTGACTACAAATTTCATTTGGCTCTTAAATTTTTTAATTTATGTATTTTTTTAAAGTCTGGAACCCTGCAGAAAAGCATGGCTACTTTCCTCTGGAGTCATTCTTCTAGTATAGGGACATTGAAATATGGCGAGCTTACCATGTAAGTTGCAAATGTCGCACAACTATGCTGACTGATTTACTTCAAAGTTGTATTCAAACAAAAGTTTTGTGCAACCCTATGTTACATAGAGTGAAATTTTGAGACCGACAATTGGTGCATTTCATTTTGTGCAATGGTTAAGTAAACAGCATGTAAGGCCTGTAATGTAACTCGATTGCCTTGCACTTTTGGACAATGTAAATTGACTATAACAACTGGGCCCAATGTATAGCTTTATTCAAGAGTTGAAGCCTATTAATATCTCAAGCACTTTACCAACCTTCAACATCTGGATGTTTGAGAAGAATCATTAATCCATAGCGCAGTGTTGTGCTAACAGTTTCAGTCCCAGCAGCAAACAAATCAAATGTAGTATTGACAAGTCCTTTCATGTGAAACTCTGTCTCAGGATTGTCTTTTTCCTGTGGAAACAGGGTTAAATGTCAGAAAATTGAAGTAGCTCTTTAATATTGTCAAATTTCCTTTGTTGTCAGCTCTTTACTTTTTCTCCATTACAATTGCATTGATTTAAAGGAAACCTGTTAGAACCATCCCATCCCTAAAACTTACTTTTCTAGCCAGCAAGGTTTGAGAAATCGATCACTTCTGATGCCCTCTCTTTTCAGAATGAGCCCATGTACCTCTATATTTAGGTTACAAAGTCATCCTGTGTTGTATACAAATAAGCAGAGAAGAGTCGTGCTGATTTATGAACTGCCAAGCCCCCTTTTTCTTGTTAGATAGCTTCTCACATCCCACATTACACAGTAATCCCGGTCTATCCAGAGAAAGGGGATCTAATTAGTTTGGCAGCTAATGAATCAGCATTACTCTTCTTTGCTCATTTGGAACCTCATTGTGGTGGTACATGGACTCATTAGGAAAATATTGAGTATTAGAAGTGATTGATTTTTCATTCCCCACCAGCTAATATAGTTAGTTTTAAGGGTGAGATGGTGGTGACAGGCTTTTTTTTAAGTCAGGGGCAAAGCTAACAGGAGGGCTTGGTCTGGCATGTGTCTAAAGTGTTTGGTGCTAGGCTTTTGTCTATAAATGTGAATGCTGACTAAATCCTGTAAGACATGTGCAGAGCTTAACTTTCCTTCATCCAGGGCAAAGATTCATTTTGCAGCCCTGGCCATTTTTATGACTATCTTGGCCAAGGCAAAGCGGCTTGTTGCTACTCTATTTCTGGAATTCAGGACTTAGGACCCATGTCTTACTAGCTAGCAAAACTCTAATTAGGTCCCTGCGCAATTTATATGGAACAAGCTTACCTGTTCCATCTTAATGAGGAAGCAGTCAATGAAATCCCGGGGATCACTGGGATCGAAAGTTTCCTTATGCGTTCTTACACTTTTTTCAACAAATTCCTGAATACAGTCACTAGCACTAAACATTTTTTGATGAGGTCCTGGGATCTTTCCCATAACTTTAGGATATACATTGTACATCTGAAAGAAATTAGTGTAGTAAAGTCATGTCATGTAGACATTTAACACTTAGCATTAATGTATTTTTGGACTGGAAACAAACTCTTCCTTACCTGTGCCCAAACAGAGCTAAATCCTTTAAAGATTTGATTGAAGTGACTTAGAAGCTTCAGAAACTCTTTGTCCTCATACTCAAATCGATTTCCAAATACCACCGAACAGATGACATTTGATACAGCTTTGGAAAAATAGAGTGTTGGATCCAATGGCTGAGCTGTCATTGAAGAGGAGGCAACTGCGTCAATTTTTTTTCAAGTTTTTGAAGACTTGCAGCAATATGTGTGCTTTAGAGTATGGTTACATAACGATACATGCCGCATGACAGAAGGTGGCAGAAAAGTCACTTGACTGATTCATAGATGCAAATTGGCAGTTAAAAGAACAACCAAATTATGGTCATATCACAGTAAAGTCACTCTTGCATATAATTTACATTGATTTATATAGTGGAAACACTTGCCTGAGACTTGTAACCTGCATACAAAACCCAACCAAGTTGAATTTTCTTGGATTGTGATGTTACAAACACATTAGGTCGCAATGTGATACTCGTTAGGCGCGATATCTCATGTGGCATAAGTCGGTATGTAGACTTATGGCAGCTGCTATGAACAAGACTTGCCAGAGAAAGGTCATAAAGGAGAACCTGGATGAAGATTGGCAGAGCACATAATCACTGCCTTCCAACAAACTATTTCCTTGAGCTCATACTACCAGTGAAGTACAGTATATACTCGAGTATAAGCCGAGTTTTTCAGCACAAAAAATGTGCTGAAAAAGCCCCCCTCGGCTTATACTCAAATGAGGTTAAATAAAAGCAAAAAAAGACTCAATACTCCCCTATCATCCGGCGTCTGTGTCCCCGGCGCGATGCTCTCTCCGGCGGTGCGGCCAGCTGCTGCAGTCTTCTCCCCGCTGTCTTCTCCCTGGTTTGCTTTTAATATTCCCACACTCAGCGCTGTGACTGGATCGAGCACCAGCCAATCACAGCCGGCGCTCGATACACCAATCACAGCCATTCAGAATGACATCACTAAATGGCTGTGATTGGTTTATCGGGCAGAGAGTATCGCGCAGGGGACACAGACGCTGGCTGATAGGTGAGTATATACTTTTTTTTTTTACCTACTATATACTCGAGTATAGCTCGGCTTATACTTGAGTCAATAGGTTTTACCAATTGTTTGTGGTAAAACTTATTGACTCAGCCTATACTCGGGTCGGCTAATACTCGAATAGATACGGTAAATGGTAAGTGATGTCATGTCACTTTGTGCCATATCATTTTCTTTTGTAGAGTTCTGTCATATTATGTGATATTCCTCTATATATAAGAACTAGCTGATATACCCGGCTTCGCCCGAGTTAATTTGGTACTGGTGTTTATCTGGTGTTCACACGGAAAATCTTATGAAGTCATGGTTACTTTAGAGATACTGAGGAAAAACATATGTTCCCCATTTTGCATAGTTCTCTGCGTTACCCAGGAAACCCCACATGGAGGCACCCATGCGACGTTACCTTTATATAAAATGACATCAGGAAGTGAGAGAATTAGATTACGTACATAAAATTTGGACACTAATTGTTTTGCGCTTAGAATTGAATAATCGAGTTGGGACCCATTAACTTTTCATACTTATGACACAATCAATGCTTGTGCCAAATTTCATGTTTCTATGACATTGGGAAGTGAGAGATTTAGATTATGTACGTAAAATTTGGACGCTAATTCTTTTGCGCATAGAATTGAATAACGGAGTTGGGACCCATTAGGTTTTCCTATTTATGACATAATCAATGCTCGTGCCAAATTTCCCGTTTCTATGACAACGGAAAGTGAAGAAATTACATTCTGCACGTAAAATTTGGATGCTAATTCTTTTGCGCATAGAATTGAATATTCGAGTTGGCACCCATTAGCTTTTCCTATTTATGACATAATGCTCGTGCCATATTTCCCATTTCTATGACACTGGAAAGTGAAAAAATTACATTCCGCACGTAAAATTTCGACGCCAATTCTTTTGTGCTAGAATTGAATAATCAAGTTGGGACCCATTAGCTTTTCCTATTTTTTACATAATCAATGCTCGTGCCAAATTTCACGTTTCTATGACACCGGAAAGTGAGAAAATTAGATTCCATACGTAAAATTTGGACGCTAATTCTTTTGCGCATAGAATTGAATAATGGAGTTGGGACCCATTAGCTTTTCCTATTTATGACAATCAATGCTTGTGCCAAATTTCCTGTTTCTATGACACCGGAAAGTGAAGAAATTACATTCTGCACGTAAAATTTGGACGCCAATTCTTTTGCGCATAGAATTGAATATTCGAGTTGGGACCTATTAGCTTTTCCTATTTATGACATAATCAATGCTCGTGCCAGATTTCACGATTCTATGATACCGGAAAGTGAGAAAATTAGATTCCGTACGTAAAATTTGGACGCTAATTCTTTTGTGCATAGAATTGAATAACCGAGTTGGGACCCATTAACTTTTCATATTTATGACACAATCAATGCGCATGCCAAATTTCATGTTTCTATCACATTGGGAAGTGAAAGATTTAGATTATGTACGTAAAATTTGGACGCTAATTCTTTTGCGCATAGAATTGAATAATGGAGTTGGGACCCGTTAGATTTTCCTATTTATGACATAATCAATGCTCGTGCCAAATTTCCTGTTTCTATGACACCGGAAAGTGAAGAAATTACATTCCGCACGTAAAATTTGGACGCTAATTCTTTTGCGCATAGAATTGAATAATCGAGTTGGGACCCATTAGCTTTTCCTATCTCTGACATAATTAATGCTCCTGCCAAATTTCGAGTTTCTATGACACCGGGAAGTGAGAGAATTTAGATTCCGTACGTAAAATTTGCACGCTAATTCTTTTGCGCATATTATTGAATAATCGAGTTCGGACCCACTAACTTTTCCTATTCATGACATAATCAATGCTCGTGCCAAGTTTTAAGTTTCTATGACATTGGGAAGTGACAGATTTAGATTATGTACGTAAAATTTCGACGCCAATTCTTTTGCGCTAAAATTGAATAATCGAGTTGGGACCCAATTACTTTTCCTATTTTGGAGATAATCTATGCTTGTGCCAAATTTCATGTTTCTACGACATTGGGAAGTTGGAGAACTTTTGGCGAGTCAGTGAGTGAGTCAGTCAGTCAGTCAGTGAGTCAGTGAGGGCTGCACACGAACGGAATTTCCAGCGCATTATTTTAGGCACATTATCTGCCCCAGACCGCAGCCAATATACTCCTATGAGGATCCGCAGTTGTCCCCAGACGGCCGGATTTGTATCGCGTTTTTTCACGTGCGTGAAAAAATCTGCGACCTGTCCTAATTTGGGTCGGATTCTGCGCGTGAAGCCTCCAATACAAGTGAATGGCCGCCTGCACACGAGCGTTCCAGATTCCGCTAGCGGATTTTCACGCGCGTATGGTACCTAAATGTGCTTGCGGATAGGTGCGGATGCGTGAAAAATCACGCGCAGATATACGCGGATGTGTTGCGGAAAAAAACGCGCAGAAAAACCAGCAGACACCCCTTATTGTAAACCCAACCCCTAGAGAACTGCCCATTCCTTGGAAAACAGCTTAAAAACCAACACCCAGACTCCGTTTTGTCCCTCTTGCTTGTGCGAGCACCGTTAAATTATTCTGGCAACATGCTTTCACCCGGTGAGCAGATGTCTTTGTGGGCATGGTTGATCCATGTAACTTTTTTCAGGCGCTTCTCCAGCGTGACTTTATTTCAGTCACTGCAAAAAAATTCACAAGAGGAAGGCCGCCTGCACACGGGCGGAAATCCCGCGGCGGTATTTCCCGCGGTATTTCCGCCGCTGAAAGTCTGCATAGGAGTGCATTACAATACGCACTCCTATGCAGACGGCCGCGGTTTGGCCGCGCGAAATGTCGTGCGGCACACAAACCGCGGCATGTCCTATTTTTGTGCGGGGCTCGCACTCACCCGGCCGCCGGCTATAGACTGCGCATGCGCCGGCTGCGCAGCAGCCGGCACATGAAAGAGCCGGGGCCGCCAGGTGCGGGTGAGTACGCGCTCGTCACTGCAGGCTCTCAGGTCAGGTCCCGCGGCGAGAATTCTCGCCGCCAGATCCGACCCGCTCGTCTGCAGGCGGCCAAATTCATTACTACAGATTTTGCATTCTTAGATCCTGCATTGGCAAGAAATACTACCTATCTCCCTCTACAAATTTGCCTGTGAAGCTCTGTGCTGTGTGTTGGGACGCCTCCTACCATGCCTACTTCCTGTAGTCATAGCAACCAGTGACTCCATCTGCAGCTGCACTGCGGATGTACTGCGTGAAAAAACGCACCCATTCACTTGTATTGGAGGCTTCACGCGCAGAATCCGACCCAAATTAGAACAGGTCGCAGATTTTTTCACGCGCGTGAAAAAACGTGATACAAATCCGTCCGTCTGGGACAACTGCGGATCCTCATAGGAGTATATTGGCTGCGGTCTGGGGCAGATAATGTGCCTAAAATTACGCGCTGGAAATTCCGTTCGTGTGCAGGCACCCAATGGGTGCGTTTTTTCACGCAGTACATCCGCAGTGCAGCTGCAGATGGAGTCACTGGTTGCTATGACTACAGGAAGTAGGCATGGTAGGAGGCGTCCCAACACACAGCACAGAGCTTCACAGGCAAATTTGTAGAGGGAGATAGGTAGTATTTCTTGCCAATGCAGGATCTAAGAATGCAAAATCTGTAGTAATGAATTCGGCCACCTACAGACGAGCGGGTCGAATCCGGCGGTGAGAATTCTCGCCGCGGGACCCGACCCGAGAGCCTGCAGTGACGAGCGCGTACTCACCCGCGCCTGGCGGCCCCAGCTCTTTCATGTGCCGGCTGCGCGCAGCCGGCGCATGCGCAGACCGTAGCCGGCGGCCGGGTGAGTGCGAGCCCTGCACAAAAATAGGACATGCCGCGGTTTGTTTGCCGCGCGAGATTTCGCGCGGCCAAACCACGGCCGTCTGCATAGGAGTGCGTATTGTAATGCACTCCTATGCAGACTTTCAGCGGCGGAAATCCCGCGGGAAATACTGCCGCGGGATTTCCGCCCGTGTGCAGGCGGCCTTCCTCTTGTGAATTTTTTTGCAGTGACTGAAATAAAGTCACGCTGGAGAAGCGCCTGAAAAAAGTTACATGGATCAACCATGCCCACAAAGACATCTGCTCACCGGGTGAAAGCATGTTGCCAGAATAATTTAACGGTGCTCGCACAAGCAAGAGGGACAAAACGGAGTCTGGGTGTTGGTTTTTAAGCTGTTTTCCAAGGAATGGGCAGTTCTCTAGGGGTTGGGTTTACAATAAGGGGTGTCTGCTGGTTTTTCTGCGCGTTTTTTTTCCGCAACACATCCGCGTATATCTGCGCGTGATTTTTCACGCATCCGCACCTATCCGCAAGCACATTTAGGTACCATACGCGCGTGAAAATCCGCTAGCGGAATCCGGAACGCTCGTGTGCAGGCGGCCTTTATATATATATAGATGTATTTGACTAACATGCACTTTATTACTAGCACTGAGCTATAGATGTGAATCGGTAGATTAATGTGAAGTGTCCCTATAAGGCACTAATACTATGTAGGAGTGGGCATGTAAATTGGCTGAAGTCAGGGGTCATGTGTGGACGCTGTAGCATTGTGCCATAATGGTTATATATATCCTTGGAAGGTTCAAGTTAAAAATAGGGGAAACTCAGTGCAATTTGTGGTAAGGCAGTTTGAGTGTACAAGGACAGAGTGCGCTTGCCATTAGTCAGTTAGCAGTGCAGAGAACAGTCAAATCAAAAATAAAAACACTCATGAATTTAGAGTATGGAGTACTTTTCGTTCTTTTTTTCCAAATTATTATATGTTCAACTTTTTAATGTCAGAAAAAATCTGCTGAGATAAGACACTTTTTGCATATTTTCTTTAATGATGTATATGTTTGAGCAGTTCTTACCTTGACTCTTTTGTAATTCTTCCATAAGGAACTGGGCCTCTTCTTGAATTCTCTGTTCAATGCTTCTTTTACCCATCCCAAAGTTCCTTAATGTCATCAGAGAGAAGCGACGTAGCTGTTTCCAGCGCTCCCCATTACTGCCTACTACCCCTGAAAAGATATGTAGAATGTCTGGTAAGAATATCCCTAACAATGGTGGAAACAGTATGAAACCAATTACAGGGGATTTTTTCATCATGAGCATTTTGTAAAATTGTGTATCACTGTCTGTTGGCCACTGTGCCCAGGTGAAGTTTAAAGGGGCTGTGCCAAGTTATAAAGTCATCTCCTATCCACAGGATAGGGGATAACTTTATGATTGCTAATGGACCGACTGTGGGATCCCACTGATCCCAAATTGGTCCTCGAGTGAATGGGGTGGAGGTTGTACCACTGCTCCATTCACTTAAAAGACAGTGCAGGAGATTACCGATTTCAAGCACTTCGGTAATCTCCGGCACTGTCATTCAAGTGAATGGAGCAGTGGGGTACGTGGGCAATTTCTGCTTCATTCAGGGTCTGACTGGATCCCCATTCTCAGGATTTGTGGGGGTCCCCACAGTCAAACCCCCACCTATCATAAAGTTATCCCTATACTGTAGATTTTATGACTTGGTACAACCCCTTTAAACACTGACGTAACTATAGGGGATGCAAGGGATGCAGTTGCACCCGGGCCCAGGAGCCTTAGCGGGCCCATAAGGCCTCATTTCTCATTTCAGAAAGTCCAGTTTTATGAATAAAGCATTATAGTTGGGTCCCTGTTACAGATGTTCATTGGGGCCCAGAAGCTTCAAGTTACGCCTCTGCGTTAAGGGCATAAGAGAAGTTGGGGGGCCCCAAGATAAACTTTTGCACCCAGGCCCATCAACCTTTAGCTACGCTCCTGCCTTTAAATATACATAGACTTGAATGGAGAGCCAAGGACTCATGCTCATTTTTCCATTCAACCTCTGCTTGAGTATAGCATCTATTAGCCACTTCATCTAGTGAAATGGGGGCCAGGAGATACCATTGTTCTCTTGATAACTGGTGGTATCAAAGATAGGACTTCTAACTGACAGAAATTCATAGCATATTTTCTCATTATGCTATAAATATTTATAATGGGAAAATCACTTTTAAGGCTTGAGTTAAAAGAATAAAAAAGTTGCTATAACTAAGGACTACATTGTCAAAACTGTGCAAGCTTACTTTTTCATGCATTTTTTTCCTGAAATGAAATTGAACCTGATAATTGGGGAGGTTATCATATTTCCTGGTTTTGTGTTGAAAAAAGTGTTGCTTCATCAAGAGAAAACAGTAATCTGCACAAAATAAAAACTGTGGTCTAATACTGCTAAGTAGAATATAAACCTCATGAATATCTTTTTTTTTCACCTGCTAATGTATAACTGTACAAGCACAATTGCCACTTCATTCAAGTAAGTGCCTACTCTTATGTACAAGACTGCCAACATAGCACCAGTAAAGGTTCATCCACCCATAACACGAGTGCAAGAGAAAACACTTTTCTTAAAGGGGTTGTCCCGCGCCGAAACGTTTTTTTTTTTTTTCAACCACCCCCCCCCCCCCCCCCCCCGTTCGGCGCGAGACAACCCCGATGCAGGGGTTAAAAAAGAACACCGGACAGCGCTTACCTGAATCCCCGCGCTCCGGTGACTTCTTACTTACCGGTTGAAGATGGCCGCCGGGATCTTCTTCCTCGGTGGACCGCAGGGCTTCTGTGCGGTCCATTGCCGATTCCAGCCTCTTGATTGGCTGGAATCGGCACGTGACGGGGCGGAGCTACACGGAGCCCCATTGAGAAAAGAAGAAGACCCGGACTGCGCAAGCGCGTCTAATTTGGCCATTAGACGCCGAAAATTAGACGGCCTCCATGGAAACGAGGACGCTAGCAACGGAGCAGGTAAGTGAAAAACTTCTTATAACTTCTGTATGGCTCATAATTAATGCACAATGTACATTACAAAGTGCATTAATATGGCCATACAGAAGTGTATAGACCCACTTGCTGCTGCGGGACAACCCCTTTAATTTCTCCCAATGGGATTTCCTTTGGCTCACAGCCCAACTTGGTGGAAACTCATAGGTTGAAATCCCGAAGCCGTTTAACCCCTTGAGTGGCGGGTTTCTTACCACCCTGTCAGACCCACCAGGGCAGGTTTTTTAAATGGGCCACTCATTTAATTTCAACTAATTTTGCAGTCTTGTTCCAAGAGCCATAACTGTTTCATTTTTCTATTGACACAGCCATATGAGGGCTTGTTTTTTTGCGGGACAAGTTGTACTTTTTGATGGCGTCATTTTTGGGTATATATAATGTATTGCATAAATTTTGTAAAAAAATTTGTAGGGAAATAGGGGGGGGGAAGAAATCCTGCCATTTTGGTTTTTTTTATTTCATTGTATTCAGTTGTTCAGTGTACAGAATAAACAGTGATAACATTATTCTCTGAGTCAACACGATTCCGGCGATACCAAGTTTATACAGTTTTTTTATGTTTTGCTATTTTTGTACATTTGAAACTTTTTTTTTTCTTAAAGGTTTGCTTTTCTGTCGCCACATTCCAAGAGCCATGGTCATTTTATTTTTCCATTGCCAGAGCTCTATAAGGCCTTGTTTTTTGCGGGATGAACTCTAGTCTTCATTTATCTAATTTTTTGGAACATGTAAAATTTTGATTGCTTTTTATTCCATTTTTTTCTAGTGGCAATATTAACAAAATCTGTAATCCTGGCTTGTTTTTTATTTTTCATTGCATTCTCTGAGCAGTATAAATAATATATTAAAGTAATTCTACAGGCCAGTATGATTATGCCAATACCAAATTGTAATAGTTTTTTTCTTTTTCATGACTTTTTCACACTTAAAATAAAAAAGTAATACAAGTTTAAATCACCCTCCTTTTGCCATATCTATAATAAAAAAAATCTAAATCATAAAAGAAAAATACGGATTTGGTATCACCGCATCCATAAATGCCTGATCTAGGCATTATTTACCCTGTATGGTGAACGTAGTCTGAAAAAAAAATAAAGAACGCCACAAATGCACTTTTTTAGTCACCCTGTCTCCCAGAAAAAATGCAAGAAAAAGCGAGCAAAAAGTCATATGTATTCCAAAATGGTACCAACGTTAACTACAGGATGTCCTGCAGAAAAATGAGCCATTGATCAAGTATGTCGATGGAAAAGTAAAAAAGTTATTGAAAGCAGAAGAAAATAATTAAAAAAATTTAATGTCTTTAAAAAAAAATACAAGTGCTACAGCAAAAAAAACTATACACGTTTGGTATCATAGTAATCGTACTGACTGGTAGAATAAAGTTATGTCATTTTTGTTGCAGTTTGTGTGCCGTAGAAACAAAACGCACTGAAGGATGGTGCAATGTCATTTTTCTTTCATTTTAATCCACTTAGAATTTTGTAAAAGTTTTTCATTACATTATATGGTACTTTAAATAGCACTATTAAAAAATACAACTCGTTCTGCAAAAAACATGCCCTCATACAGCGACGTCGACCAATAAAAAAAGGAGTTGTGATTTTTTTAAACAGGGGGAGGAAAAAAAGAAATAGGGAAAAAAGAAAAAAAGGGGCCGTGTCATTAAGAGGTTAAACAATGTACTAACTTCCTTCTCTCGGTCATTGCGATGCAGGGATACCACATGTGTAATTTTATTTTTAATTTTTTACAAAGTAAAGGGAGACAAGTGTTTTTGTTTTTATTTATTTTATGTTTTAAATAATGTTTAACTTTTTTTTTACTTTTGTCCCTTTTAGGGGACTTCCACAGAGACCCATCAGGACCCCCTGATCACATTCCGAGGGGGTCCAATGGTGACAGCCCTTTACATGCTGCAGTCACATAGACTGCAGCATGTAAAGGGTTAACACAGCAGAGATCAGAGGTTCTCTCTGATCTCTGCTGTAAGAGCTGGTGCCTGGCTGTCCTCTGACAGCCAAGCACCAGCTCTCCCTGCCACAGAATCCTTCGACTTGCTTCTGACAAGCCGATGGTCTCTATGGCAACCTGTAAACAAAGCAGGACTTTAGAAGCAGGAGATTGCCAGAATATCGGCAATATCTTCCTGCTTCTGTTTTTCAATGTTCTGCTTTGCTCTCTGTGGGACTGTGCAGGCAGAGCACAATGCCACAGCTATAAATTCACTACCAGATTTTGATATAATAAATAAACAATTAGAGAAAGATAGAGAAGAAATCGAAGAGGTAACACTTTCAAATGTCAATGATAATGAAAAGAAAAAAGAAGAGAAAGAAAAAGAAAAAGAGGAATATAGAAGATCAAACAAAGAAGAACTTTCTAATAACAAAGAACTAGAAATAAAAAATAAATTAAAGAAAACAGAATATTTTTTAGGGGCACGCCCAAAAATTTTTTCCCCAAAAGAACCACCAGCAAATACGATTCCAACAAGGAAAAAAACCACAAACAAAGCCACCTTTACTCCACCAATCATCAGATCAAAAATTCTTCAATACTTCCACACTCCATCACCAAAATTGCAAATAAAAAAGAAAAAATCAGACGAAAAAGAGGCAAAAGAGGAGGAAAAAAGAACAACACTAGAGATGAGCGAACACCAAAATGTTCGGGTGTTCGTTATTCGGAACGAACTTCCCGTGATGCTCGAGGGTTCGTTTCGAACAACGAACCCCATTGAAGTCAATGGGCGACCAGAACATTTTTGTATTTCGCCGATGCTCGCTAAGGTTTTCATGTGTGAAAATCTGGGCAATTCAGGAAAGTGATGGGAATGACACAGTGACGGATAGGGCAGGCGAGGGGCTACGTGTTGGGCTGCATCTCAAGTTCACAGGTCCCACTATTAAGCCACAATACCGGCAAGAGTGGGCCCCCCCCCCTCCCAACAACTTTTACTTCTGAAAAGCCCTCATTAGCATGGCATACCTTTGCTAAGCACCACACTACCTCCAACAAAGCACAATTACTGCCTGCATGACACTCCACTGACACTTCTCCTGGGTTACATGCTGCCCAACCGCCCCCCCTCCCCCCCACAGCGCACACCAAAGTGTCCCTGGGCAGCCTTCAGCTGCCCTCATGCCACACCACGCTCATGTCTATTTAGAATTGCGTCTGCCATGACGAGGGACCGCAGGCACACACTGCAGAGGGTTGGCACGGCTAGGCAGCGACCCTCTTTAAAAGTGGCGGAGCGATAGCCCACAATGCTGTACAGAAGCAATGAGAAATAGAATCCTGTGCCACCGCCATCAGGAGCTGCACACGTGGGCATAGCAATGGGGAACCTATGTGCCACACACTATTCATTCTGTCAAGGTGTCTGCATGCCCCAGTCAGACCGGGCTTTTTAATTCATAGACACAGGCAGGTACAACTCCCTATTGTGAAGTCCCTGTCGACCCACAGCATGGGTGGCTCCCTGGAACCCACCGGCGGTACACAGAAATATCCCATTGCATTGCCCAACACAGCTGAGGTAGTAATGTCGTGCTTAATGCAGGTGGGCTTCGGCCCACACTGCATGCCCCAGTCTGACTGGGGTTCTTTATAAGTGTACAGATGTAGTAAAAACTCCGTGTGCACCTACAGCATGGGTGGGTGCCAGGAAGCCACCGGCGGTACATAGAAATATCCCATTGCATTGCCCAACACAGCTGAGGTAGTAATGTTGTGCTTAACCCTTTCCAATCCAATTTGTATATGGTTTTCCTAGGGGGCTTACTCTTTTTCTGCTGTTATACAACGGCGCTATATGCTGGCTAAAGCCAGTACTGCATGAGCTGACACGTAGGATAGGCTCCGACAGCAGAGAGGCTGGCAATATACAGTAAGAGAACCCCGACGGACGTCTACCAACAACGGAGCTGTACAGCCTTAAACCCTAATGTCTTCACAGGTCACACAGTGGACTGGAAAGGGTTCATGCAGGTGGGTTTCGGCCCACACTGCATGCCCCAGTCAGACTGGGGTTCTTTACAAGTGGACACATGTAGGTTAAACTCCCTGTGGACCCACTGCCTGGGTGGGTGCCAGGAAGCCACCGGCGGTACATAGAAATATCCCATTGCATTGCCCAACACAGCTGAGGTAGTAATGTCGTGCGTAATACAGGTGGGCTTCGGCCCACACTGCATGCCCCAGTCAGACGGGTTCTTTAGAAGTGTACAGATGTATTAAAAACTCAGTGTGCATCTACAGAATGGGTGGCTCCCTGGAACCCACCGGCGGTACATAAAAATATCCCATTGCATTGCCCAACACAGCTGAGGTAGTAATGTCGTGCTTAATGCAGGTGGGCTTCGGCCCACACTGCATGCCCCAGTCAGACTGGGGTTCTTTACAAGTGGACACATGTAGGTTAAACTCCCTGTGGACCCACTGCCTGGGTGGGTGCCAGGAAGCCACCGGCGGTACATAGAAATATCCCATTGCATTGCCCAACACAGCTGAGGTAGTAATGTCGTGCGTAATACAGGTGGGCTTCGGCCCACACTGCATGCCCCAGTCAGACGGGTTCTTTAGAAGTGTACAGATGTATTAAAAACTCAGTGTGCACCTACAGCATGGGTGGCTCCCTGGAACCCACCGGCGGTACATAAAAATATCCCATTGCATTGCCCAACACAGCTAAGGTAACGTCAGCTGTAATGCAGGTGGCCTAAAAATTAATTTGATTACACTGTAGGCGAGGGCCCACAAAAATTGCTGTATCAACAGTACTAATGTACATCCCAAAAATTGGCCATGGCCAGCCAAGAGGGCAGGTGAAACCCATTAATCGCTTTGGTTAATGTGGCTTAAGTGGTAACTAGGCCTGGAGGCAGCCCAGTGTAACGAAAAATTGGTTCAAGTTAAAGTTCCAATGCTTTTAAGCGCATTGAAACTTATAAAAATTGTTCTGAAAAATTATTTGAGTGAGCCTTGTGGCCCTAAGAAAAATTGCCCGTTCAGCGTGATTACGTGAGGTTTCAGGAGGAGGAGCAGGAGGAGGAGGAGGAGGAATATTAGACACAAATTGATGAAGCAGAAATGTCCCCGTTTTGGATGGTGAGAGAGAACGTAGCTTCCATCCGCGGGTGCAGCCTACGTATTGCTTACGTATCGCTGCTGTCCGCTGGTGGAGAACAGAAGTCTGGGGAAATCCAGCCTTTGTTCATCTTGATGAGTGTTAGCCTGTCGGCACTGTCGGTTGACAAGCGTCTACGCTTATCTGTGATGATTCCCCCAGCCGCACTAAACACCCTCTCCGACAAGACGCTAGCCGCAGGACAAGCAAGCACCTCCAGGGCATACAGCGCTAGTTCAGGCCACATGTCCAGCTTCGACACCCAGTAGTTGTAGGGGGCAGAGGCATCACCAAGGATGGTCGTGCGATCCGCTACGTACTCCCTCACCATCCTTTTACAGTGCTCCCGCCGACTCAGCCGTGACTGGGGAGCGGTGACACAGTCTTGGTGGGGAGCCATAAAGCTGGCCAGGCCCTTAAAGACTGTTGCACTGCCTGGGATGTACATGCTGCTCGATCTACGCACATCCCCTGCTACCTTGCCCTCGGTACTGCGCCTTCTGCCACTAGCGCTGTCGGCTGGGAATTTTACCATCAGCTTGTCCGCAAGGGTCCTGTGGTATAGCAACACTCTCGAACCCCTTTCCTCTTCGGGAATCAGAGTGGGCAGGTTCTCCTTATACCGTGGATCGAGCAGTGTGTACACCCAGTAATCCGTAGTGGCCAGAATGCGTGCAACGCGAGGGTCACGAGAAAGGCATCCTAACATGAAGTCAGCCATGTGTGCCAGGGTACCTGTACGCAACACATGGCTGTCTTCACTAGGAAGATCACTTTCAGGATCCTCCTCCTCCTCAGGCCATACATGCTGAAAGGATGACAGGCAATCAGCCGGTGTACCGTCAGCAGCGGCCCAAGCTGTCTCTTCCCCCTCCTCCTCATCCTCCTCATGCTCCTCCTCCTCCTCCTGTACGCGCTGAGAAATAGACAGGAGGGTGCCCTGACTATCCAGCGGCATACTGTCTTCCCCCGCCCCCGTTTCCGAGCGCAAAGCAGCTGCCTTTATGGTTTGCAGGGAATTTCTCAAGATGCATAGCAGAGGAATGGTGACGCTAATGATTGTAGCATCGCCGCTCACCACCTGGGTAGACTCCTCAAAATTACCAAGGACATGGCAGATGTCTGCCAACCAGGCCCACTCTTCTGAAAGGAATTGAGGAGGCTGACTCCCACTGCGCCGCCCATGTTGGAGTTGGTATTCCACTATTGCTCTACGCTGCTCATAGAGCCTAGCCAACATGTGGAGCGTAGAGTTCCACCGTGTGGGCACGTCGCACAGCAGTCGGTGCACTGGCAGCTTAAAGTGATGTTGCAGGGTGCGCAGGGTGGCAGCGTCCGTGTGGGACTTGCGGAAATGTGCGCAGAGCCGGCGCGCCTTTACGAGCAGGTCTGACAAGCGTGGGTAGCTTTTCAGAAACCGCTGAACCACCAAATTAAAGACGTGGGCCAGGCATGGCACGTGCGTGAGGCTGCCAAGCTGCAGAGCCGCCACCAGGTTACGCCCGTTGTCACACACGACCATGCCCGGTTGGAGGCTCAGCGGCGCAAGCCAGCGGTCGGTCTGCTGTGTCAGACCCTGCAGCAGTTCGTGGGCCGTGTGCCTCTTATCGCCTAAGCTGAGTAGTTTCAGCACGGCCTGCTGACGCTTGCCCACCGCTGTGCTGCCACACCGCGCGACACCGACTGCTGGCGACATGCTGCTGCTAACACATCTTGATTGCGAGACAGAGGAGGAGGAGGAGGAGGAGGAGGAGGAGGGTGCTTTAGTGGAGGAAGCATACACCTCCGCAGATACCACCACCGAGCTGGGGCCCGCAATTCTGGGGGTGGGTAGGACGTGAGCGGTCCCAGGCTCTGACTCTGTCCCAGCCTCCACTAAATTCACCCAATGTGCCGTCAGGGAGATGTAGTGGCCCTGCCCGCCTGTGCTTGTCCACGTGTCCGTAGTTAAGTGGACCGTGGCAGTAACCGCGTTGGTGAGGGCGCGCACAATGTTGCGGGAGACGTGGTCGTGCAGGGCTGGGACGGCACATCGGGAAAAGTAGTGGCGACTGGGAACTGAGTAGCGCGGGGCCGCCGCCTCCATGATACTTTTGAAGGACTCAGTTTCCACAACCCTATACGGCAGCATCTCAAGGCTGATGAATTTTGCTATGCGGACGGTTAACGTTTGAGCGTGCGGGTGCGTGGCGGCGTACTTGCGCTTGCGCTCGAACACTTGCGCAAGCGACGGCTGAACGGTGCGCTGAACTACACTGCTGGATGGGGCCGAGGACAGCGGAGATGAGGGTGTGGGTGCAGGCCATGAGGCGGTAGTGCCTGTGTCCTGAGAGGGGGGTTGCATCTCAGTGGCAGGTTGGGGCACAGGGGGAGAGGCAGGGGTGCAAACCGGAGGCGGTGAACGGCCTTCGTCCCACCTTGTGGGGTGCTTGGCCATCATATGTCTGCGCATGGTGGTGGTGGTGAGGCTGTTGATGTTGGCTCCCCGGCTGAGCTTTGCGCAACAAAGGTTGCACACCACTGTTCGTCGGTCGTCAGGCGTCTCTGTGAAAAACTGCCAGACCTTAGAGCACCTCGGCCTCTGCAGGGTGGCATGGCGCGAGGGGGCGCTTTGGGAAACACTTGGTGGATTATTCGGTCTGGCCCTGCCTCTACCCCTGGACACCGCACTGCCTCTTGCAACCTGCCCTGCTGATGCCCTTGACTCCCCCTCTGAAGACCTGTCCTCCTGAGTAAGCGTTGCACACCAGGTGGGGTCAGTCACCTCATCGTCCTGCTGCTCTTCCTCCGAATCCTCTGTGCGCTGCTCCCTTGGACTTACTGCCCTTACTACTACCTCACTGCAAGACAACTGTGTCTGATCGTCATCATCCTCCTCACCCACAGAAAGTTGTTGAGACAGTTGGCGGAAGTCCCCAGCCTCTTCCCTCGGACCCCGGGAACTTTCGAATGGTTGGGCATCAGTGACGATAAACTCCTCTGGTGGGAGAGGAACCGCTGCTGCCCAATCTAAGCAGGGGCCCGAGAACAGTTCCTGGGAGTGTTCCCGCTCCTGAGCAGGTGTCATTGTAGTGGAGTGAGGAGGCTGGGAGGAAGGAGGAGCAGCAGACAGAGGATTTGGATTTGCAGCAGTGGACGGCGCAGAACTGCGTGTTGACGATAGGTTGCTCGAAGCACTTTCTGCCATCCAGGACAGGACCTGCTCACACTGCTCATTTTCTAATAACCGTCTCCCGCGTGGACCCATTAATTGGGCGATGAATGTGGGGACGCCAGAAACGTGCCTCTCTCCTAATCGCGCAGCAGTCGGCTGCGACACACCGGGATCAGGAGCTCGGGCTGTGCCCACACCCTGACTTGGCCCTCCGCGTCCTCGGCCGCGTCCACGTCCTCTAGGCCTACCCCTACCCCTCAGCATGCTGTATTACCAGTGATTTGATTTAACAGGCAGGAAATAAATTGGCGCAAGACTGCAGGCCAAATATAATTTTTGCCCTTTTGGGAAAACGAAAGGCCCCACTGCCTCTAGTGAATGAATAATCTAAGTTTAATAACTGTGCTGTGTCCCTGCTTATGTGTCACAGAACGTGAGGGTAGCAGAGTTATTATAACTCTGGCAGAGCAGGTATTTTTTTTCCCAATTAAGGAAAGCAAATGGCGAAGCCAGCAGTAAAGCGTAGCTGGGTGCGTATGATTTAGCAATGTTTTTCACGCAGCTCACACGTGTCCACAGGCGTTAGGACGGACAGAGGCTGGACAAATAGATTTGTTTTCACTTGTTTTTCCACCAAAAGGCAGCACTGCGTATATTCAATGAACATGAGAAGTTTAATAACTGTGCTGTGTCCCTGCTAATGTGTCACAGAACGTGAGGGTAGCAGAGTTATTATAACTCTGGCAGAGCAGGTATTTTTTTTCCCAATTAAGGAAAGCAAATGGCGAAGCCAGCAGTAAAGCGTAGCTGGGTGCGTAGGATTTAGCAATGTTTTTCACGCAGCTCACACGTGTCCACAGGCGTTAGGACGGACAGAGGCTGGACAAATAGATTTGTTTTCAGTTTTTTCCCACCAAAAGGCAGCACTGCGTATATTCAATGAACATGAGAAGTGTAATAACTGTGCTGTGTCCCTGCTTATGTGTCACAGAACGTGAGGGTAGCAGAGTTATTATAACTCTGGCAGAGCAGGTATTTTTTTTCCCAATTAAGGAAAGCAAATGGCGAAGCCAGCAGTAAAGCGTAGCTGGGTGCGTATGATTTAGCAATGTTTTTCACGCAGCTCACACGTGTCCACCGCCCGTAAGGACGGACACAGGCTGGACAAATAGATTTGTTTCCACTTGTTTTTCCACCAAAAGGCAGCACTGCGTATATTCTATGAATAATAACTGTGTTGTGGCCCTGCCTATACAATTCTTTCCCTGCAGTATCAATGGAGGGTGGAATGCTCTGCAGAGGCGATTTTGAGAAGCCCAAAAAAAATGCAGCACAGCTAACAGCAGCCTGGACAGTACTGCACACGGATAAATATGGCCCTAGAAAGGACCGTTGAGGTTCTTGAAGGCTACACGCACTCCTAACACTCTCCCTGCCTATGCAGCACTTCTGTCCCTAATGCCAGGTGCAACGCTCTGCAGAGCCGATTTTGAGAAAAAAAAAATTCCACTGCTAACAGCAGCCAACACACAGCTATCAGTGGCCCTAATAAGGACCTTTGGGGGGTCTTGAAGCCTACACTAACTACCAATTCTTTCCCTACAGCAGCTCCGGTATAAACAGCACTGTCCCTCATCTAACTCACACCGCATCTGAGGCGAGCCGCGGGAGGGGCCGACTTTTATATTAGGCGAACACCTGATCTCGCCAGCCACTCACAGCAGGGGGGTGGTATAGGGCTTAAACGTTGCAGGGGGAAGTTGTAATGCCTTCCCTGTCTTTCAATTGGCCAGAAAAGCGCGCTAACGTCTCAGGGAAGGAAGTGAAAGTAACCAGAACACCGCATGGTGTTCGTTACGAATAACGAACATCCCGAACACCCTAATATTCGCACGAATATCAAGCTCGGACGAACGCGTTCGCTCATCTCTAAACAACACCAACAATAAAGAAAAAAACTCACATGAAAACCTAAATGAAGAAATTAACAACACGGAAGCAATAGAAAAAGGGATTTTCAACATTTCAAAGAAAAAACTGATGAGGGGGAGGTACAATTATTATGCAGAGGGTTGACGTTTAGTCCATCAATTCGCTCATCACAATTTGATTTATTTATTGATTTAAATGAATTTATAAAAAAATTGACAAGAAGTAGATATTTTTTAATGAATGAAAAATCAATTCCTACTAATAATGAAACGGAATTTCATATAGATATGCCCATAACCACGGAGCTCAAAAATAAAAGTAATTTATTTCCAACTGAAGCTAAAGGATCAAACATAGAATTATTTTTCAACAACGTAGCACGAGATTTTAAAAACTTACATAAAAATAACAACCAATATAAAGATAATTTATCAAAAAAAGAAAGAGAGGTTCTAAAAAAACTAACAGAAAACAAAGAATTGGTAATAAAAAGAGCTGACAAAGGGGGAAAATCGTAATAATGGATATAGATAGATATATACAAATAGGTAATGACCTAGTAAATGATAAAAATAACTACATAAAAGTCACAAATGATCCCACATTAACGATCCATAAAGAACTAAAAACAATGGTCAAGGAAGCGGAAGCAGAAAACACAATCAGTAAAATAGAAGCAAAATATATAATAAATATAGAACAAGAAATCCCATTCCTATACCACATACCAAAGATTCATAAAAATACACAAAATCCCCCCAGTAGACCTATAATATCAGGAATAAATTCAGTAACTAGCCGCCTAGCGGAATATATAGATAAAATCTTACAGAAATATGTCATAAGCCTCCCTACTTATATAAAAGACTCCAGCCAAATAGAAATTATACAGAAAATAGAATGGAAAGAAGAATATATGTGGTGTACACTTGATGTTGAATCTTTGTACACTTGCATTCCACACGAATTAGGGGTAGAAGCAATTGAGTGGTTCATTGATAATGACCCACTCATGCCACATTCTCAAAAAAAAGTATATATTAAAATTTATTATCTTTGCACTAAAAAACAATTATTTTTCTTTTTTTAAAAATGTTTATTTTCAGATAACCGGAACAGTGATGGGGAGCAAACTAGAACTAGAAAATTTCATCACTAACATCAACAAAAACGAAACAAATCTAAAATTTACGTCCACAATTGACAATAAAGAAATCATTTTCTTAGATTTAGTTTTATATATTAAAAACAATACCATAAACACAAAAACTCATTTTTAAAAAGGTAAATAAAAACAGTTACCTACAATACAATAGCTGCCACCATAAAAAATGGAAAAATAAGATACCATATAGTCAACTACGACGAGTATATAGAAATTGCAGCGAAAAAGATATCTTTGAAGATCAAGCAAAAAATATAATTCATCGTTTTGAAAATAAAAATTACCCAAAGCAGTTATTAAAAGATGCATACCAAAAAACCATAAAAGGTGAAAAAACAAAGGAAAACATAAACACAAAACAAAACACCTACAGCAACAATATTTTTATTACAAAATTTAGCACAGACCACAACAATATAAAAAATATTATACAAAAAAACTGGTCCCTTCTAAAAAGTGACCCCTATCTAGCTAAAACACTAGAAAAAAACCCGAGAATCATTTTCAGAAAAAATAGAACGATTGGTAATAGCTTAGCTGCATCAAATCCCCTAAATAACAAAAAAGAAAAAAACAATTCATTCAAAGAGAAAAATAAAATAATAACAGGTGGTTTCAAATGCAACAACACGAAATGCAAATGCTGTACACATATATGTCACAAACAAAATTATATACAAAAAGGTGAGGAAAAAATAGAAATAAAAGAAAAAATGACATGTAAAAGTAAAAATATCATCTATCTGTTAGAATGCCCTTGCGGCTTGCGATGCGTCGGAAGAACAAGTAATAGCCTGAACATTAGGATCAATCAACATCGGTATAACAGAAAAAGGGGGTATGAAAAACACAGTATATCAAAACATTTCAAAGAAAAACACAATAAAAACAGTGAAAAATTAAAACTAATTCCTTTAGAAACTATACAACAAAACTCAATAATGAAACTGAGAAGAAAAGAAATGTACTGGATTTATCGTCTAAACACTTTAATGCCAGAAGGACTAAATGAAGTATTGGAGAAATTTTAATAAGATAAACGCTTACACATGGAAGATTTTATAATAAACAATAGACAAAAAATATAGTAAAACTACATAACAAAAAATAGAGAGTTTTTATGTAAAATATAGGAAAATAAATAGATAGTAATCTTATATAATAATTTTATAGGGAAGTTTTTAGAATTGACCAGGATTATGGTGTGAATAGGAGAAACAATCGAAACAATAAAGTTTAATGAAAAAAACTATGGAACGCAATGCATTCCATGAGAGCTCCGTGGATAGACAAATGATAAATAAATCACCCTAATTGAGAGAGAGAAAAAAAAAAAAAAAAAACACGCCCATGGTTGATTGGGAAGTGAGCCCCACATACATGTTATCCCACACTATATAAGGCAGCATATATGACAATGTCTGTATGAACTTGAAAAAGACACAAATTGTGTTGAAACGCGTTGTTTTAACAAGAATAAAAAAGATTGGTTTTCTGCCAAGGCGCGGGATAGTTTTTATTTTTATTTCTATACTCCGTTATCCAGCCAGACTGTGCTTACAAACACGGTGAAAGGATATCCCCGGACGCCGCTCCAAAAAGGAAACATGGAGAAGCAAGAAACCTGCTGAAGGCAAACGTGGACAACAGGTGCAGAGGGGTTGATTCCTTTACCATCGGATTAACCCTTCTGGCACCGGGTAAGTCCACCTCTCATTTAGCTATAAAAGCATTTTTAAACTGCTAGTGAGGCGCATTTTAAATTACATTTTCTACAATGCCACAGCTTGTGACATTGTGCTCTGCAGCTCCCATAGTGATACACAGCCCAGAAATCTCCCGGGCTATATCGCTATGAGCAGTGGCGCTTGTCCTGAAAAATTTCCGGGCGTGCCACTCAAGGGGTTAAGGGCTGCTTTGCTGTGTGTGCGCTGGAAGATGAGTTAGCCAGATTCTAAATGCTCAGCAGCATGCATGCTCTGAGATCACTCCAGGAGAAGCCATCCTCACTTGGCAAGGGTAACATTGCAAAACAATTGGAAAAAAAAAAACATTCTTTGCTCATCTTGAAAGAGTTCCATTTTTGAAAACATACAGAGATTAAAGCATGTGTGATGGCAGGCATTAGAATCTGCTTAATTCAGCTATCTGGCGCATGTGTAATGTTCCAGTGAACTCAAGGTGTAGACACCTTGACCCACAGTGCATGTCTGTTTCCTAATGGGGACAGAGGGGGCTACAATTGAAGTGCAGGATTTCACAATGATTTTCACTGATGTAAGTGGCAAGAGGAGACAGGCATCCAGTGGAGGGCATGTGCATTATGTAATGATGCCATGACTTGGGCTGCGGTAGGCCGCCCCCATGTCTCAAAGCAAAAGTATTGGCATACTTATATTGTACGTTTTTTGGCTAACAAGCCTCCTTCTAGTTCATTAAAAATATGTCTGGGATGTATTGAATGTGATATTAAGTGCTACAATGGCAGTTTAAGGTCCAAAATCCTGATGACACATTCCCTTTAAATATACAATCTTCATATGAAAAAAAAAATCTGCCTTAGTCCTTACCGTGCCCGCCATTACTTATCCTATCCAGAATTGGCATATGCCCCCTGGCACCAAAGTCATCCGCATTGTTAATGAGAGCCTCCTTCACTGCATCACAACTGCACAATACCACAACAGGATCCATGCCCATGTGGATAGTATATACTGGTCCATATTTTTCACTCAGCTAGTGGGGAGGCAAGCACAATAGGTCAAGATAAGTAGGTGACTTTATCCTACCATGAAATAACTGTTCAGCATATCATACGTTATCGTTACATCATAAATATCATGATGACCATGCAACTAAAGTTAGACATGTGTTAACTTGATTTCTATCATTTGGATTGACTGTGGTAAAGTAACTATTTCATGGTAAGTGCTGCTAATTGTTTTTAACTTTGAAGTCAGGGTGGGCTGTGGAGGTGTCCTTAAATAATAAGGACTCAGCGGAACTCCTGTTTATCCTATCTCAGTATGACAAGCATAACCAGATGTTTTGCAAACTTCCAAGCCAAAAAGAGTGGCTACCAAAATGTTAATGCCACATTTCAGTTTCTATAGTATCCTAATTTTACTATCTTCATTCTTGAAGAAGACCCATAAACAGCAGATTAGAATTTATATTTTAAATATTGAATCTGGTATTTGTAGTGGCTTGCCTGTTGTTCATTGGGCTAAGCTGCATTACAATGACATAGCACTCCATAAAATGGGTTAAAGGGGCTTTCCAGGCAAAAACTATTGATGACCTATGCTCAGAATAAATCATAAATAGTTAATCACCAGGGATCTGCCACACAGGATTCCCAGGGATCACCTGATTGCCCGGCCCACTGCACTGATGTGTATCATAGGGGACAGGAAATTGCCTAAGTGGATTTCCTTGAGTCTATTACACTTCCACCTCTTATATAGCTGGCGCACATGGAAGTATAATAGTCGCTTCAACTTCTGCTACATATGAGAGGAGAAGAAGGATGGAATCTGCGGGGTATCAAATGGAGGAAATCAGGTAAATTGTAACTGTGACCCTAAATTCTGACAACCACCTTGTATTGAAGCTACAGATACAATTGCAGGAACTAGGAGACAATGTATACATATAGGTTATAAATTAGTTAAGGGACAGAAAACAAAAAGCTATTGTAAATGGCATATACTCAAAATGGGTGAAAGTGAACAGTAAAATACCATGAGAATCTATGTTAGACCCAATTATTTTTAACCTTTTTATTAATGATATTTATGAAGATGTGGGCTATTACCTCTCTTCTCTATCTCCAAATACCCTCTGACAGAGAAGGGGAATCTCTTGTCTAATGAACTGAGCCAGCCCCTTCATATAGATGATTATCATACAAGGAAAGGGAGGAAGCTTCCTGCATCTGGACCTATGCTGGAATATCACATTTTACAGCAGTAGCTCAGAACTTCCAGGACAAAGCAGCAAGGACTGAAATCGGGCAATCCATTGAGTTTTTAAAATTAGAGCACTTTATATATTACGTTTACGTTTGCAAAACATTAAATAACTTTTTCTCATATTGGACAACCTGCTGTAAACCTCCTAATTCCTAAATTAACCTCCTAATTGCATAGTCTGGAATTATATAAACTTACCTTATTCAGTGACTTAAACACTTCATTGCCATCGAGTTGAAGAATATTTCCCAGGATGGGCAATGGTGTTGGTCCTGGTGGCAAATTACCATTGCTCTTCCCTTTCCTGGCTTGTGTTAAGCTTAGAAGAATGAAGACTATAAATACTATCAATAACAAAGTGGTTGCTCCAAAGAGCTCCATGCTGACAATGCTCTTTAGAATTAAATGTAGCACTGGGTGTCTCGTTACTATATATAGATAGGCTCTCCCCAGAGGGCTGTATTTGGCACACTTGACACTAGGTTACTCAGTAGCCACTGAGATGTTTATTTCTCTGACAGGTGAACCCAGTTTCTTGTATAGAAGCCAATTACACTATTGTCAATGAGAATCAAGTGGCATAAACCTGCCTCAATGCACTGTTAGCACAAAGATTAGGAATATCATTATTAACCTATCCATTACTGGAAGTAAAGCATGTAGAACTTTGAAAAGAACACAACAACAACAGTTTTTTTTCTATTATCTCACAAACTATCTTTGTAATTGCGATTTCTTTGGCAAAATAGTATTCAATCTTTTTTTAGTATACATATTGGTTTACAATATTTTTTTATTTTATATAAAAGCTTAACTCCTTAGTGACCAGCCATATGTGGTTTTGCTGCAATCTACTGGAAGGCACAGGTGTCCTATGTCTGTAAAAAATGCAGAATGGCCCGGGAATAGACAAATGCCATGTGAACAAGTAGTGTATAGGATACTATGGAGGTCCCACTAACCAAATACAAAGTAGGTGTGAACAGAGATAAGTAATTGAACAAGAACTGGTAATTTGGTGCAACTCTCCAAAATTAGAGGATGAACTTTGGTGATTGAAGATCAACTTCTCCTTTATCAGGCACAGTACTAAAATGCAATAACCAGCAATAAAATATGTATTTCGAAGAAAAAGAAGTAAAAGAAAACTTGGCAAAAGAAAAGTAAAATACACATATAAGATACTGGAAATTGTAAAAATTGTGATAAGGTAACAAACATAAAATATATATCAATTCATACAGGAAGTAAAGATTCGGTCCTAAATTATCAGATAATAGTAAAAGATAGACGGTAAAGGCAGCACTCCGCACAGCGATAAATAATCAATATGTGACCTTTATTAAGTCCATGGTCCTAAGCGTCAGCAACGTTTTAACCCTGCCCGGGTCTTTTTCAAGCTGACAACTCATTAGCAAACATCCCAATATATTTACAAAAACACACCCCCTTCTTACAGAAATAACAATTAGGTGTGGTATAGTCATTACCAGTAGGTGTGCAAGTATCCAGTTTATGCGTCAGCAGTTATCACACCTCCCATTGTGCCTCCACACTGATAAGCCTCCTGTTACATGCAGGATACAGCGCCAGCGTCCCCGATCGTGACGGCGCATATGCAAGGTCTCGGAGATCTCACTAGACCTAGTGAGCTCCTGACGTAATAACCATGGGGAAACCCTGGCTCCTGACGCATGTGCACTAGCACAAGCTGTGCAGACAAGCCTCCAGGCAGCTGAACACCACTTGAAAACCCTAATTAACCCTTCATGAGCCTAAAATGCTGGTAAAAAGTAAATCCACAGGATGTACAGAGCCTCCCCTCAATCATAAAATAGTTCAAATAAATATATATAAATATATAATCAGTGATTAAAATGAAAAAAAAAAGCATAATTCATTAAAGCTCATAAATAGTCAATAAATAGCAGTAAAAAATTTGACGAGTTGCAAAATATCATTTATTAATGCATAACAGCAAATATAATTTATAATTACATTAATTATAGAAAAAAGGGGGGGGGGATTTCATTTAGAAAACAATAGGGCATTTTTCAGGGAGATGATCTGAAAGAATGTCAAACCGAAATAATATGCGAAACCGGAGACACCCACAACCTTCATAGCAACGAATCCACCAACCTAAAAATACAATAAAAACATTATTAAAATCAAAGCATATACAATTAAAAACAAAAGAAAAACTAGCAATTATGCAGAGAAATGCCAAATACCGTTTTGTTAGATGAATGACGCCATATTAAATTCAAGGTTTAAGGCCACTTGGACACAGCGTATCTAGGTCAAAAATCCATCTCAATTCCTTTTTAAATAACAGGCCCTCCCAATCACCGCCCCTGATATTAATAAGGACATGATCGATCACCCTAAATTTAAGCTGGCTTATAGCATGACCCGCCGCAACAAAATGTTTTGGAATGGGGAGATCCAATTTTTTGGTACGTATCATGCTTTTATGACTTAAAATACATTGACGGATCTCATCTCTGCAGTTGAGTACATCTCTTCTAACAGTTCTGTTTTCTTTCACATACCTGATAGTGTTCCATTCACTCATGCGCTGCATTGGGGGGGGGGGGGGGGGTTCTTCCTGTCTCCCTCATTCAACATAAGGGGCCTGAACTCTCCTTCCAGAATGCATAATGTCGTGCTTTCCCTGAAAAGGTATAGTACTAAAGGTAAATGTTTATCTCTACCTGGAAAACAATTTTTACAAGGGTTCCACAGCGCACATCCCACGTCTGACCCAAAGGGGGTGTCAATCTTATTTCATAAGTCTATTACTTTCTGCTGTGACGCCCAATACTCCGACGAATAGGGTAGGGTCCTCCTTTTGAGGGGTTCCATCAATAATGTTAAAATAACTATAACTAACCTGTATGCCCCAAGCTCGAATCAGGTTTCCTGACCGGTCAAGCACTTAGACTTACTCAGACATTGTGCAGTGGGCCCTTTCTTGCTTGGAGGCGATTTCAATGTTACTCTTAATCCCCTGCTGGACTCATTAGTGGGTCGTTCCCAGGTGTCGCAGGTGAAGCTTAGAGAATTAATTTGCTGCCTGCAGGATCTGAATGCCATGGACGCTTGGCGCTTCCTTTCCCCATCTGTTAAAGATTACACTAATTTTTCTCAAGTTCACTCCTCTTTTCAGAGATTGGATTATATTTTCATTTCAATGAGTCTGCTGACGTCCTGAGGATGGCCTCAGATGAGCGTGTTTTTGTGCGTGCATATGCACGCACAAAAACCACGCTTCTGTTACAAGCAAAGCATTCCCTATGGTGTGTTCACATGTCTATGTTTTACAGGTGCATGCCTATAAAGATAGGACATGCATGCATAATAGGGAATGCACGCATTGTCTTCAATAGAGCCATGGCTGTTGCTGAAGGCTCCATTGAAGATAATGGTCTGCCGGCACCCCCAAATTTTTTTTCAGGGAAGGGCTTTGAATATAAGCCCTTCCCTGAAAAACAACAATTTTAGTGTAAAAAAAAAAATTACCTGGCCGCCGCTGCCGTGTCCCCGCCGGGATGAAGAACACATCTGCTGCATGCAGCAGATGTTTCCTTCATCTCCGAATGGAAAAAGAACTCCCTGCTGACCTGCAACATCTATGACAGATGCAGAAAAGGAATTCTAAATCCCAGCAGGGATGAAGAACACATAATCTCTGCGGGGAATAGAGAATTCCCTGCTGCCCCTGCCACATCTGTGACAGATGCAGCAAAGGAATTCTTCATCCCTGCAGGGAATAAAGAATTCCCTACCACAGCTGTCACAGATGACAGCTGCGGTAGCGGATCAAGCTGCTGGCATCCAGTATTTGTTTTTCAGGGAAGGGCTTTAAATATAAGCCTTTCCCTGAAAAGCAAGAAAAAATGGTGATAAAAAAAAAAAATCTATACTCCCCTTTCTTCAGGTGCCAGGGCTCAGCCGCGTCCAGCTGGCTCTTCTACTGAACTGCTCTCATTTAAAATCCCCACCTGCTGAATGGGCTGCCTCTTATTGGCTGAGCACTGTGACCAATCAGAGGCAGCTCTCAGCTATTGAATGACAACTGAGAGCTGCCTCTGATTGGTCCCAGCACTCAGCCAATCAGAGGCACCACTCACTCACTCATTCATGAATTCATTACTGGATGCCGGCAGCTTGATCCCCTACCGCAGCTGTCATCTGTGATAGCTGTGGTAGGGAATTCTTTATTCCCTGCAGGCATGAAGAATTCCTTTGCTGCATCTGTCACAGATGTGGCAGATGCAGCAGGGAATACTTTATTCCCGCGGGGACATGGCAGCGGCGGATAGGTATTTTTATTTTTACACTAAAATTGTTGTTTTTCAGGGAAGGGCTTATATTTAAAGCCCTTCCCTGAAAAACAATTTGGGGGTGCTGGCAGACCATTGTCTTCAATGGAGCCGCCGGCAGCAGCTGCGGCTCCATTGAAGACAATGCATGCATTATTATTAGGATTTTTAATGCTAAAATTCTGTTTTTTTGAGGAAGGGCTTATATGTAAAGCCCTTTCCTGAAAAACAATTCAGGGGTGCCGGCAGACCATTTCCCTCAATGGAGCCGCCAGCAGCAGCCGCGCCTCTATTGAAGACAATGCACGGACCTGTATTCATGCATGTTTTTGCAAGTACATGGGTGAGCACATATGTACGCACCTATGTACGCACAAAAACATGCTCATGTGAAGCCACCCTGAGTAAAAGCTAACATAGACCTCATAACAATTTCCAACCATGCACCTTTACAGGTAGATCTTTGACCTCTCCAGGTTACTTCTCGGGAGTGGATGTGGCGACTAAATGCTTCTCTGTTAGACTTACCGGAGGATAAAACCCATATTAAAAAACACATACAGGAGTTTTTCCAGTTAAATTCTCCTTAAGGACAAGCAACACCCATTGTCTGGGAGACTCATAAGGCATTTGTGAGAGGCCTTTTGATCACCTTGGGCTCTAGGGTCAAAAAACAGCAACAAAAAGAAATTGACGAGAAATTATCACAGATAGCTAAACTTGAATACATAGCAAAACTCTCCCAGAGCAAGAATATTCTTGAGAAGCTGTCCTGAGGAGGGAATTAAAGCTGTGCCTGGAATCTAAATTCAACAGAAAGCATCTTTATTTCTAACAAGTTGTTTATGCCCAGGTTAACTGAGGGAGCAAATTCATGTATGCATTAATAAAGAAGACACAAGTAAAAAAACATATCAACTCAATTAAAACTCACTTGGGTTCCCAGTCACGTCTACCTTAGACATTGCCAAAGAATTTCAAATATTCTACTCCCACCATTATAATCTCGGAGGTCAATCATCCCCAGTCGACAAATTAGGTGTGGACGCCTGGATTGATTCCTTCCTCAAGCATCTAAACCTTCTTAAGTTAAACAAGGAAAAGGGGATCTCCCTTATGGCCCCGGTCTCAGAAGCAAAGGTGGAGAGACCCTTGGACTCTTCCCCTCCAAGTAAAAGTCCTGGCCCAGATGGCCTTCCCCTTATATATTATAAATCTTTCTGTTCTTCCTTGGTGCCCCGTCTAGCTGAACTCTTCAACTCCTTTCTCCAGCGTAATTCTCTTTCTAGACAGGCCCAGGTAGCACACATCACATTGATCCCAAAGGAGAACAAGGATCTGGAGAGTTGTGGTAGCTATAGGCCCATTTCCCTAATTAATCTAGATGTTAAGTTGTGGGCTAAACTACTTGCCAAAAGATTAGGGGACCACATCCCCAATCTGATAAACCGCAAGCAGAAGGGCTTTGTAAGGGGGAGAGAGGGCAGAGACAGTTGCTTTGGGGTTTTGCATGCCTCCCAGTTCGCCCAGTCACAGGGTATACCCCTGACACTAGTAAGCACTGATGCCAAAAAGGCTTTTGACAGGGAGGATTGGACGTACATGCAATCAGTACTGCTGCACTTAAAGATCCCTCCTGTTTTTGTGGCCGCAATTTTCTCCTTATACGCAGAGCCATATGCTAGACTCAAAATTAATAGCACTTTGTCCCCTTCTTTTGACATCAGGAATGGCACGCGCCAGGGATGCCCACTTTTGCCTACTCTTTTCATTCTTACGTTGGAGCCCCTCCCCCAGAGTGTTAGACTGGATCCCGAGATTCAGGGTCTGAAGCTGGGCAAACAAGTGCTCACACCTGTGGCTTTTGCAGACAATATAGTTTTCTTAATAACATTCCCAGAGACAGGTCTCCCCAAGCTTATTTCTTTATTGGAACAGTTTCGTGACCTCTCCAATTTTAAAATTAATTTCTCTAAATCGGGGCGTGGCCTGGCAGAGCAAGAAGATGGCGGCGTAATCTTCTAGCTCCGATCGGGAACTCACCTAGAAGCGACTTCACCGCAACTGAATGGTCCCTCTTCTCACCCAAAGCACCGGACGATCTCCTCTTCCTGCTGCAATGTCCAGACGGAGAGCCTCCTGCCCGCAGCCAAGAGCGCCTTGACTACTTATTCTTGGCCCCTGGGGCCCGGCGTGCTCCTGCAGAAAGAGCCGCAGCTTCACACACTTCAGAGGCGGAGAGCAGAGAGGATGAAGCAGCGCCGATAGCCTCAAGGGATGAATCCCCACCGGACCGTTCATCGCAGGGACGGGTGAGTGCTTCTACTGCTTCTCTTCCTCACCCACAGCCAGGAGGGAAGAGACATAGCCCACACTCACCCAAAATGGTGCCAACCTCCTCAGCGCACATATCACAAAATGCTTCCCCTACTGAAAGCCCTCTAAAGCAGAGGCCAAGAACCGACAATTTCAATGCTCCTTATACTCAAACCTCATCTCTAAGGGAATATATCTCATTAATGCCATCATCTTCACAGCCAGCGTCAGAGACATTCATAAAAGATATGGTAGTGGCTCTGAGCAACTCCCTCCAAGCCAGCATTAACTCCCTAAATAACTCTCTTAAAGTCACCATAGAAGAGATAGGCGACAGAGTGTCACACACAGAAAACAAGATGGGTAAATTTTCACAATCACATAACACCTTAATTGACGCCCACTATGAACTGGTAGATGAAGTGGACCAACTTAAAGCAAAGATTGCAGATATGGAAGACATGATGGCGTCCTTTGTATGATAAAAGTGGATTCTCGCTATAATGTCTCTCGGAATGGCATCTGCAATAAATTTGGGCTTAGGTAGTCTATGAGCTCTGTCGATAATTAGATCCTGCGCAGAAGCATCTGGAAGTAGTGCAGCCATTAGTTGTTTTAGGTCGTTTGGAATTTCCGAGGATGTGACCGACTCAGGGATGCCGCAAAATTTTATATTATTACGTCTATTCCTGTCTTCCATAAAGAATTAGGTTGGAGAAGCAGCACTACCAGTTGATTTAAATCCAGGCATATAACAGCCAATGATGCACGATCCCAGTTGGTGATCCAGACCCAAGGATCAGAAAAGCAGTAATCCGTATAGATGTAGCCAGGCCAGCACTCAGGAGTTGTTTCTTTTAAGTAAAAGTCATCTTTATTCCTCAATACAATGAAAGCGACGTTTCGAACCTCAGATCTTTGTCAAGCATAACAAGGACACAGACAGAGACAGAATATATAGCCACAGATAAAAAAAAATCACATCCAATCATGCACTGGGTCAGACACAGTGTCCAACCCACAAGTGGTGACAGCAAATCCAAAGCAGGGCAGTACAGCTGATCTCCATTCATTATAAATTATATGTGCATAGAAAAAAAGTATACTGCACCTGTCTGCGATCCTCGGGTTCCCCATGATGAGCTCGTGGAGCTGCTGCCTGGCGTCTCTCACTCATCAGAGCACAGGCACTGCCTCTCACTCCCAGGAGTGCCCTTACCCTGACTAGACCTGTAGGAGCAACTGCACATGTGCGGTGACGTCATCTGCTTACCTCAGCGAAAAGCACATTTAACCCTCCTTCTAAGGATGCGGCCATTTTGACATATAGTAAACTTGTTAATAATGACCTGAAAAAGCTCACAAATTCTACCAATAAGAAAGGGAGTCTGAATTTGACCTTCAATGAGAAAATAGCGCTACGCACACTAAGCAATGATCCAGCCATCACAATTAGACCTGCTGACAAGGGGGGTGGGATTGTAGTCATGAATTCATCTGGTTACCATTAGGATATAATGACACAACTTAGTGAAACTGAGGTATGTGAACCCCTTAGTAGCAACCCCACCTCCTCGTTCTATACTCAATTAAAATTTGACATAGAGGAAGCCTTGAATAATGGTGTGATTGATGCTAGATTAGCCAATTTTTTGTGTCCCAAACACCCGATTCTACCGATATTATACACTTTACCTAAAGTGCATAAATACCTATAGAAACCCCCGGGACGCCCCATAATCTCGGGTCGGAACTCACTCTTCTCCAATGTCTCTAGATTTTTAGACAAAGTGTTAAGACCCTATGTGGAAAAGAGTGTATCTTACATTCAAGATACCACAGACTTTTTAAATAAATTACGAGACACGACAGTTGACGATACCTATATTTTGGGTTCGTTCAACGTCGTTTCCCAGTACACAATCATAGATCATGTACAGGGACTGGAGTCTGTCAGATGGCATCTTGTAAGATCACGATTGACCAATGATCAAATCAACTTCATACTAAGTCTGCTTGAGGATGTACTCTGCAAGAATGTGTTCACCTATAATGGCACTTTGTACAAACAGCGCCGCTGGACCGCAATGGGGTCAAATATGGCCCCTAATTATGCAAACCTTTTTCTTGCACACATTGAGGAAACGCACATCTATACCTTCCCGGCCTGGACCAATGTTCAGGCCTGGTGGAGGTATATCGATGACGTGTTTTTTATTTGGAGCGGCTCGGAGGAAGAACTCATGTTGTTTCATTCAGAAATTAATGATCTGATACCCTCTCTCAAATTTACTATTTCCTATTCCCACTATAGGATACAATTTCAGGATGTAAATGTCATCAAAAAAGATGGAAAACTTGTGACTGACATTTATCGTAAACCAACCGACAGGAATAATGTCTAAACTACTCCAGCTTCCATCCTTCTGGCACTCTGCGATCCCTCCCCTGGAGTCAAATGTTACGGGTGAGAAGGATCGTAGATGATGAATTCATTGACAGTCGACTGGAAGACATGGCCACTAGATTTGTAGATCGAGGGTACCCTGCAAGTGTAGTTCACAACTACAAAAAATGTGCTAAGGAGAAAAATCGGTTAGATTTATTATCGGATACTAGGAGATCCGAAAAAATGTGTAAACGTATTCCTTTTATTACAACATTCTCCACGATTAGTATACTCATGTCCAACATTCTGTAAAAACATTGGCTCATTCTGTCAGTCAGTCATCCGGATATACAGGAGTTTCAAGAGCCCCCGTTAATGTCCTATCGTAGAAGATCCAACCTCCGAGACAACTTAGTACGAACCAGTAGGGTGCTTTCTTCCAACTCACATGATATTACAACAGTCCAGAGAAGAGGATGCTTCCCATGTATGGGTTGTGCGTCATGTAGTAATCTGCTGAGAGGGGATATATTTTCTCACCCTCGGACTGGACGTAGATATAAGATCAAGGGGTGTTTTACATGTCGCTCGTCCTATGTAATATACATGGTGATTTGCCCGTGCAGGATGTTATACATAGGAGAAACAACAATGGAAATACGTAATCTTATTTCCAAACATAAGAGCACGGTGCGAACGGAAAATAAAGATGTTCCAGTGGCGAAGCATTTCTATGAGGCGGGCCACACGGTGAGCCAGCTTCGGTTTCGCATCATAGATAAAGTGAGGGAATCTCCGAGAGGAGGGGAACGTGAAGGCAGATTAAACTTTTTGGAATTAAAATGGATCCATGAACTCAGTACACTTGCCCCAGAGGGATTGAATCTGGAATTTAATGTTACACTTTACATTAGAACTTGTGCATGTTACTGAGTTGATTCACGTATACCTGATTACATGTGCTATTATTGGTTCTATAAACTGCTGATTAAACAAGATGAATCGCTGCTAGATATGACCAGAAATGGGAGTGTGGTTTGTGTTGCAGGTAATGGGGACTGATATTGTTTTAAATAATATTTTTTTTAAACTTGTTCTGTACCTTGTCTAATAATGTCTGTGTTTTTATGTTACAGGTGGGACAGCGGTACCACAGTGGGACAGCCTTCTTTATCAAGCATTGTTGCATCTTTCAAAATTATGCGTAAAATTATGCATGGTATTATTAAAATTGTTTTTTCTAATGGATGTTTTTTCTAATAAATGTTTTTTCTAAAGATGTTTTTTCCAAAAATGGTTTTTGGATTTTTTGAATTTATTTAATAAAGATTTTTTTTGTGCATCAATGGAGTCTGACATTCTCATATTCCTATGAAATAATCTGGTTTGGGTGAACTATGACCCTATTGTAAAGATAGCATAGGGAAAAATTGTTTTCAGGTCTTTTCCCTTAACAATAGTATTAAATGTGGTTGGTCTTCACCTGGGTTATGAGATTGCATGTTTCATACATTTATTGCTATGTCAGTTATGTTTTAAATAATGCTACCTTGCCGCTTGTGGGTATATAAGTTTCCTTATGCATAATTTCCCTGTTATGAAGATTGCCATGCTAATTACACTTTAGTTATGCTATCTTGCTGCTTATGGGTATATTAGTCTTCTTATGCATAATTTCCCTGTTATGAAGATACATCTATACCTTGATAGACGGACACCTGACATTTTAGCACATTACACCGTCCTGCTGCTGTCCTTCACTGAGCTTTGCAGTATGTGTAACCTCTACCCCCGTGGAAGCACTGTTTACACTACACAGGGCTGGGTAACCTGTTTGTGCATTGCCTGGCAACCAGGAGAGGTGAGACACCGCCCCTAGGCTGAGGTAAGCAGATGACGTCACCGCACATGTGCAGTTGCTCCTACAGGTCTAGTCAGGGTAAGGGCACTCCTGGGAGTGAGATAGAGGCGGTGCCTGTGCTCTGATGAGTGAGAAACGCCAGGCAGCAGCTCCACGTGCTCATCATGGGGGAACCCGAGGATCTCAGACAGGTGCAGTATACTTTTTTTCTATGCACATATAATTTATAATGAATGGAGATCAGCTGTACTGCCCTGCTTTGGATTTGCTGTCACCACTTGTGGGTTGGACACTGTGTCTGACCCAGTGCATGATTGGATGCGATTTTTTTTTTATCTGTGGCTATATATTCTGTCTCTGTCTGTGTCCTTGTTATGCTTGACAAAGATCTGAGGATTGAAACGTCGCTTTCATTGTATTGAGGAATAAAGATGACTTTTACTTAAAAGAAACAACTCCTGAGTGCTGGCCTGGCTACATCTATACGGATTACTGCTTTTCTGATCCTTGGGTCTGGATCACCAACTGGGATCGTGCACCATTGGCTGTTATATGCCTGGATTTAAATCAACTGGTAGTGCTGCTTCTCCTACCTAATTCTTTATGGAAGACAGGAATAGACGTAATAATATAAAATTTTGCAGCATCCCTGAGTCGGTCACATCCTCGGAAATTCCAAACGACCTAAAACAACTAATGGCTGCACTACTTCCAGATGCTTCTGCACAGGATCTAATTATCGACAGAGCTCATAGGCTACCTAAGCCCAAATTTATTGCAGATGCCATTCCGAGAGACATTATAGCGAGAATACACTTTTACCATACAAAGGACGCCATCATGTCTTCTGTCCGTGAGCTGATTCAACTCCCAGCTCCCTATGAAAATATTTGTCTCTTTACGGATCTTTCACAAACCACCATGACTAATAGGAAAAAAATTTCTACCATCACCGCGGCACTACGCCATGCCAGAATTCCATACAGATGGGGATTCCGCGCGAAACTCTTAATCCGGAGAGATGACACCACCCACATCATCTTCAAACCTGAAGAAGCAGATCACCTTCTCAAATCCTGGGGAATCAACACACCTACTCCCGAACGCCAACATCCTACCGCAAAAGGCTTTTGAGGACAAGCTCAAGAAGGGACCCTAAAGTGAACTATCTGGGGATTTATTGGCCCCCAATAGCACCTCCGTCAGGTGTTCTCATATGCTCTTTATCAGGCCAACTCTTGTCAGTCCCTCCCCCCCACACACTTTTCAAGCCTACAGCTTGCAAAATCCACATGCCTTTATTTTTGAACCCACTGTTGTATTCTGGGGCTCCTTTCTCATTTAAATGCCCCCTGAAGTCTTCAAAGCTGATCTCTCAACGTTCTCTGCTTCTTTTAAGGCAACTTTCAGCATGTTACATATGTTTGACATGTTTACCTGTTTTTACAATTTTATGGTCTACAGATTCATTTAATATTCTACGAGCATACATCACTCTTTTGAAATTTCATAATGGCAATTAAGATTATGTCTATTAATGCAAATGGGCTAAACTCCCTATTCAAAAGAGCTTCCCTTTGGAAAGAAGCTTTATCTACAAACACAGATATTCTATGCGCTCAGAAAACCCACTTCGCAGCCACGACCTGTCCAAAATTCTCACATAAAAAATTTCCAAAAATGTATCTAGCCTGCTCCTCAAAAAAACAAGCAGGAGTCATGATAACATTTAGAGAGTCCTTATAAGTTGAAATTTCAACCCAAGAAATAGACCCTAAAGGAGATACCTGGTCTTGTCTGGCTCCCTAAACCACAAACCCTTCACTCTAGTCAATCTATATGCCCCAAACGTAGCTCAAATAAGCTTCTTAAATAGAATTATCAAAAAGGCTAGTAGACACGAAATGGGTAACCTAATCGTATGCGGGGACTTTAACGCGGTTCCAGACAAATACCTCGACTCCACAAAAGGTTCTGGGAGGACTGCTCCTTCCCTACTCCCCTGGATACATAAGGAAGCCCTATTTGATATTTTCAGATGTTTAAACACTTCAGCCAAAGAATTCTCCTTTTATTCAGCAAGACATAAATCCTTCTTGAGGATAGATTTAATACTGGTTAACAGAAACACCCTCACTCTAGTTAAAACGGCTCAGGTCGGCGTGGCTATATGGTCTGACCACGCTCCCGTATCAATTTCTATCCTTCTGGAAGAGAGCAGAGAAAAAACAAAATCCTGGAGAAATAACGTCTTTTTGATGAAACTTCCAAAACACCAAACCACCATCTTGGCTGCTTTAAAAGATTTTTTTTTAAATCAATACAACTCCAGACATTTCCATTTTAACTATTTGGAATGCCCATTAGTCATTCTAATTAAAATTAGTGCTCATCACAAAAAAGAAAAAAAAGCAAAACTTGATACTCTTATCACAAATTTCTAACATTGAAAACCAACTAAAAAACACCCCTCTAGACTCTCTTCACAACCAATTATTCTTAAGACATAAATTGAGACACACCCTTATGGACAGCTATGACCGAGATATGAGAGCAATGCGAACAACTCTATACACTTCATATAACAAACCCTCCTGCATGATGGCCAATCGAGTCAAAAAAAGAATTCAAAAATCCAAGATCCCTTATATCATCGACCCTCACAACCCTTCTTCAAAACTCTACCATCCCTCACAAATCACAGAAGCCTTTCGCCAGTACTATTACAACCTCCTCAACTTAAAAAACTACGTCACCACCCCCCAACCCTCCAACAACTGTATCCATAACTTCTTAAAAGAGGTAAAGCTTCCCACCCTCACATCATCGCAACTTGCTTCCCTCAACACTCCATTGTCCTCTACTGAAATAATAAACACCATCAAAACCTTAAAACCATATAAAGCCCCTGGCCTGGATGGGTTTTCTAATGACTACTACAAACTTTTCTTCTCCCCCTGGCATCACATATGACCCAAGCTTTTAATCAGGGCATAGAACATAGTCAATTCCCTAAGGAAATGCTAGAAACCACAATCATAACGATCCCAAAACCTGGGAAAGATCCCATCTCGCCTTCCAACTTTAGGCCTATCTCCCTTTTGAATTGCGACATAAAAATATACGCTAAAGTGCTAGCTCAAAGGCTCCTAAAAATTTTACCTGACATTGTTCATTCTGATCAGGTGGGCTTCACGAAAGGGAAACAGGCCTCAGATGGAACCAGAAGAATCCTAAATCTACTACACAAAATCGAATCCTCTCGTGCCCCTGCACTTTTGGTAGCTCTAGATGCTGAAAAAGCATTTGATAGACTCCACTGGGACTTTGCGTTCGTCACTCTAAACAAATTTGGCTTCTCAGGCTACATATTCAATGCCATTTGAGCCTTATACACGTCCCCCTCAGCGAAAATCTTAGTAGACGGCATGCTATCAAAACCTTTCTATATATCTGACGGTACCCGCCAGGGTTGTCCATCATCACCCTTGCTCTTAACTCTTGTGATGGAGCCTTTGGCGGAACACATAAGAAACAACTCTGACATCTAGGAAATAACCGCTGGACTACGTCAACATAAAATCGGTTTATTCGCTGATGATATCCTTCTTACTCTCACAATCCTCTCTTATCCCTGAGATCAGTTCACAATGCTCTGACCAAGTTTGAGGAAACATCTTTCTACAAACTTAATATAACTAAATCACAAATCTTACGTATCAACGTCAATGAAGACCTCAAACGAGACATAAAAAGGGAATTCTCATTCCAGTGGCAAGAGAAATTTATTCCGTATTTAGGCATAAACATCTGCTCCCCTATATCGGACTTAATCTCTGTAAAATACCCCCAACTCCTTACCGACCTTCAGAAGGAACTGGACTTTTTCCAACTTCACCCGACTACGTGGATGGGCCGCATTGTTTTATATAAAATGATAATACTACCCAAGATCCTCCACTATTTCCGCACACTCCCTGTTCCAATCTCGAGACAGTCCATCATAGACCTCAAAAGACAACTCTCCAAATATATCTGGCAAAACAAAAAACCCAGAATAGCGCTTTCTATCTTATCACTCAACAGATGCCAAGGAATGCTAGGGCTTCCTAACTTAGAATCCTACTGAAAATCCACTATATTAAGTCAACTACTACAGTGGACACGTCACAATCATCATATAAGCTCGCCTTCAATAGAACTAGATTTTAACAACCAGAACCTCCTAAAACCTCTATTGATAGCTTTAGTTATCGCCTCATCTTCTACACTATCAACCTGCTTCAAAATACCTAAGCTCTCACCACCCATGATGGCTTCCTTGGAAGCATGGAAAGACTTAATTCAAAATGCAGACAAGAACTCAATGAGATCTCTCACAAACATACCAATTAGAACCCTGGAATATTTTATTCCTCACTTACAGCTCAATTCCTGTGAAAAAAAAGGCATACACTACATCTCAGATATTTTTTCTCCACAAGACCCCTCGTCCTTTCAAACACTACTTTCCAGATTCCACCTGACAACCCCAGAGTTCTATAAATACACACAAATATGCTCTTTCCTCCAAGTCCACCATCTCCGAGACCTTAAAGTCCCGGAGTTAGTCTACAATTTACTTTACCCTACACACATCAAACTGAAGACAAGAACCTTCTATGACAACCTGACAGGGACGTTTAGGCCTCCCGGGAAATGTCATCTGGTAAACTGGAAAAAAGACCTTGATCAAAAAATTACACTTGACCTATGGCTCAAAGCCTTCAAATGGTCTGGTCTAGCCTCACAGGGAGCTAACTTAATCGAAACCCACTTAAAAGTGCTCACACGTTGGTACCTCACTCCAACCCTTCTAGCTAGAAGAGGTCTAACCACCAATAATCTATGTTGGAGAAACTGTGGCCGACAAGGCTCTCTAATTCATAATTTTTGGTCATGCCCCTATCTACTTTCCTTCTGGAAGGTGGTCTACACACTCCTCCTTGAGATGTCAGGCTTGAACATCCCTTTCGAACCTAAAACAGCCATACTGCTACTAGACCCCAGACCTATTCACAAAGCGCATAAAAAACTAATAGGGCATATCCTGTTGGGAGCTAAACTACTATTAGCCAGAAAGTGGAGATCGGAGGAAACGCCGAAAGTGAAGGATTGAATACAACTGATATCAGAACATAGTGTATACGAGAAAATAATAGCCTTACGCAATAATAACGTCTCAAATAGAGATGAGCGAGCACCAAAATGCTCGGGTGCTCGTTGCTCGACTCGAACTTTTCGCGATACTCGAGAACTTGTTTCGAGTAACGAACCCCATTGAAGTCAATGGGGGCCTCGAGCATTTTTGTATATTACCGATGCTCCGCATAGGTCTTCACTTGTGAAACTCTGGAAAACATCCGAAAGTCATGGAAACACCACAGAAATGGATAGGGCAGTGCAGGGGCAGCATGCAGGGCTGCATCTCAGGCTCCCAGGTCCCACTATTAAGCCACAATAGGGGCAAGAGTCTGCCCCCTCCCCTAACAATTTTTATTTCTTACAAACCCTCATTAGCAAGGCACACCTTAGCTAAGCACCACACTACCTGCAACCACGCACAATCACTGCCTGCGGGTCAAACCGCTGCTTCTTCTCCTTGGTTACATGCTGCCCAGCCCCCCGCAAGACCCTGCGTCCACAACGCACACAAAAGTTTCCCTGCGCAGCCTTCAGCTGCCCTCATGCCACACGCTCACTTCATAGCTACACCACCCTCATGTTTATTTCCAAGCGCATCTGCGATGAGGAGGAACCAGAGGCACACACTGCAGAGGGTTGGCATAGCCAGGCAGCGACCCTCTTTGAAAGGGGGGGTGGGGGCGATAGCCCACAATGCTGTTGAGAATCGATGATAAATTGACGTACGATCATCATTCCAATCTGGTGCCACCTCCGTCACAAAATAGTCAGGGGCTGCACACGTGGGCATAAAGGGGACTTAGGTGCCAGCACTTCCACACATCTCCAAAATGCAGCAATATTCTGTGTGGGAAGCACGTGAGCAGGCCCAGGGTCAGGCTCGGTCCCAGCCTCCATCTTGTGTGACCCAAGGTGCCGCGAGTTGCATAGCAATGGGAAATCTATGTGTCCAGACACAATTCATTCTGTGTAGGTGTTAGATAGCTCAACACCGCAATGGAAAGTCTTTGAGTTCCTTGGGCTTGCCTATGCTGTTGGTGCACAAAGATGGTATTACACAAGAAATCAGAGCGCCCAAACATCGCAGAGCTTCACGCCGCCAAGGACCTCGGCCCTCATTTCTACCCTAGTCAGTGTATTTGTGCCAGACAGGTAAAGCAACACAGTGGGGACTAATTGTGCACCCACAGCATAGGGGAGCCCCAGGAGCTTAAAGATGATATTACGCATAAAGAAATCACAGCGCCAGAACATGGCAAAGTTTCACCCTGCCAAGGACCTCGGCCCACACCCTCAGCAGTCATGGGCATAAAGCGGACTTCGATGCTAGTACAGCTGTGAACATCTCATTAAATTAGTTGCGGTTGCTTTCACTGCTCCAAAGACTGGATTAACCAGGAACAAATTCCACAGGCCCAACCTGGCGCAGTTGCATTTTCCCCAGGACATAGGCCTCAGCCCACACCCTCAGCAATCGCGGGCATGAAGCGGACTCTGATGCTAGTACAGCAGTGAATGTCTCATTAATGCAGTAACGCTCGTCTTCTTTGGCCCAAACCAGTGTCTCAGATAACTGTGATAACACGAGAGAAAATACATGATGCCCAGTGCTGATCCCCTGACCCCAAGCAGGAGGAGGAGGTGGCCTTACAAGGCCAAGAAACCATGACCAGGACCCGCTGTAGCCTGTGTGGTAAGTATGTGAGCGGGTCCTTGGCCAGGCTCGGTCCCAGCAAACACCTTGTGGGATCCAAGGTGCCACGAGATACATAGCACTGGGAAAACCTATGTGCCCACACACTATTCATTCTGTGTAGGTGTCAGATAGCTCAATCGACACCGCAAGGGGAAAGCCATCTGCACTCTGCACCCTACCCAAGTCATTCAGTGTCTTTGTGCCAGACAGGTAAAACACCGCTATGGGAAGTCTTTGTGCACCCACAGCATAGGTGAGCCGAAGGAACCAAAAGAAAGTAATAAACATGAAGAAATTACAGTGCCCAAACATGGCAGACTTTCACTCCACCGAGGACATAGGCCACTGCACACACCCTCAGCAAACACGGGCATGAAGCGGACTCCGATGCTAGTACAGCTGTGAAGGTCTCATTAAATCAGTTAGGTTTTCTTTCACCACTCCAAAAACTGCATTAACGAGGAAGAAGTTCCACAGGCCCAACCTGCTGCAGTTGCAGTGCCCCTAGGACATAGACCTCAGCCCACACCCTCAGCAATCGCGGACATGAAGCGGACTCCGATGCTAGCACAGCTGTGAAGGTCTCATTAAATCAGTTAAGTTTTCTTTTACCGCTCCAAAGACTGGATTACCTGGAACAAGTTCCACAGGCCCAAGCTGGTGCAGTAGCAGACCCCTGTAACATTTCTGTAGTAGAAGTATAGGCAGACCCCAATACCATTTCTGTAGTAGAAGTATAGGCAGACCCCAGTAACATTTCTGTAGTAACAGTATAGGCAGACCCCAGTAACATTTCTGTAGCAGAAGTATAGGCATACCCCAGTAACATTTCAGTAGTAACAGTATAGGCAGACCCCAGTAACATTTCTGTAGCAGAAGTATAGGCAGATCCCAGTAAAATTTCTGTAGCAGAAGTATAGGCAGACCCCAGTGGTACAATTGGCTACGTACTCCCTCACCATCTTTTTATAGTGCTCCCTTCGCCTTGACTGGGGAGAGGGGACACAGTCTTGCTGGGGAGCCATAAAGCTGGCAAAGGCCTTGGAGAGTGTTCCCCGGCCTGCGCTATACATGCTGCCTGAGCTCTGCGCCTCCCCTGCTACTTGGCCCTTGGAACTTCACCTTCTGCCGCTAGCGCTGTCAGATGGGAAGTTTAGCATCACTTTTTCCACCAGGGCCCTGTGGTATTGCATCACTCTCGTACCCCTTTCCTCTTCGGGAATGAAAGTGGAAAGGTTCTCCTTGTACCGTGGGTCGAGAAGGGTGTACACCCAGTAATCCATGTTGGCCAGAATGCGTCTAACGCAAGGGTCACGAGAAAGACAGCCTAACATGAAGTCAGCCATGTGTGCCAGGGTACCAGCATGCAAGACATGACTGTCCTCACTAGGAAGGGGACTTTCAGGATTCTCCTCCTCCTCCACCGCCCATACACGCTGAACAGATGAGGCAAGCAGCATGGGTACCCTCTGCAGTGTGCCCAGATGTCTCTTCCCTCTCCTCCCCTTGCTCCTTCCCCTCCTCCTTCTCCTCCAAAACGCGCTGAGATAGAGACATGAGGGTGGTCTGGCTATCAAGCGACATACTGTCATCCCCCGTCTCCTGTTCCAACCGCAAAGCGTCAGCCTTTATGCCTTGCAGCGAACTTCTCAGCAGGTATAGCAGCGGGATGGTAACACTAATGATTGAAGCATCGCCGCTCACCATCTGGGTAGACTCCTCAAAGTTTCCAAGGACCTGGCAGATGTATGCCATCCAGGCCCACTCCTCGGTAAAGAATTGGGGAGGCTGACTACCACTACGCCGCCCATGTTGGAGTTGGTATTCCAGTATTGCTCTACGCTGCTAATAGAGCCTGGCCAACATGTGCAGTGTAGAATTCCACTATGTGAGCACGTCGCACAGCAGTCTGTGCTCTGTCAGAATAAACCGATTTTGCAGGGTCCTCAGGGTGGCAGCATCCGTGGTGGACTTGCGGAAATGTGCGCAGACAGTGCGCACCTTGCCGAGCAGGTCAGACAAGTGAGGGTAGTTTTTAAGAAACCGCTGAACCACCAGATTCAAGACGTGGGCATGGCATGGCACGTGTGTGAGGCTGCCGAGCTGCAGAGTCGCCACCAGGTTACGGCCGTTGTCACACATGACCATGCCCGGTTGGAGGCTCAGTGGCGAAAGCCAGAGGTCGGTCTGCTCTGTCAGACCTTGCAACAGTTCGGGGGCCGTGTGCCTCTTGTCACCTAAGCTGATTAGTTTCAGAAAGGCCAGCTGACGCTTGCCCACTGCTGTGCTGCCGTGCGATACTGACTGCTGACGACGTGCTGACACTTCTTTATTGAGAGGTAGAGGTTGCATAGGAGGAGGAGGAGGGGGTGGGTTTAGAGGAGGTGGTATAGACCGCCGCAGATACCAGCATCGAGATAGGACTCGCTATTCTGGGTGTGGGTAGGACGTGAGCGGTCGCAGGCTCTGACTCGGTCCCAGCCTCCACCAAATTCACTCAATGTGCCGTCAGGGAGATATAGTGGCCCTGCCCGGCAGTACTTGTCCACGTGCCCGTGGTTAAGTGGACCTTCCCAGTAACCGCGTTGGTGAGGGCACGATTTATGTTGCGGGAGATGTGCTTGTGTCGGGCTGGGACGGCACACCGGGAAAAATAGTGGCGACTGGGGACCGAGTAGCGTGGGACCGCTGCCGCCATCATGTTTTTGAAAGCCTCCGTTTACACAAGCCTGTACGGCAGCATCTCCAGGCTGATTAATTTGGCAATGTTCACGTTTAAAGCTTGTGCGTGCGGGTGCGTGGCAGCGTATTTGCATTTTCGCTCCAATACTTGTCCTAGCGACAGCTGAACGCTGCGCTGAGAGACATCGCTGAATGGGGTCGAGGACAGTGGAGGTGAGGGTGTGGGTGCAGGCCGGGAGGAGCTAGTGCCTGTGTCCTGAGAGGGGGGTTGGATCTGAGTGGCAGGTTGGGGCACAGGGGAAGACGCAGTGGTGTGACCCTGAGGCGGTGAATGGCCTTCGTCCCACCCTGTGGGGTGCTTGGCCATCATATGCCTGCGCATGCTGGTTGTGGTGAGGCTGGTAGTGGTGGCTCCCCGGCTGATCTTGGTGTGACACAGGTTGCACACCACTGTTTGTCGGTCGTCCGCGCTGTCACTGAAAAACATCCACACCTTTGAACACCTAGCCCTCTGCATGGAGGCTTGGCCCGAGGGTGTGCTTTGGGAAACAGTTGGGGGATTCTTCGCTCTGGCCCTGCTTCTACCCCTGGCCACCCCACTGCCTCTTTCAACCTGTCCTGCTGCTGCACTTGCCTCACTCTCTGAAGACCTGTCTTCAGTAGGCTTAGCAAACCAGGTGGGGTCAGTCACCTCATCGTCCAGCTGCTCTTCCTCAAACCCTCACAGATAGACAACTGTGTCTCATCATCATCATCGGAAGTTGCCAGAAGTCCCTAGCCTCATCACCTGATCCCCGGGAACTTTCCAAAGGTTCATCATCGGTCACAACAAACTCCTCAGGTGAGAGAGGAACCATTTTTTCCCACTCAAGGCAGGGACTCGAGAACAGTTCCTGGGAGTCTGCCTGCTCATCAGAATATGTCATTTTCATGGAGTGAGGAGGCTGGGAGAAAGGAGGAGCAGCAGCCAGAGGATTCAGAGTTGCAGTAGTGGACTGCGTAGAAGAATGGGTGGCCGATACATTGTTGGATGCGTTTTCTGCCATCCACGACAGGACCTGCTCACACTGCTCTGTTTGTAATAAAGGTCTACCACGTGGACCCATAAATTGTGATAAGAAGCTGGGGACCCCAGAAACTTGCCTCTCTCCTAATTCCACAGCAGCCGGCTGTGTTTCACCTGGACCAGGAACTCGGCCTGTGCCCACACCCTCACTTGGACCTCAGCGTCCTCGTCCGCATCCTCGTCCACGTCCTCAACCCCTACCCCTACCCCTCATCATGGTGGATTACGAATAGAGCAGGGGCCAAATAAATTACCCCACTATACAGCACTGACAACTGGGCCTTAATTCACTGCACACAGACACTTGTAGATAGCGGAGGCTGCATGCTGTGACTAGGAAAAAAGTAACCCGCTGTCTCGCGCTGATACCTTGGGGTAATTTACTCCTCGCAGAGACTTGTAGATTATAGAGGCTGTGTGGAGTGGGAGAAGACTGTAAAGCCAGTGGATAGTGTTTGTAACTGCGGCGATTTCAACCCCACCAACGGAAATGGTATTGTGGGATGCTCTGCACAGCGGTTGAGCTGAAATACTTTGCAGTGGCCCCGGTAATATTACAGTACTGTTTAGCGGTGAGACCGCGGTCTTATTCACTGCAGACAGAGAATGGTATACATAATCATAGAGTTATTTGCGTTCACTTTCACGCTGAGAGCAGTATTGTAACGCAAACTCCAGCCAGAAAAATACGGAAGGCTGCAAACAGGCCTAGCTGCGTAATACTGAAGCACTACAACTCCCAGCAGCCACCTAGTAAAATGCACACGGTCAGATGCAGCCCAACGAAGGAGCTTTTTTTTTTTTTTTTTTTAAAAATACAGGCTGTATAGTGTATATCACTTTCCCTCTAGAAGTGGCTGTGTTGGCCCTACGCTGTGCGTATAATTCACTGCAGACACAGACTGGTGTAAATAATTATGGAATTATTTCCGTACACTTTCACGCTGACAGCGGTATTGTAACACAAACTCCAGCCAGAAAAAAAATAATATGGAAGGCTGTAAACAGGCCTAGCTGTGTAAAACTGAAGCACTACAACTTCCAGCAGCCACCCAGTAAAATGCACACGGTCAGAGGTAGCTCTAAGAAGGACCGTTGGGGTTCTTGAAGACAGGATCCTACACTACCACTTCCCCTTTCTATGCAGCACTTTCCCTATTCTCTGTATAATAGACTGCAGACTGAGAACGCTATAGCTGTAATGGCCTGCACAGCCCGAGATGAAAAAAAAAAAAAATTGTGCAAAACTGCTCCCAGCCAGGCACAACAGTAATGCACACGGTCAGATGTGGCCCTAAGAAGGACCATTGGGGTTCTTGAGGACAGGATCCTACACTAACACTTTCCCTATCTTGTCAGTAGCACTTTCCCTATACTCTCCCAGTGTGTGTCTGAGGCGAGCCACGGGCGGGACCGCATTAAATACTCCGCGGTCATTTGATCTCACCAGCCACTCACTGCAGGGTGGTAGGATAGGGCTGGCACATCACAGGAGGAAGTGGTAATGCCTTCCCTGCATGTCTATTGGCTAGAAAATGGTGCTAAACATGCAGGGAAGGAAATGGAATTGACTCAAGTACCGCGTGGTGCTCGTCTCGAGTAACAAGCATCTCAAGAACCCTAATGCTCGAACGAGCATCAAGCTCGGACGAGTGTGCTCGCTCATCTCTGGTCTCAAAATTTAAAGAAACGTGGAACCCATGGATATCTTTATTTCCATTTCAGTAGTAACTATCTGTAGATCTTGTTAACCTTGGCAACCTTGTTTACATCCCTTCCCACACTTTTCCCTTACCCCCGCCTCCTCTTCCCTCCATCCCTTCCTTTCTTTCCCCATGTTACTAGCAGTTCTTAACATCCATTGTTCAGATAAAAATATTAAGATGGTCTGCTCTGTATTTGTATACTGTTTCTCTATGTTCTCTCCTTTTCTACTTATGGAGATATTCTAGCACTATAAGGCTGGGTTCACACAGGGCGGATTCCCGTCTGAAATCTCACGGTTTGGCCGCAGCAAAAACCACGAGATTTCCACCGGGAGAACCGCCGCGATTTAAGCCGCGGCGGCTTTGAAGCGGCCCGGCCGCTTGCTTTTCCGTTGCGGCCGGCGCTCCATAGAGGAGAGCGTGGCCGCGACGAAAATAAACAACAAAAAAAAAGTAAATAGACATGCTGCATCTTTTGAAACCACGGCTGTGGCGGCCGCAGCCGCGGTTTTAACCAGATTTACCGCAGTGGATTAGCCGTCGTCCACATGGCTGGCTAACCCCAAGATTAGCGGCCGCGGGTGGATTTGCCGCGGGTGGATCTGCCGCGGCAAAACCGCGGCAAATCCGCCCTGTGTGAACCCAGCCTAAGAGATACAAGTTCACAATTAGAGATCAGCGAGCGCACTCGCTAAGGCAAACTACTCGAGCGAGTAGTGCCTTATGCGAGTACCTGCCCGCTTGTCTCAAAAGATTTGAGTGCCGGCGGGGGGGCAGGGAGCGGTGGGGGAGCGGGGAGTAACGGGGGAAAAATCTCTCTCTCACTCTCTTCCCCCCGCCCCCCCCCCCTGCTCACTCCCCCCTGCTCACTCCCGCAACTCACCGCTCTTCTCCGCCAGGGATAATTATAATCGGTACTTGCATATTCATTTCTATGTAATGGGGACTTGGTCTTTTCTTGGTTTACTACAGACTCATCTGTCTGTCCTGCCATTCCACTATTTGGTGATGTCATTACACTGATTGTTTATGTTTTTCACTGTGACGAGAATGTTGTGATGTGATTTATTGAAAAATGCTAATAAAAATTGATTAAAAAAAAAATTTAAAAAGTGATGGTTGTGAATTTCTAAATCTGCTTGGTTAGGTGATTATTTAGAGTGTCACCTTGTATTTGGAGCAGATATCTTATTTAAAAAAAAGCCTACAGGTCTCTCACTGTTTGTCTGTCTTTCTGTCGCTTTCTGTCTGTCTATGTCTGTCTCTCTGTATCTCACTCTCTGTCTCTTTCTCTCTGTCTCTCTCATTGTCACTCTGTATGCCTCTCTCTATCTGTCTCTTTTGTTGTCTGTCACTCTCTCTGTATCTGTCTCTCTCTGTCTCTCTCTCTCTATCTGTCTCGGTATCACTCTGTCTCTCTGTCTTTTTCATTCTCTTTCTGTCTCTTGCTCTCTCTATCGCTCTCTTTCTGTCTCTATTTCTCTCTCCCTCTGTTTCTCTATTGCTTTCTCTGGGTCTCTCTATCTCTCTCTGTCTTTTTATTGCTCTCTCATTCTGTCTGCCTATAGCTTTTGTTCTGTCTATCTCTCTGTCTGCCTATCTCTCTGTCTGCCTATCTCTCTCTTTGCCTATCTCTCTCTTTGCCTATCTCTCTCTTTCTGTCTGTTTCTCTCTGTCTATTGTTCTCTCTCTCTCTCTCTCTCTCTCTCTCTCTCTCTCTCTCTCGCTATTGCTATCTCTTTCTATTGTTCTCTCTGTCTGTCTATCGCTCTCTCTGTCTCTATCTATGCTCTCTCTCTGTGTTTCTCTGTCGCTTTATCTCTCTCTGTCTATTTCTCTGTCTCTCTATCGCTATCTCTCTCTGCAGTTCTCTCTTTATGTCTGTCTCTCTATTGCTCTCTCTCTATTGCTATCCCTCTGTTTCTCTATTGCTCTCGCTCTGTTCTCTCTGTTTTTCTATTGCTCTTTTTCTGTCGGTCTCTCTATTGCTCTCCCTATTTGTCTGACTCTCTATTGCTTGCTCTGTCTATCACTCTCTCTATTGCCCTCTCTCTGTCTCTCTATCTAACTCTCTCTTTCTGTCTATCGCTCTCTCTCTGTCTTGCTATCACTTACTCTCTGTGTTTCTATCGCTCTTTCTCTCACTGTCTCTCTATCGCTCTGTTTCTATTGCTCTTTTACTCTCTCTCTATTGCTCTTTGTCTGTGTCTCTATCATTGTTTCTCTATCGCTGTCTCTCTATTGCTCTTTCTCTCACTCTCCCTGTCCCTATCTCTCTCACTCTGTCTCTCTATTGCTCTCACTCGGTCTCTCTATTGCTCTCACTCGGTCTCTCTATTGCTCTCTCTTGGTTTCTCTATTGCTCTCTCTTGGTCTCTCTATTGCTCTCTCTCTCTGTCTTTCTATAGCTCTGGGTTGGGCAGTGTATGGTGCAGCTTAGCATTGTATGCTGTGTTGCTTAGCAACGCTTCACTCATTCAAGCGCATGTCTGAAGCACAGCAGCGCCACCCATAGACTTAACATTGTAACTTTCAACCTGCCTGACAGGTCATTGAATGTATTGTACTCACATTTGATAATTTTACGGCATCGGTGAGCATGTGTGTCATCTAATGACACCAACATCATACACCAAAGTTACAGCAAAGGTGTCAAAGTGTGGTGCAATAAAAAGCATGTAGGCTTATTTATATTTGATTGCTAGCAATCATATGCCATGGCGAACTCAGACACCAGGGAATGTCGTCCAGTTGCCAGGGCAATCCAGGGAAGTAATAATACGTAGATATAACTCGTCAAACTGAAAAGTGACAGGTACCACGCCCCCTGTCACTTTCCGTCCCCTAAATAACTCGTCAAACTGAAAAAGTGACAGGTACCACGCCCCCTGTCACTTTTCGTCCCTTATGTTAATGTGACAGCTGCCCCCCTTCTGGAAGCAGGGAGCTGCATCAGCCTATGTTATTATGCCGCCCCCTTTAGTTCACTGAAAATAGCATGGGATAGCAGAAATGTCAGTCCTATGACGTGTCAATCATAATATACTCTGCGGAGCAGAGTATATTCTGAATATGTCCGGATTTATCTACATCCGAAGCCTATTACGATTATGTCCAGCTTTATCTACAGCTGATATTAAAGGGGTTGTCCCGCGAAAGCAAGTGGGGGTATACACTTCTGTATGGCCATATTAATGCACTTTGTAATGTACATTGTGCATTAATTATGAGCCATACAGAAGTTATTCACTTACCTGTTCCCTTGCTAGCGTCCTCGTCTCCATGGTGCCGTCTAATTTTCAGCGTCTAATCGCCGGATTAGACGCGCTTGCGCAGTCCGGTCTTCTTCTTTTCTGAATGGGGCCGCTCGTGCCGGAGAGCGGCTCCTTGTAGCTCCGCCCCGTCACATGCCGATTCCAGCCAATCAGGAGGCTGGAATCGGCAATGGACCGCACAGAAGCCCTGCGGTCCACCGAGGGTGAAGATCCCGGCGGCCATCTTCACCAGGTAAGTAAGAAGTCACCGGAGCGCGGGGATTCAGGTAAGCACTCTCCGGTTTTCTTTTTTAACCCCTGCATCGGGTTTGTCTCGCGCCGAACGGGGGGGCTATTGAAAAAAAAAAAACCCGTTTTGGCGCGGGACAACCCCTTTAAGTAAAAAATGAGTATATTATGAGACTTTATCTACAGTCTCTTATTTCATGAAGTTATCTATCTCCATGAGTGTATTATAAATCCCCAGCCTTTTAGCCCCCACCTTTTTTTGAAAAACAGACCCCTTCATAAAGTTAAGCTTTTATCCCTCAGTCTTTATGTCAGGAAGCTGCAGACCCCCACCTTTTTTTTTGTTTTCACAACAAGAGAGAGCGCAGGAAACTGATGGAAAGTTTCAAAAAGCTTTATTGAATACACGTGCGAATACATAAATGAAAAAAGTTATAGAAATAATATATAATTATTACACAATGAACTTTAACACAGATATAGTCGCATTTTTTTACAGTGATTTACAAATTTAACCAAGCAGTTTGAAGCATTGGTAGATTCCTCTTTTTAGGCAGCAAGGTGTCCCACTTGGCGGTGTGAAAGGATAAGGGAGGCTTTTTCTCTGTGGGGTAGCGTGTGCTGAATCGGCGTTCAGGTCCATTTGCTAATAACCGAGATGTTATATTGTAATAGGGATTTAGCGCTGAAATAATGGACACACGTTTGCAACACCCCTACTCGTGTATTTTAGCCCGACCCTCTAACTCTGGGAAAAGTTACTTTGTAAAGCAGTTGTTACATAATGCCGAGACACATATATCACACAAGCCCCAAAACATTGTGTGGTATTACTCCTGCTGGCAAAAACTGTATGATGAACTGACTGCTTCTTTCCCTATCATCAGATTTATAGAGGGCCTTCCGAAGATATTTATAGATGATGACTAGAGATGAGCGAACACCAAAATGTTCGGGTGTTCGTTATTCGGAACGAACTTCCCGTGATGCTCGACGGTTCGTTTCGAACAACGAACCCCATTGAAGTCAATGGGCGACCAGAACATTTTTGTATTTCGCCGATGCTCGCTAAGGTTTTCATGTGTGAAAATCTGGGCAATTCAGGAAAGTGATGGGAATGACACAGTGACGGATAGGGCAGGCGAGGGGCTACATGTTGGGCTGCATCTCAAGTTCACAGGTCCCACTATTAAGCCACAATAGCGGCAAGAGTAGGCCCCCCCCCCCCCAACAACTTTTACTTCTGAAAAGCCCTCATTAGCATGGCATACCTTTGCTAAGCACCACACTACCTCCAACAAAGCACAATCACTGCCTGCATGACACACCACTGACACTTCTCCTGGGTTACATGCTGCCCAACCGCACCCCCTCCCCCCCACAGCGCACACCAAACTGTCCCTGCGCAGCCTTCAGCTGCCCTCATGCCACACCACCCTCATGTCTATTTAGAAGTGCGTCTGCCACGACGAGGGACCGCAGGCACACACTGCACAGGGTTGGCACGGCTAGGTAGCGACCCTCTTTAATAGGGGCGGGGCGATAGCCCACAATGCTGTACAGAAGCAATGAGAAATATAATCCTGTGCCACCGCCATCAGGAGCTGCACACCTGGGCATAGCAATGGGGAACCTATGTGCCACACACTATTCATTCTGTCAAGGTGTCTGCATGCCCCAGTCAGACTGGTAATATGCACCTTAACAGTAACCGCGTTGGTGGTAATGTGGTGGTGACTGCGGACCTAGTAGCACGGTTGTATTTTGTTGGTTTTCGGAATGTGGCCAGGATTAAGTAGGCTGTGGCGGGGGGATGGTGGGGGGGCTCTCTTGTAGTGTCGGTAAAGGTGAAATTCTTGGACTGCCACCAGACGAACCAATGCAAAGGCATTTGCCAACAATGTTTTCCCTGTTGGAGGAGGAGGGGGATGTTTTTGAGGCACTACGTGTCCTCTCCACGTGTCCGTTCCATGTCAGCAATAGTAGCACTCAAGACAGGCCCCAGTAACAATTCTAAAGCAGCAGTATAGCGGGAGCGCAGTCTTCGTTCCATGTAAGCAATAGTAGCACTCAAGACAGGCCCCAGTAACAATTCTGAAGCAGCAGTATAGCGGGAGCGCAGTCTTCGTTCCATGTAAGCAATAGTAGCACTCAAGACAGGCCCCAGTAACAATTCTGAAGCAGCAGTATAGCGGGAGCGCAGTCTTCGTTCCATGTAAGCAATAGTAGCACTCAAGACAGGCCCCAGTAACAATTCTGAAGCAGCAGTATAGCGGGAGCGCAGTCTTCGTTCCATGTAAGCAATAGTAGCACTCAAGACAGGCCCCAGTAACAATTCTGAAGCAGCAGTATAGCGGGAGCGCAGTCTTCGTTCCATGTAAGCAATAGTAGCACTCAAGACAGGCCCCAGTAACAATTCCGAAGCAGCAGTATAGCGGGAGCGCAGTCTTAGTTCCATTTCAGTAGCCTTAGTATAGCCAAGGCACAAGTGACATTTATGTAGCTAAAGTGTAGGCCAACCCCACACACCTTTCTGTACCATGAGTGCAGGCGAAGAACATAGAAATTACTATGATTACACTGTAGGTGAGGGCCCCAAAAAATTGGTGTACCAACAGTACTAATGTACCTCAGTAAAAATTGGCCATGCCCAACCAAGATGGCAGGTGAATCGCTTTGGTTAATGTGGCTTAAGTGGTAACTAGGCCTGGAGGCAGCCCAGTGTAACGAAAAATTGGTTCAAGTTAAAGTTCCAACGCTTTTAAGCTAATTGAAACTTATAAAAATTGTTCTGAAAAATTATTTGAGTGAGCCTTGTGGTCCTAAGAAAAATTGCCCGTTCAGCGTGATTACGTGAGGTTTCAGGAGGAGGAGCAGGAGGAGGAGGAGGAGGAATATTAGACACAGATTGATGAAGCAGAAATGTCCCCGTTTTGGATGGTGAGAGAGAACGTAGCTTCCATCCGTGGGTGCAGCCTACGTATTGCTTACGTATCGCTGCTGTCCGCTGGTGGAGAACAGAAGTCTGGGGAAATCCAGCCTTTGTTCATCTTGATGAGTGTTAGCCTGTCGGCACTGTCGGTTGACAAGCGGCTACGCTTATCTGTGATGATTCCCCCAGCCGCACTAAACACCCTTTCCGACAAGACGCTAGCCGCAGGACAAGCAAGCACCTCAAGGGCATACAGGGCTAGTTCAGGCCACGTGTCCAGCTTCGACACCCAGTAGTTGTAGGGGGCAGAGGCGTCACCAAGGATGGTCGTGCGATCCGCTACGTACTCCCTCACCATCCTTTTACAGTGCTCCCGCCGACTCAGCCGTGACTGGGGAGCGGTGACACAGTCTTGGTGGGGAGCCATAAAGCTGGCCAGGCCCTTAAAGACTGTTGCACTGCCTGGGATGTACATGCTGCTCGATCTACGCACATCCCCTGCTACCTTGCCCTCGGTACTGCGCCTTCTGCCACTAGCGCTGTCGGCTGGGAATTTTACCATCAGCTTGTCCGCAAGGGTCCTGTGGTATAGCAACACTCTCGAACCCCTTTCCTCTTCGGGAATCAGAGTGGGCAGGTTCTCCTTATACCGTGGATCGAGCAGTGTGTACACCCAGTAATCCGTCGTGGCCAGAATGCGTGCAACGCGAGGGTCACGAGAAAGGCATCCTAACATGAAGTCAGCCATGTGTGCCAGGGTACCAGTACGCAACACATGGCTGTCCTCACTAGGAAGATCACTTTCAGGATCCTCCTCCTCCTCCTCCTCCTCAGGCCATACACGCTGAAAGGATGACAGGCAATCAGCCGGTGTACCGTCAGCAGCGGCCCAAGCTGTCTCTTCCCCCTCCTCCTCATCCTCCTCATGCTCCTCCTCCTCCTCCTGTACGCGCTGAGAAATAGACAGGAGGGTGCCCTGACTATCCAGCGGCATACTGTCTTCCCCCGCCCCCGTTTCCGAGCGCAAAGCAGCTGCCTTTATGGTTTGCAGGGAATTTCTCAAGATGCATAGCAGAGGAATGGTGACGCTAATGATTGTAGCATCGCCGCTCACCACCTGGGTAGACTCCTCAAAATTACCAAGGACATGGCAGATGTCTGCCAACCAGGCCCACTCTTCTGAAAGGAATTGAGGAGGCTGACTCCCACTGCGCCGCCCATGTTGGAGTTGGTATTCGACTATAGCTCTACGTTGTTCATAGAGCCTGGCCAACATGTGGAGCGTAGAGTTCCACCGTGTGGGCACGTCGCACAGCAGTCGGTGCACTGGCAGCTTAAAGTGATGTTGCAGGGTGCGCAGGGTGGCAGCGTCCGTGTGGGACTTGCGGAAATGTGCGCAGAGCCGGCGCGCCTTTACGAGCAGGTCTGACAAGCGTGGGTAGCTTTTCAGAAACCGCTGAACCACCAAATTAAAGACGTGGGCCAGGCATGGCACGTGCGTGAGGCTGCCAAGCTGCAGAGCCGCCACCAGGTTACGCCCGTTGTCACACACGACCATGCCCGGTTGGAGGCTCAGCGGCGCAAGCCAGCGGTCGGTCTGCTCTGTCAGACCCTGCAGCAGTTCGTGGGCCGTGTGCCTCTTATCGCCTAAGCTGAGTAGTTTCAGCACGGCCTGCTGACGCTTGCCCACCGCTGTGCTGCCACACCGCGCGACACCGACTGCTGGCGACATGCTGCTGCTAACACATCTTGATTGCGAGACAGAGGAGGAGGAGGAGGAGGAGGAGGGTGCTTTAGTGGAGGAAGCATACACCTCCGCAGATACCAGCACCGAGCTGGGGCCCGCAATTCTGGGGGTGGGTAGGACGTGAGCGGTCCCAGGCTCTGACTCTGTCCCAGCCTCCACTAAATTCACCCAATGTGCCGTCAGGGAGATGTAGTGGCCCTGCCCGCCTGTGCTTGTCCACGTGTCCGTAGTTAAGTGGACCGTGGCAGTAACCGCGTTGGTGAGGGCGCGCACAATGTTGCGGGAGACGTGGTCGTGCAGGGCTGGGACGGCACATCGGGAAAAGTAGTGGCGACTGGGAACTGAGTAGCGCGGGGCCGCCGCCTCCATGATACTTTTGAAGGACTCAGTTTCCACAACCCTATACGGCAGCATCTCAAGGCTGATGAATTTTGCTATGCGGACGGTTAACGTTTGAGCGTGCGGGTGCGTGGCGGCGTACTTGCGCTTGCGCTCGAACACTTGCGCAAGCGACGGCTGAACGGTGCGCTGAACTACACTGCTGGATGGGGCCGAGGACAGCGGAGATGAGGGTGTGGGTGCAGGCCATGAGGCGGTAGTGCCTGTGTCCTGAGAGGGGGGTTGCATCTCAGTGGCAGGTTGGGGCACAGGGGGAGAGGCAGGGGTGCAAACCGGAGGCGGTGAACGGCCTTCGTCCCACCTTGTGGGGTGCTTGGCCATCATATGTCTGCGCATGGTGGTGGTGGTGAGGCTGTTGGTGTTGGCTCCCCGGCTGAGCTTTGCGCAACAAAGGCTGCACACCACTGTTCGTCGGTCGTCAGGCGTCTCTGTGAAAAACTGCCAGACCTTAGAGCACCTCGGCCTCTGCAGGGTGGCATGGCGCGAGGGGGCGCTTTGGGAAACACTTGGTGGATTATTCGGTCTGGCCCTGCCTCTACCCCTGGCCCTGGCCACCGCACTGCCTCTTGCAACCTGCCCTGCTGATGCCCTTGACTCCCCCTCTGAAGACCTGTCCTCCTGAGTAAGCGTTGCACACCAGGTGGGGTCAGTCACCTCATCGTCCTGCTGCTCTTCCTCCGAATCCTCTGTGCGCTGCTCCCTTGGACTTACTGCCCTTACTACTACCTCACTGCAAGACAACTGTGTCTGATCGTCATCGTCCTCCTCACCCACAGAAAGTTGTTGAGACAGTTGGCGGAAGTCCCCAGCCTCTTCCCTCGGACCCCGGGAACTTTCGAATGGTTGGGCATCAGTGACGATAAACTCCTCTGGTGGGAGAGGAACCGCTGCTGCCCAATCTAAGCAGGGGCCCGAGAACAGTTCCTGGGAGTGTTCCCGCTCCTGAGCAGGTGTCATTGTAGTGGAGTGAGGAGGCTGGGAGGAAGGAGGAGCAGCAGACAGAGGATTCGGATTTGCAGCAGTGGACGGCGCAGAACTGCGTGTTGACGATAGGTTGCTCGAAGCACTTTCTGCCATCCAGGACAGGACCTGCTCACACTGCTCATTTTCTAATAACCGTCTCCCGCGTGGACCCATTAATTGGGCGATGAATGTGGGGACGCCAGAAACATGCCTCTCTCCTAATCGCGCAGCAGTCGGCTGCGACACACCGGGATCAGGAGCTCGGCCTGTGCCCACACCCTGACTTGGCCCTCCGCGTCCTCGGCCGCGTCCACATCCTCTAGGCCTACCCCTACCCCTCAGCATGCTGTATTACCAGTGATTTGATTTCACAGGCAGGAAATAAATTGGCGCAAGACTGCAGGCCAAATATAATTTTTTCCCTTTTTGGAAAACGAAAGGCCCCACTGCCTCTAGTGAATGAATAATCTAAGTTTAATAACTGTGCTGTGTCCCTGCTAATGTGTCACAGAACGTGAGGGTAGCAGAGTTATTATAACTCTGGCAGAGCAGGTATTTTTTTTCCCAATTAAGGAAAGCAAATGGCGAAGCCAGCAGTAAAGCGTAGCTGGGTGCGTATGATTTAGCAATGTTTTTCACGCAGCTCACACGTGTCCACCGCCCGTAAGGACGGACAGAGGCTGGACAAATAGATTTGTTTTCACTTGTTTTTCCACCAAAAGGCAGCACTGCGTATATTCAATGAACATGAGAAGTTTAATAACTGTGCTGTGTCCCTGCTAATGTGTCACAGAACGTGAGGGTAGCAGAGTTATTATAACTCTGGCAGAGCAGGTATTTTTTTTCCCAATTAAGGAAAGCAAATGGCGAAGCCAGCAGTAAAGCGTAGCTGGGTGCGTATGATTTAGCAATGTTTTTCACGCAGCTCACACGTGTCCACCGCCCGTAAGGACGGACAGAGGCTGGACAAATAGATTTGTTTTCACTTGTTTTTCCACCAAAAGGCAGCACTGCGTATATTCTATGAATAATAACTGTGTTGTGGCCCTGCCTATACAATTCTTTCCCTGCAGTATCAATGGAGGGTGGAATGCTCTGCAGAGGCGATTTTGAGAAGCCCAAAAAAAATGCAGCACAGCTAACAGCAGCCTGGACAGTACTGCACACGGATAAATATGGCCCTAGAAAGGACCGTTGAGGTTCTTGAAGGCTACACTCACCCCTAACACTCTCCCTGCCTATGCAGCACTTCTGTCCCTAATGCCAGGTGCAACGCTCTGCAGAGCCGATTTTGAGAAAAAAAAAATGCCACTGCTAACAGCAGCCAACACACAGCTATCAGTGGCCCTAATAAGGACCTTTGGGGGGTCTTGAAGCCTACACTAACTACCAATTCTTTCCCTACAGCAGCTCCGGTATAAACAGCACTGTCCCTCATCTAACTCACCAGGCATCTGAGGCGAGCCGCGGGAGGGGCCGACTTTTATATTAGGCGAACACCTGATCTCGCCAGCCACTCACAGCAGGGGGGTGGTATAGGGCTTAAACGTTGCAGGGGGAAGTTGTAATGCCTTCCCTGTCTTTCAATTGGCCAGAAAAGCGCGCTAACGTCTCAGGGAAGGAAGTGAAAGTAACCAGAACACCGCATGGTGTTCGTTACGAATAACGAACATCCCGAACACCCTAATATTCGCACGAATATCAAGCTCGGACGAACGCGTTCGCTCATCTCTAATGATGACTTATTTCCGCCCGACAAGGTAAATTTGACAGTTGTTGATGATCTTATGGAGAGCGCTAGTGAAAACAGCGAAATAGAAAAAGCATTTACCAAGTATGTACATCACAGAAATCTCAGCATTTTATATCTTGTGCAGAATGTGTTCTGTCAAGGTAAGAAAAGCCGAACGATAAATTTAAATGCAAAGTATTTGATTCTCTTCAGATCCCCTCGTGATGTATTGCAAATTGTCACACTAGCGAGACAGATGTACCCTGGAAAGACGCGCTTCTTCTTAGAAGCCTTTGAGGATGCGACCCGCGAGCCTTATGGATATTTGCTGGTAGATTTAAGAGGTAATACGCCGGAGGAGCTGCACTTGAGAACGGGTTTGTTTCCACCAGCCTTACCAGCTGGTATATTCACAAAAAAATCACCTCTAAAAAGTGAGTACACCGTCTTGCACCCTATTTTATTCCCCGTGCATTGTGGTGAGAAGATGTCTTAGAGAATCCGTCGTAATTGGAGTCTCTTAAAAAGGCTGGTGAAAGCAAAACCCAACGTCAGAAAATCTATTTTACGCAACGCTAGCAATGATTTAGTTACAGCCATAGCGGAGATCGCTTTAAACGTTTTAAAAGGTCGTATACCCCTAAAAGAACGTCAAAGAAATGCGTTAAAAAAATGGCGCCGCGCTATAAGACGTTTGGGTGATAAAACCCTGACCGTAAAGAAAAGAGGCGTATAGTCAATCAGGCCGGCGGTTTTATAGGTTCGCTTTTGGGTTTTGCAATACCGATAATTACGAGTCTACTTGCCAACCGATAATGGAACATGCAGAGAAAATGTATTTGATTCCTAAACACGAACTGAACAAAATAAGGCAAAGTGTTCCTACAACCCCTGACATACGACAGGCTGCTATTCATCGCCTTGATGACGAGATTAGCTCCGTTTTACAGCGTAGCGACCTACCGGATGATGTGAAAATTAAAAAACACATCGCTGTTTTACAAAGATACTTGGTTCATGCTAAACAGAGCTAACAACTTTAAACATTGTAACTCCGAGTGATATTGGTCATCAGCAATTGTCAAATGCCGAACCTGTTAATAGAAATACTGTTCATGAAATTGTAAATCATGTCAATCCCCGTTTCAGAAAAATGCAGAACTTTTGCTAAACAGGTTATCGCAGAATGGTGATATTACATTGTGGAATGCTAAAGAGGAGTTCGTATACAAAGGGCAACCCGTTCAAGGGTCCAACATAGGCTTCCTATATCTTCCATATCTGCAGCTTCCTGACATAAAGACTGAGGGATAAAAGCTTAACTTTATGAAGGGGTCTGTTTTTCAAAAAAAGGTGGGGGCTAAAAGGCTGGGGATTTATAATACACTCTCATGGAGATAGATAACTTCATGAAATAAGAGACTGTAGATAAAGTCTCATAATATACTCATTTTTTACTTAATATCAGCTGTAGATAAAGCTGGACATAATCGTAATAGGCTTCGGATGTAGATAAATCCGGACATATTCAGAATATACTCTGCTCCGCAGAGTATATTATAATTGACACGTCATAGGATTGACATTTCTGCTATCCCATGCTATTTTCACTGAACTAAAGGGGGCGGCATAATAACATAGGCTGATGCAGCTCCCTGCTTCCAGAAGGGGGGCAGCTGTCACATTAACATAAGGGACGGAAAGTGACAGGGGGCATGGTACCTGTCACTTTTTCAGTTTGACGAGTTATTAAGGGACGGAAAGTGACAGGGGGCGTGGTACCTGTCACTTTTCAGTTCGACGAGTTATATCTACGTATTACTACTCTCGGGCATGCAGTGTGGGCAGAAGCCCACCTGTATTTTATCTGAGATTAGCTCAGGTATCCGGGGCACTGCAATAGAATTTATTTATGTATCGTCGGTGGGTTCCAGGGACCCACCCAAGCTGTGGGTGCACACAGACTTCCCATAGCGGAGTTGTACCTGCCTGTGACTATTAATAAAAAAAAACCAGTCTGACTCGGGCATGCAGTGTGGGCCGAAGCCCACCTGTATTTTATCTGACGTTAGCTCAGCTATCCGGGGCACTGCAATGGGATTTATTTATGCAACGCTGGTGGGTTCCAGGGAGCCACCCATGCTGTTGGTGTACACAGACTTCCCAGAGCGGAGTTGTACCTGCCTGTGACTATTAATAAGAGAAACCCAGTCTGACTAGGGCATGCAGTGTTGGCCGAAGACCACCTGAATTTTATCTGACGTTAGCTCAGCTGTCCGGGGCACTGCAATGGGATTTATTTATGTACCGTCGGTGGGTTCCAGGGAGCCACCCATGCTGTGGGTGCACACAGACTTCCCATAGCGGAGTTGTACCTGCCTGTGACTATTAATAAAAAAAACCAGTCTGACTCGGGCATGCAGTGTGGGCCGAAGCCAACCTGTATTTTATCTGACGTTAGCTTAGCTATCCGGGCACTGCAATGGGATTTATTTATGTACTGTTGGTGGCTTCCTGGGACCCACCCATGCTGTGGGTCCACACAGACTTCGCAGAGCGGAGTTGTACCTGCCTGTGACTAATTATAAAAAAAAACAGCCTGACTCTGGCATGCAGTGTTGGCCGAAGCCCACCTGTATTTTATCTGTCGTTAGCTCAGCTGTCCGGGGCACTGCAATGGGATTTATTTATGTACCGTCGGTATGTTCCAGGGACCCACCCATGCTGTGGGTGCACACAGACTTCCCATAGCGGAGTTGTACCTGCCTGTGACTATTAATAAAAAAACCCAGTCTGACTCTGGCATGCAGTGTGGGCAGAAGCCCACCTGTATTTTATCTGACGTCAGCTCAACTATCCGGGGCACTGCAATGGGATTTATTTATGTACCGTCGGTGGGTTCCAGGGTGACACCCATGCTGTGGGTGCACACAGACTTCCCATAGCAGAGTTGTACCTGCCTGTGACCATGAAAAAGGCCAGCTTGACTCGGCCATGCAGTGTGGGCCGAATCCAACCTGTACTTTATCTCACGTTAGCTCAGCTATCCGGGGCACTGCAATGAGATTTATTTATATACCGCCGGTTGGTTCCAGGGAGCCACCCATGCTGTCGGTGCACACAGACTTCCCAGAGCGGAGTTGTACCTGCCTGTGGCTATTATTAAAAGAAACCCAGTCTGACTAGGGCATGCAGTGTTGGCTGAAGCCCAACCTGCATTTAATCTGACGTTAGCTCAGCTATCCGGGGCACTGCAATGGGATTTATTTATGTACCGTCAGTGGGTTCCAGGGAGCCACCCATGCTGTGGGTGCACACAGACTTCCCATAGCGGAGTTGTACTTGCCTGTGACTATTAATAAAAAAAACTTAGTCTGACTCAGGAATGCAGTGGGGGCCAAAACCCACCTGTATTTATCTTACGTTAGCCCAGCTCTCCGGGGCACTGCAATGGAATTTATTTATGTACCGTCGGTGGCTTCCTACGACCCACCCATGCTGTGGGTCCACTCAGACTTCCCAGAGCGAAGCTGTACCTGCCTGTGACAATTTATTAAAAAAACAAGTCTGACTCGGCCATGCAGTGTGGGCCAAAACCAACCTGTATTTTATCTGACGTTCGCTCAGCTATCCGGGGCACTGCAATGGGATTTATTTATGTACCGTCAGTGGGTTCCAGGGAGCCACCCATGCTGTGGGTGCACACAGACTTCCCATAGCGGAGTTGTACTTGCCTGTGACTATTAATAAAAAAAACTTAGTCTGACTCGGGAATGCAGTGGGGGCCAAAACCCACCTGTATTTATCTTACGTTATCCCAGCTCTCCGGGGCACTGCAATGGAATTTATTTATGTACCGTCGGTGGCTTCCTGGGACCCACCCATGCTGTGGGTCCACACAGACTTCCCAGAGCGAAGCTGTACCTGCCTGTGACAATTTATTAAAAAAACAAGTCTGACTCGGCCATGCAGTGTGGGCCAAAACCAACCTGTATTTTATCTGACGTTAGCTTAGCTGTCCGGGGCACTGCAATGGGATTTATTTATGTACCGTCGGTGGGTTCCAGGGTGCCACTCATGCTGTGGGTGCACACAGACTTCTCATAGCAGAGTTATACCTGCCTATGACCATGAAAAAGGCCAGCCTGACTCGGCCCTGCATATATTTTATCTCACGTTAGCTCAGGTATCCGGGGCACTGCAATCGGATTTATTTATGTACCGCCGATGGGTTCCAGGGACCCACCCATGCTGTGGGTCCACACAGACCTCCCATAGCGGAGTTGTACCTGCCTGTGACTATTAATAAAAAAAACCCAGTCTGACTCGGCCATGCAGTGTGGGCCAATGCCCACCTTTATTTTATCTTACGTTAGCTCAGCTATCCGGGGCACTGCAATGGGATTTATTAATGTACCGCCGGTGGGTTCCAGGGACCCACCCATGCTGTGGGTCCACACAGACTTCCCAGAGCGGAGTTGTACCTGCCTGTGACTATTAAAAAAAACCAGTCTGACTCGGGCATGCAGTGTGGGCCGAACCCCACCTGTATTTTATCTGACGTTAGCTCAGCTGTCCGGGGAACTGCAATGGGATTTATTTATGTACCGTCGGTGGGTTCCAGGGACCCACCCATGCTGTGGGTGAACACAGACTTCCCATAGCGGAGTTGTACCTGCCTGTGACTATGAAAAAAGGTCTGACTGACTAGGGCATGCAGTGTGGTCCGAAGCCAACCTGTACTTTATCTCACGTTAGCTCAGCTATCCGTCGCACTGCATTGGGACAAACAAGAGGAGCGATGCAGCGCTAATGAGACGTTCACACTTAAGCTAGCATTGGAGTCCGCTGTAGGCCCGCGATTGCTGAGGGTTTGTGCAGAGGCCTATGTCCTTGGTGCAGTGAAAGTCTGCTGCCTGCCTACGATTGCTGAAGCTGCTGGCTGAGGCCTATGTCCCGGGGAAACTGCAACTGCACCAGGTTGGGACTGTGCAACTTTTTCCTGGCTAATCCAGTCATTGGAGCTGTGAAAGGAAAGGTAACTGATGTACTGAGCCCGTCGCAGATGAACTAGCATCGAAGTCTGCTTCATGCCCGCGTTTGCTGAGGGTGTGGGCTGAGGCCTATGTCCCGGGGGAAGTGCAAGTACGCCAGGTTGGGGCTGTGGAGCTTTTTCCTGCTAATCCAGTCATTGGAGAGGTGAAAGGAAAGCTAACTGATTCAATGAGCCTGTCGCAGATGAACTAGCATCGAAGTCCACTTTATGCCTACGATTGCTGAAGCTGTGGGCCGAGGCCTATGTCGTCGGCGCGGTGCAAGTCTGTCATTTTGGCCACTCTGATTTTTTTATTGTTCATGTCTTGGGTTGCCTAGGACCCACCTATGCTGTTGGTGCACACTTAGTTCCCATCGCGGTGTTTGACCTGTCTAGCACAAAGACACTGACTGACTTGGGTAGGGGGCAAAGTGCAGATGGCTTTCCCCTTGCGGTGTCGATTGAGCTATGCGACACCTAGACAGAATGAATACTGTGTGGTCACATGGATTCCCCATAGTTATGTAAATCAAGCCCACGTTTGCAGCTCCTGACGGAGGTGGCACAGGATTGGAATGAAGATCGAACGTCAATTTCTCATCGATTTTCTACAGGATTGTAGGCTATCGCCCTGCCCCTTTTAAAGAGGGTCGCTACCTGGCCCTGCCAACCCACTGCAGTGTGTGCCTCCGATTCCTCCTCATGGCAGACGCACTTATAAATAGACATGAGGGTGGTGTGGCTAGGCAGCCAGCGTGTGGCATGAGGGCAGCTGAAGGCTGCGCAGGGACACTTTGGTGTGTGCTGCGGATCCAGGGTCGTGCGGGGGGGGGGGGGGGGGTTGGGCAGCATGTAACCCAGGAGAAGAGGCAGGGGTGTGTCCCGCAGGCAGTACTTGTGCTTAGTTGGAGGTAGTGTGGTGCTTAGCTAAGGTGTGCCTTGCTAATGAGGGTTTGTCCGAACTAAAAATTGTTAGGGGGGGGTCTCACTCTTGCCGCTATTTTGGCTTAATAGTTGGACCTTGGAGCCTGAGATGCAGCCCAGCATGTTGCCCCTTGCCTGCCCTATCCGTATCTGTGTCGTTTCCATCACTTTCGTAGGTTTTGCAGATTTGCACAAATGAAAACCTTAGCGAGCATCGGCGATATACAAAAATGCTCGAGTCGCCCATTGACTTCAATGGGGTTCGTTACTCGAAACGAACCCTCGAGCATCGCGGAAAGCTCGACTCGAGCAACGAGCACCTGAGCATTTTGGTGCTCGCTCATCTCTATTCTGCATGAAATCCATCATTCAGCAGAACAGCTGATAAGAAAGACTGCATACTGTGCTCTGCCCAGTGAGTGCTGATTACAGCCGATTACATTGTCTCAGCTGTCAGCCCTAAGGCAGAACAAAAGGAATGTATTTAGCGAACAGCGGGTGGTCTGTTGCTTGAATACAGCTCCCAGTGGCTCAAACCCTACTAATTGGTACTAATAGGCATTAATACCAAGTAGTTTTATGCAAAATGATCGCTCAAAAGCCATCTTTTGAGCGATCATCTTTGTGTCTAAATGCACCTTTACTCAGAGTCCTTCATCAAAGCATAGTGAGGTTTAAAGACACTTAAAAACATTAACTTATTGTTTGACCAGATTTGGATTTATCAGTGACAGAACCTGTTTCTTAGAGTTTGGAAAGAAGTTTGGCAACTGCACTGTGTGCAATGGGGGGTCCAGTTGGGTGATGTTGATTGAAATCTTCTGAGATGAGATGTGTGCTTTATTCACCTCACAATAGGATGATCTCAACACATTCTTGTTGACATAACACTATCATTCACATTATGCGTAATGACAATAAATCGCCGTGTTAACATTGGAACAAATAAAGTTAAGTTAAAATGAAGCCAAAGATTGTTTTTCTGGTGAAATTCTCTGCCAGTTTGATATATCCCATACCTACCTTCCCATTGAAAAATATGGGTTGAATCCAAAATAGTGGAATTCAAAATGGCTGTGATTTTGGTGATATAGTCTAACAGGTTCCCCCCTTCCCCCACAGCTTGTATGCAAAATTGTATTTCTGTTTGCCAAACAATTTTCATTGTGTATGGGTGTTTCCATACTTATTCCACAACTATTACAATAACTCAAGAACATATGAAATGAATTGGAGAGCAGAACACACACAGTAGAAAAGACGTACTGTGACTAGTTAAAGCCATATATGGCCTACAAAGACATAATGCGTACTCCATTGACCAGACAGTGTGGCATAGTGCCTACTAAAAATCAAACAGTGCTCATGTAGTGCCATACTGTGCCCATATAGTCATCAGGTGTGAACATAGTGCCATTCTTTGCCCTCGTAGAGCCTAATAGTGCCTTCTAGGTTCCCTAATTGCTGTATTCTGTAATATAGATTATCAGCTAATTTATTTGCAGTAAAACACTGTCATTTCTTTATGCAAGAGAAACTTGACCCTATGTGATCCTGACATATTGAATCCTTTCCAAAGTAAAGTCATGATTCATTGCTGTTGGCAGAACATTCTGTTATTATACAGGAGAGCTTTTGAGTTAAGTAATTAGTAGAAATATGAATAGCATGCACCAATGATACAAATAAATTAACCACACCATAAGCTGAAACTAATTACAATTCAGGGTGTTCTCTGAGCATTAAAGTGACCTATTAAATGTTTATATAAGTAGATTGCATAAGTTTCAAATGTACAGAATAATATTGAAAAAATATAGAAATTAGCTTAATGATGATGTAAGAGCAAAGGTCAGAGGCAGTGCTCCAGTGGGGCAATAAAGCAGTTTATGTATACAAATTTGTATCTTACATGAAAAAGAGAGAAGGATAGACTCACCCCGATGTGGTCAGTCTACTATATTAGTAGGTACCGGTCCGTCATCTAATCCAAGTTGGTGTTGTACAATCCAGTAGGGGTTAATCTCTTATGGTCCACGGGCCTGTATAGGCATCCCGTCGGGAGAGCATCATGAGAAGACTCTGGGCATATTATATGCCAGAGGAAATAAAGATATGTGCGTAGTATCCAAAAAGTGCTCAGCACTCCAATGGTAGAGAGATTTAACATACTAAGAATAGAACTTACTTGTCAGGGGTGCCTGATCCAATGGAACCCTCAATCCCGGAAGGTGTGTAGTAAAACTCAGGAGATGGTCTGATATTACCGCATAGTTTTTATTGCAGCAACGCGTTTCGGCTTGACACACAAGCCTTTTTCAAGCATGCTTATACAAACCAACACACACATATATAAATACACATTGTAAAATCTAAAGGTAAAAATAATTACCTTTCTCATGTGAAGACGCTGGATTGCAATGATTTACAGCATCCACGTGGTGCGGAAGTTCTATGTTCTACGTGCTTTCCACCAATAGTCACTTGTACCAAGGTGCTGACATAGGGAAAGTTGGCTTATCACATGATATGGAAATCTATCTATGGGGCGTGACTAGTACTCTCACTCGTTAGTGATTATATGTTAAAATAAATTAGATTAAATACATATTATCATCAGTAGGGATATAAATATGCTATGTATGTGATAACCGCATTATAATAAGAAATGTAATAAAAACAACATTATAATAGGCAAGCTATGCAGATCTTATATATACACATCTCATTATCAAAACAATACAAATGGGTTAATTACAAAAATAATGGGAGTGAAGTACATAAAATTAGGATTAGAAAGATTTCTACTACATGCCTTCCAGGATTGAGGGTGCCATTGGATCAGGCACCCCGAACAAGTAAGTTCTATTCTTAGTATCTTATTAAATCCCTCTACCATTGGAGTGCTGAGCACTTTTTTGATACTACGCACATATCTTAATGATGATATGTTGATGAGGAAGTCTCCTCCTCACCCCTGCTCGATAGGCTCTATAGCAGGTATCATTGTTGGGTCGACCAGGAAACATGATTCTGAGGGTCCTCTCTCCATCTATACAGAACATGTCAAAGTCGGCTTTTAAAAAGTACCTGTCATGTCCTTGAGTCAGCACGGTCAGCTGCACAGCTTTGTAGCCAAGGCCTACTAACTATATTGTAGCTTTTCTCTGCTCTCTATTCCCCTCAACACCCATTTCCTCATACCTAATCCCATTAGATTTTGCTTCTGTTGATTTGAATATGTCAAGCAGGCTTTCTCTCTCAGTGTCAGTCAAATTTAATGTCATTGATTCACAATGAGCAATGGAGACTGCTCATGTGACAGATTCGAAGCATCAGAAGCTGAATTTAACTGGACATGAGAGCTCAGCATGGAGGAATGTGATGAGGTGTTGAGAGAAAAGGTAAACCTGCACTAGAGTCTGTGGGGCTTGGATGAAAAACTATGGAGTTTCTTCCGCTGAACAGAGGTCATCACAGGTCCTCTTTAACCCCTTAGGGACATGGCCTATTTTGACCCAAAGGACACAATGACTTTTGGGAGATTTTCATCTCCACTTTTCAAAGACCATAACTTTTTTTATTTTTCCATTGACATGGCCATATGAGGGCTTGTTTTTTGCGTGGCAAACTGTAGTTTTTTTTGTACCATTTTTGGGTACATATGATGTAATGTAAAACTTTTTTTTTGAGAGCAGGGAGAGAAAACACATTGATTCTGCCACCGTTTTTTATTAAAGCATTAATCATGCAGCATAATTGACATAATACATTTTTTCTACAGGTCAATACCAAAAAACCCTTTTTTGAATTTTTTTTTCTACCTTGTTGCATGCAAAGTATCGTAACTTTTTTAATTTTTCTATGGACGGAATTCTATGGGAGGTTGTTCTCTTGCAAAATGAGCTGTAATTGTTACTGATGCATACGGCTTTTGCAATTTTTGCCATGCAGGATAAATAGTATGTTAAATTTATTGTAAAGATCGTTACGGATATGATGATATCAAATATGTAGTATTTTTAAATTATTTTCTATACCAATAGCTGAAAGTGTGCAAAAAAGGTTTTTTGGGGGGATTTTTTTTTAATGGTTTTGTTTTGTATTATGTGTTTTTCAATTTTTATTTTTTTTTAAATTTGTCTTTATTAAACAGGTTAAAACATACATTCAGTGCTATCATGGTTTTGCAGGATTTTTCTTTGTGTCTTGTATCAACCTGCATTTTTTAAATTTTTATGAAACATAAAATAAAACATTAAATCAAACAAATTATATATATTAAATCAACACTTTGACCCATTCTGACCACCGGTTTTTTTTTTTTTTGGTCTACTGACCTGTTTGTTGAGGATCTGCAAAAATTTGTGAAGGCCCTGCACGGCTACGGCACGGTCTGTGTTCCACCCTAAATAGGTATGTCTCCCATTGCCACCTGCTCCTGGAACCAGCAAGTATAGTGGAAGGAGCTTCTCAGTCTATCTTTTACCCTTTGTGGTAATAATTGAATGAAACTCCCCCAGGTTTCGAAAAAGGCTTGTACCTTTTTTTCTTTGAATAGCGATGTTTCTGCCCAGTCCATTTGAAACAGAAACGCTAGCTTGTCCAGGAACAGTCTGAATGGAGGCCCTGTTGGTTGTATCCATGTTTGTAAAATGGCCTTTAGTCCTGCTGCTGCTATGAAATGCAGTAATTTCCTGACACCCCTTGAGCAGTGATAGATTTCGGGATCCAAATAGCCAAATATTGCCCATGTTGGTTCTTGTGGGCAAAAATTCGTCAGGTGTGTTTTTGTGTAGTCTCCTATTCGTGTCCAAAAATCCTGTATTGGGGGGCATGTCCACAAACTGTGGTATAGGTTTGCGTGTGATGTTTGACATTTGAAGCAGTTTGAGGTGTTGTAAATTCCTATGTGGTATCCTCTGCTTGGGGTTAGGCATGACCTATGAACAATTTGCAATCTCATCTCCAGGAACCTGGCCGATGGTAAGTACCTATGTGCCGAGGTTAGGGATTTCATTATCAGTGTCGGTGTGAAATCGGGGTTGTCCGTGGCCCATTTGCCCACCCCCGAGTCAATATCCTCCTGCTCTCTCCTATTTCTTATTGCCCTGTACAGCTTTGAGATCATGCCTTGCGGACCCGTTTTCCTGGTCATCCATGTGTCGCCTGTTTGTACCCAATCAGGTTCTTGTAATCGTGGTATGAGTTCTGTGATGTAATGTCTGACTTGCAGATATGAGAATAGTGGAATTCGGAGTTCGGGGTATTTTTGTTTCATTTCGTCGTGCGTTAAGACTCGCCGTTCTCTTATGTGTAATAGTTTGTCTATAGTATGTATTCCTTGGGCCTCCCATTCCACAAATATATTGTGGGGATTACCGTCCTGGAAATTGGGGTTGTTCATTAGTGACAAATACAGTGATGTTTGTGGCGATGTTTGGCTATCTTTGCGCAGTTTATTCCATGTTTTCCAGGCCGTCAGTATCAAGGGATTCTTTTTAGTTTTTTCTGGGAGTTCTGCATATGTGTGATGGAGGATGTTCTGGAGTCGTGTTGTGCCGACCATCTCCTGTTCGAGTGGTCTGTTTGTGAAATATGACTTATCATGAATCCAGTCGTGAATGATTCGCGCCTGGGCTGCTAGATTGTAATCTCTGAGATTAGGTAAGTTAGTTCCTCCGTTCTCTCTGTGTTTCTGTAGCACTTTGAGCGCGATACGCGGTCTTCTTCCCCCCCATATGAAGTTCCTATATAGGTAGTTTATTCTTTTTATGTCTTTTAGTTTTAAAAATATAGGTAGTGAGTGTAGAATATATAATAAGCGGGGAAATTCTATCATTTTTATTAGGCTTATCCTTCCCAAGAAAGAGATCGCAAAGTTTTTCCATGTGTTTAGGGTAGTTTCTAGTTTTTTGATGTGGGGTTCTATATTTGTGTTATATAGTTTGAGTGGGCTTCTTGTGATCTGTACTCCCAAATATTGTATAGCGTGTTTTTCCCACTTGAATGGGTATTGTGTTGACCACGGGGGTTTAGCCGGTCCTCTGAGAAGCAGGGCCTCTGTTTTGTCTAGATTTAAAGTGTAGCCCGAGAGTTTACCAATTTCCTTGACGTCTTGTAATATAGGGGTTAGTGTTTCCCTGGGGTTATTTATCACCAATAGGAGGTCGTCTGCAAATGCTTCAACTTTTATCTTAGTACCTCCGCAGGTCGCCCCTGTAAAGAGTGTCGTTTGTGTCAAGTATCTAAGTAGGGGGTCTATTGATAGATTAAATAACAATGGTGAGAGAGGGCAGCCTTGTCTGGCTCCTCTAAATAGATCTATATTGGGGGTGTTAAGGCCGTTGACTGTGAGGGTGGTAGTGGCGTTCATTTGCGTCGTGTCTATGTAATTCGCAAAGATCTGTCCAAAACCTCTTTTTTCCAGTATTATGTTTAAGAATGGCCAGGCCATCTTATCGAAGGCTTTTTCTGCGTCCAGACTCAGTAGTATCGTGGTCTGGCCCTCGGGGTTTTGTGCTGCCACCGTCGCCGCTATGGCGGCTCTGATGTTCTTTAAAGCACTCCTCCCTTGTGTGAAGCCCTTCTGTGCTGGATCTAGTATGGATGGGAGAATTAGCTGGAGTCTATTGGCTAGTATCTTGGACAGAAACTTGTAATCACAGTTTAGCAGTGCTATTGGTCTGTAGGATCTTGGGTCTGTCAGGTCCTTGTTTGGTTTGGGGAGCAGTATCGTTCTCGATATTCCAAAGTCTTCTGTCTGTGTGTTGTACGTGTATATTGTGTTGTAGAGTTGAGTCAGGACTGGTACAATGTCTGCTGTTAATATTTTATAATATTCTGCGGAAAATCCGTCGGGGCCCGGTGTTTTCCCCCCTTGTGCTGTTGTGATCGCCTCTCGTACCTCCTCCTCGTGTATGTCGGCGTCTAGTAGGGATTTTTGCTCTTCTGTTAGTTTTGGTAGGTTCACGGATTCTAAGAAGTTATTTATGTCTTGTACATTTGTTGGTTCTGCCCTATATAGATTTTCGAAATATTCGTGTAGTATTTGAGCTACCTCTTCTTGTTTTGTTGTGAGACTATCCCCGTTAATATGTCTTAAGGTCAATATTGGCTTGTGTGGTTGTCTTTGTTTGGACAAATTGGCTAGTAAGCGTCCCGTCTTATTACCCCACCTGTAAAATTTGTTTTTTGTTAATTGATTTTGCCAATGTGCGTGGGTGTGTACGAACGTATTTAGTAGGTGTTTCGCTGTGAGAAGGGTTTGGTATGAGTTGTCGTTGTGGGAGTTCGTGTGTTCTTTTTGTGCTTCTAGGAGGGAGTGGTGTAGTGCTTCAAATTCCGTTTGGAATTTTTTCCTCCTATGGGACAGGTAGCTTATGATGTGGCCCCTCATCATTGCCTTTGATGCCTGCCAGAATAGGTTTGTGTTGTCAATATGCGCACTATTGTCGTCTGCATAGTTGTTCCAGTGAATTTTCAGGTATGCTCTAAAGTCCTCTGATTCCCATAGGAATGAGGGGAAGCGCCATATTTTGGTTAGCCTTTGCGGGGTTCTCAGTTGTAGTCTCATTACTATCGGTGCGTGGTCGCTAAGGGATATTGGGTGGATTTCCGATTGGTGATGGTACTCAAAAATGCTGTTTGATATTAAGAAGAAGTCTATGCGTGAGAATGAGTGGTAGGCGTTGGAGCAGCATGTGAATTCTTTGCTGGTGGGGTTCAGGAGTCGCCATGGGTCACATACGCTGAGTTGTTCTTTAAGTGTTAGTAGTGCATGTGTGGTTGAGGTTGCCTGGGTAGACGGTCCCGTTCTGTCTAGTGTTTCATCTTGTTTGCTATTAAAATCGCCTCCCAGGATTATTCTGTCGCTTAGATATGGTTGTAGTTTTTCTATTAGTGTGACATAGAATGTTGATTGGTCAGTGTTGGGGGCATAGACGTTCACCAAGGCGTACGTCTGTTCTTCCATTTTGATTCTCACTATTAGATATCTTCCCTCTGGGTCCGCTATGCTTTGCAGTATTGTGTGTGACATGTTTTTTCTAGTCAGGATAGCTACCCCTCGTGATGCTGATGTGTGTGAGGCCGTGTAACATGCTTCTATCCATGGTGCTCTAAGTTCTCCCCTCCCCTCTTTCTTCCAATGTGTTTCCTGTAGGAACACTATGTCTGGTTTATATCGTTTCAGGTGTGTCAGTACTTTTTTCCGTTTAATGGGTGTGTTTAGTCCGTCTACGTTCCAGGATAGTATTTGTATTGTGGTGGGTGTTTGGTATTCTGTTGTTTCTAAGTCTCTAGGCATGTTGGTAGGTGTGATTTGGTTATAATTACCGTAGCTTTTGCCTCTTTTTTTTTGTCGCATCCCCCGGTCCCAGCGAGCCGCGGGTGCAACTGGATGTTGATCGTGCCGTGCCTGCAGGGCCTCCTGATCCCCCTAGTGGTCCGTTTTTTAAAGGTCAGATGGGTCAAAAAGAAAGAAAAAAACATAAAAAATATGAGAAACATAGTAGTAATGAACATGTAAACTTTAAACATCTATTTCGCCTTTTCTTTTTGCGTGGCGCGCGCCACATCCACTGTATTTGGAACAGGGTTGTAATAAAGAGCAACAGTACAGTTCTTTTTCCCCTTCTTTTTCAGTCTTGTTCTCCGTTCTCTTCCATCTGTAGGTGTCTTCTTGCTTCCTCCGGGGTATTGAATAATAAGGATCTGTTGCCATCTTGGATCTTTAGTTTTGCTGGGTAGAGCAGTTGGAAACGCGTGTTTCGTTCGTGTAGAGCTTGGCAAATTGGGGTAAATAGTTTGCGTTTTTGTGATACTGCCACCGAGAAGTCTTGAAATAGCAGAATTTTCGATCCTTGTATTGTTAGTCCTCCTTGTCGTCTATAAGCTTGCAGGACTGTTTCTTTTGTTGCCCAGTGCATGTACTTTGCTATCACTGGTCGGGGTCTATTTCTGTTGTTACGTCCATCCCCTGGTGGGCCGATTCTGTGGACTCTTTCTATTGTTAGGGGGTCGTTGGGCATGTCAAGTTGAAGTGCTTGCGGTAGCTCGGTGGTTAGGTATGTTAGGAGCTGGTTGTTGGTTACTGTCTCGGGTATTCCCACAAAGCGGAGATTATTGCGGCGATGTCTATTCTCTAAGTCATCGATTTTTTCCCGCAGCATTTCGGTTTCTGACTGGCTTCTTTGTATTGAGGCTTCTAAAGTTGCTATAATTTGTTCCGTGTTCTGGGTTTTGGTTTCTAGTTCTGTCAATCTTTGGGTGTTATCCGTGATTTGAGACAGTGCTGAGTTTATGGATTTGTGCAGTGTTTCCAATCTGTTGTCAAATAGGGGGAGGAGCAATTTTGAGACCTCTTGTGCCACTAGTGTCGCCTGTACCATGTCCATGTTGTTGTTCTTTGTTTGCTCATTCATTTGCGTGGAGGAGGCGTCCATTGCCTCTTGATCGGAGTTTGGTGAGGCCGTAGTGCGCGGTGGGGTGCTCTTCAAGGGGGATACGGGTTGGTGCGTGGTCTTGCTCTCTTTTTCTTTGGTGTTTTTGAGGGTTTTGTTCTTTTGTTTTCCTCCTGTGGTTGTTTTGTCTGTATCTGGCTGACGTGTTGCTCGAGTTGAGGTGCCCGCGTTTCTTTCGTTTAAATATTTGTCCATGTTTTGACTTTTCAAAGTCAGATAGTTATGCGGGTTGTTTGTTTTAGAGGATTTTTCCCTGTTTCTCAGATTGTTCTAGTTTTGTTGCGGTTTGTTTTTGGTGTGGATGTGGCTTTTCGTCTAGTGTCTATGTTTTCATTTCTGTTTGTCTGGCGTTTTTTGTTCCGTTTGCGGTTTGTATTTTTGTTGTCTGGGTTTTCTTTTCCCCTGTTTCTCCTATGGCCTTAATTTTTTGTTGCTTTTGTTGTACTTGGGGGTGGAGTTTGTGAGGTGGTGGTCTCTCACAGTTTTGCGTTTGGGGCCTTTTGTGCAGGGCTTCTGGGCCTCTTGTGGCCCTGCTGTGTCTCTGTTGTGTCCTTGTGGTAGCGAGACTTCTCCACACTCTGTGGGTGTCTCTCCACTCTTCCCCCTGTCTGTTGCGGTGGATGGTGTTTGTTGTGGGCGGGGCTTTTTGTGGGCGGGGTTCGCCGCAGGTCTTTCGGCCGAAAATTTAGGCCGCGGCTTATGGTGCCGCTAGGCCGCAATGTCCCGGTCGGCTTTTGGGGGTTATCGCCGGCTCAGGGGGTCCCTCAAGTCGTCCGGGCGCCCCCAGGGATTTCTCACCTCCTGCAGCCCCAGACGGGGCCTGTCGCGGCTGGTGGATTATGGCGCGACTCCCGCTGCCGTTCAGTCTGGGCGCTCCGGCTGTCCTCCGGTGAGTTCGTCACGCTCAGGGGGCCTCCCGCGTCCCTCTGCGGTGCCCCAAGGTCTTCTCTCCCCTCGCAGTCCCGGCCGGGGTCGGTCGTGGCCTCGCGACCGGAAGTTCGGGCCGCGGCTCCGTGCGCAGCTTAAGTCGCGACGCCCTGGGGCGACTCCCGCTGCCGTTCAGCCTGGGTGTCCCGGCAGTCCTCCGGTGGGCTTGTCACGCTCGGGGGGCCTCCCGCGTCCCTCTGTGGTGCTCCCAGGTCCCCTCTCTCCCTGCAGTCTCGTCCGGGGTCGGTCGCAGCCTCGCGACCGGAAGTTCGGGCCGCGGCTCCGTGTGCAGCTCAAGTCGCGGCGCCCTGGAGCCCTCCGTGCGTCCCAGGTGTGGGCCCGGTCCAGCCGATCTTACCGGGATCTCCAGGAAAGGTAGGGTCCCGGCTGGCTGTGGGGTTTGCTTCCCCTGTTGCGGCGCCTCCGTGTCCCGATTCCCGCGGTCCGTGCCGGGGGGGTCTGCCGGGTGTCTTTCGGGCTCCTTTTCGGCGTGGGGGACTTCTGCCAAGCAAGCGGGGGAGATGTCCGTCCCCCACAGCTGCTTTTTTTGTGCCTCCAGAGGGTCCCGCTGTCCTTGGGAGTGTATCTTGCAGGAACTCTGTAAGACACGTCCTGCTCCCTCTGTGTCTTGGGCGGAAGTCCTCGTGTTTTTCAATTTTATGTCCCTGTAGGGAACTAGAACCATAACAGCTATGATCACTATGATAATGCTTTGCAGAACTTCTGTACAGCAATGCCTTATCACTTACAATAACAATCATAGGCAATGGCAAGCCGAAATATCAGTATCTGGCATCCTGTTGCCATTGAAACGAATCAACCGTCCACGATTTTATCGCAGAGGGATGACAACATCACAGAGGGAGCGCACTCCCTCTGTAAACCCTTTACATGCTGCGATCTACATAGATTGCGGCATGTAGGGGGTTAACAGTGGAGATCGATGTTCTCATCAATCTCCAGTATTGCAGCGGGAGGCTGGCTATCAGTTACAGCCGGCTTCCACTGCAGGATGATGCAGGCTTAGCTTCTGAGTCTGCCCCATCCACATGACAAACGTTTACATCCTGGTGCATTAATTACTGTCCTGCCAGGAAGTAAACTTACGTCATATAGCGTTAAGGAATTAAAGCCGTTTGGTCTAGATAGGAAAAAATGTGAATTAAGAATACTAAATTAAACCCTTCATGACATGGCCTATTTTGGGCTTAAAGGGGTTGTCCCGAGGCAGCAAGTGGGTCTATACACTTCTGCATGGCCATAATAATGCACTTTGTAATGTACATTGTGCATTAATTATGAGCCATACAGAAGTTATAAAAAGTTTTATACTTACCTGCTCCGTTGCTGGCGTCCTCGTCTCCATGGTGCCGACTAATTTTCGCCCTCCGATGGCCAAATTAGCCGCGCTTGCGCAGTCCGGGTCTTCTCCTCTTCTCTATGGGGCTCCGTGTAGCTCCGCCCCGTCACGTGCCGATTCCAGCCAATCAGGAAGCTGGAATCGGCAATGGACCGCACAGAAGCCCTGCGGTCCATGAAGACAGAGGATCCCGGCGGCCATCTTCAGCAGGTGAGTATGAAGACGCCGGACCGCCGGGATTCAGGTAAGCGCTGTGCGGGTGGTTTTTTTAACCCCTGCATCGGGGTTGTCTCGCGCCGAACGGGGGGGGGGGGTTTAAAAAAAAAAAAACCCGTTTCGGCGCGGGACATCTCCTTTAAGGACGCAACAATTTTTGGCGGATTTTCTTCTCCGTTTATCAAAAGCCATAAGTTTTTTATTTTTCCGTCGACGCGGCTGTATGAAGGCGGCGCGGCGCGGCGAACTGTAGTTTTTATCGATGCCAATTTTTGGTACATAGACTATATTGTAAAACTTTTTTTTTTTTTATGATAGAGAGAGAAAACGCATCAATTCTGCCATAGATTTTTATTTTTTTTTTACACCGTTAATCATGCAGCATAAATGAGACTTTCCATTTTTTCTGCGGACCGATACGGTTACAACGATACAAAAATTCTAACATTTTTTTTAGGTTTTCCCACTTTTCTGCAATAAAAACCCTTTTTTTTGGAAATCTTTTTTCTATTCTAAATTGTTACTTTTTTATTTTTTGATGTACGGAGCTCTGTGAGGGCTTATTTTTTGCGAGACGGGCTGTAGATTTTATTGGTACCATTTTGGGGTACATACGGCTTTTTTGATCACTTTTATTGCGTTTTTAGTGAGGCAAAATGCTAAAAAAATTTTTTAGCGTTTTTTTCCGTGCACAGTCAAAAGCATGTGCAACTTATTGTACGCGTTGTAATGGACACGACAATACCAAATATGTGGGGTTTTATTTTTTTTTATGCTAATCTGAGAAAAAGCATAAAAAATGTTTTTTTTACTCTTTTTTTTACATTTTTTTTTTATTCATTTTTTTAATCTTTCTTTTTTTTTTACACTGTTTGTGTCCCTCTGAGGGACTTTAACCACTGCCCTGATGATCACTGTCATAAGGCATGGCAGAGCTACTGCTCTGCCATACCCTATCGCTCATACAGCGATCTCAGGCATAGGCAATACAGGACGCCAGTGTCTGGCGTCCTGTTGCCATGGTGACAGGCCGGGCTCTCACGATGACATCGCGAGTTCCGGCCGGAGACACAGAGGGAGTCCGCTCCCTCTGTGAACTCTTTCCCTGCCGCGATCTACTTAGATCGCGGCAGGGAAGGGGTTAACAGTGTGGGGGGGAGGGCGCATCTCCGATGCCCCCCCGCTGTTGCAGCGGGACGCCGGCTGTGACTGACAGCCGGCTCCCGCTGCGGGATAGCGCGGGATCATATGTGATCCCGCGCTATCTCCAGGACGTAAGTTTACGTCCTGTTGCGGGAACTACCAGGCTGCCAGGACGTAAACTTACGCCCTGCAGCGGGAAGGGGTTAATCTATCAGTGTTTTAAAACATTTTTTAATCTTTGATTAACATCGATTAAACTGTAATGGTCCAGACCACCATTTTGTTCCCCTCCATAATTGTCATACATGTTTGTCCTGTGTAGATGCACTGTGCAAGCCTGTCTTGTCATATCCAGTGTGTGTTGTACAGCTGCGGCACTTGAGAGGTTAACTTTAACCCCTTAATGACATGGCCTATTTTGGCATTGAGGACCAAGCGATTTTTTGGTATTTTTCCATCTCCATTTTTCAAAAGCCATAACTTTTTTATTTTTCCGTGGACGCGGCCTTATAAGGGCTTGTTTTTTTGCGTGGTGATCTGTTTTTATCGATGCTACTTTTGGGTACATAGACAATATCGTAATTTTTTTTTTTTTTTTAATGATAACAGGGAGAGAAAACGCATCAATTCTGCCATAGATTTCTTCTTCTTTTTTTTTACAGCGTTAATCATGTAGCATAAATGACACACAATTTTTTCTGCGGGTCGGTACAGTGACAACGATACCAAAATTGTTATATTTTTTTCAGGTTTTTACACTTTTTTGCAATAAAACCCCATTTTTTTTGGAAATCTTTTTTTTTTCTCTATAGCTGCATTCAAAGTCCTGTAACTTTTTTATTTTTCTATGTACGGAGCTCTATAAGGGCTTATTTTTTGTGAGACAAGCTGTAGCTTTTATTGGTACCATTTTGGGGAATGTATGGCTTTTTTGATCACTTTTATTGCATTTTTTGTGAGGCAAAATGCTAAAAATTAGCATTTCGTCTCTGTTTTTTAGCGGGTTTTTTTTACGCTTTTTGTTGTACAAAATAAAAAGCATGTTCAAACTTTTGTACACGTCATTACGGACGCGTCAATACCCAATATGTGGGGTTTTAATTTTTTTCCCCTTTTTTTATGCTAATATTAGAAAAAGCAAAAAAGGGTTTTTTTTACATTTTTTTTTACATTTTTCTTTTTTTACACTTTTCTTTTCTTTTTTTTACACTATTTGAGTCCCTCTGAGGGACTTGCAGCACTATGCCTATGATCGCTATCATAAGGCATGGCAGAGCAGTAGCTCTGCCATGCCTTATCGCTTGTACAGCGATTATAGGCACAGGCAATACAGGACGCCAGTGTCTGGCGTCCTGTTGCCATGGTGACAGGCCGGGCTCTCGCGATGACATCGCGAGAGCTGGCCGGAGACACAGATGGAGCGCGATCCCTCTGTGAACTATTTCCCTGCCGCGATCTACTTAGATCGCGGCAGGGAAGGGGTTAACAGCGGGGGGCTCATCTCCGATGCCTCCCCGCTGTTGCAGCGGGACGCCGGCTGTGACTGACAGCCGGCTCCCGCTGCGGGATAGCGCAAGATCTTAGGTGATCTCGCGCTATGCCCAGGTCGTACCAGTATGTCCTGTTGTGGGAAGTACCAGGCTCCCAGGACGTACCGGTACGTCCTGGAGCGGGAAGGGGTTAATAAAATCATTGCCTGCATGTAAATGTATCAATCTGCCATGTCATGTGGTGTGAGTGAAGGTATAAATAGGAGTGATTGAGAGCAGGAAAGGGCTTCTATCTTGTTCCCCGGGAGAGTGCTAACACAGAGCACTTTCAGCTTCCATGTAGGTGAAGATGGAGGAAGAGGAGAGATATCCCGTAGCGATTGGAGTGTGGATGTGAAGGAGTGAGTCCTAAGTTTGCTGGCAGCGGGCGGGGAGAAGCGAGGGAGAGCGGGGAGGAACGGAGGGGAGCTCTCTCTCTCCCTCTCTTCCCCCTGCTCCCCCCTGCTCACCTCCGCAACTCACCTGTCACCCGCGCCGGCAGCCGAATCTTGAGACGAGCGGGCAGGTACTCGAATAAGGCACTACTCTCTCGAGTAGTTTGCCTTATCGCTCATCTCTAATCACAATAGGTTTGTTTCCAAACACAGGACAAATGGCCGCATCTATTTTGGGGAGCAAGTCCTCATTTTCATGTGCACTATAGAAAAAAATTCCTGTCTTTAAAATTACATATGTGCATAGTTGTCACCCCCGACATACAATTAATGCCATACCACTTACGGAATTCATTAGGGCAAAACGTATATGTACCAATACATCAAGATATAATACATCAGCAAACCAAATCTGTACCCGTTTGGCGAATAGAAGTTATAAACCACAAACTTTGAATAATGCTAGGGACAGGTTAATAAAATGGACAGAAAGACATTGCTGTATAAGGATAAAGATTTATCTGATGGTATATCCAACAAAATTGTCTTCACTACACCATACAGTAGGGAATTCCCACAGATAAGAAAATTATTCTTCTCCTATCTTCCAATTTTAAAACAGGATGATGATTTAAAATCTATCTTAGATAAAGGCGTGTTATGTACCTCTCGCAGAAACCGTACTATTGGAGACAGAGTATCTAAGAATTTCATATGTCAGAAACCCAAAAATAATTGGATTAATATTAATGGATTTTTCAAATGTGCTGACCCACGTTGTGGTTGTTGTCAGTACACCCTTAATAAATCTAGGGAATTTAATAACCCACAGAACAACAAAAAATACAAAATCAATAGTTTTATTAACTGTAAAACTAGTGGAATAATCTATGTAATAGTATGCACCCTATGTAATTTACTTTATGTGGGATGCACCTCTAGGAGATTACATACTAGAATAGCAGAACACCTGAGGGACATTCAAAGAAATCTATTAGGAAAATCAGGGGTTGCAAATCACTTTATTCTAAAACATGGTGGTAAAACAAAATTTTTTTCATGTTTGGGGATAGACAGAGTTTGGAAAAATAGGAAACAAAAAGTAGAAATGAAGGATATCCTTCGCAGGGAAGCGTATTGGATTTTGGAACTAAATACTAGATTCCCATTTGGTATGAATTATAGAACAGATTTATTCTGTGTTTATTAATAAACAGTAAGGGGTGATTAAAGGTAAAGAAAAGAGAAAATGTATATATGTGTGTGTGTGTGTGTGTGTTTTTTTTTTTTTGTGTTTTTCCCTCTCCTGACTTCTACTCCGGTAAATTTATATACTCTGTAATTGCTTTACTATTATGCGGAAATAGTTTGTGCAACTATATATCTGGAAAAAGAGAGAAGAATGGGAGAGGAAAAGAAAAGAAAAGAAATTTTTATTTTTTTTATTTTTTCTATTTTTTTCAAAAAAAAATTTTTTTTTTCAATTTTTTTTATTTTTTATTTATTTTTTTTCTCAGATTCTTTACCTATTTATCGCTATGTAAATGTATTTAAGAATTGTTTTTTCAGATATCCATATGCATACTTGTTTCTCTATCTGTCTGTTTTGAATCCTCCTGCCACAAATCTCTGTATGCTGGTTGTAACATGTGATGTAATTAGCTCTTGAACACACCCTCTATACCATCCCTCAACCATTTCTCCCCCTGACAAGCTAACATACACAGGTATCTCTCCTTTGATTTTAATTTGTATTTGGTCTATAAATGTCTTATGTACTCCATACCTCATAGCTGTTGACAAAGGCTTTTGCCGAAACGCGTTCAGCGTGCACTTGTGAGCTGTATGCTTTATTTTATTCAATAAAGAAGGAAATTTTTAACGGTAGCAGCTCCCCTCCATCTCTATTTTCTGCTCATATGGAATCTGGCCGTTTGCCGTCGGCTACTTGAGGATGGAGCTCCTGTTGGATCCCAGATCTTCCTGCAACATTGAAAGTTACTGCTGGTGAGGTGAGCCCACATCTCTCTTTTTTGGCTTACTCTCTCGAGTAGTTTGCCTTATCGAGTATGCTCGCTCATCTCTAATCACAATAGGTTTGTTTCCAAACACAGGACAAATGGCCGCATCTATTTTGGGGAGCAAGTCCTCATTTTCATGTGCACTATAGAAAAAAATTCCTGTCTTTAAAATGACATATGTGCAAGAATATGACATTTTATTTGAAGTACTTATTATTATGAAGTACAATATGTGGCTAAAAAACAGTGTCACAATCACTTGGATATGCAAAACCTTTACGGTGTTATTCCATGTTAAAGTGACACATGTCAGATCTCCAAAATATGGCCTGATCATTAAGGCGCAAGCAGTCACTATGGGGTTAAGGACCTATAGTTTACAGAGCAACTTAGAAACTTGCTTTTGAGGAATCAGAGTGAAATATTGTTTGAAACCCCTTATTTTAAATGGGTCTATTTACATGTGTGATTTTTCTCTCGCTGTTCGGGTGACTACCCACTACAGTTTTTTTTTCACTGCGAAATTTGTAGCATTTTTTTTCTGCAGGGGTTCATGGGACTTGTAATGTTAAAATCGTGATCGCGCAAAATCACGATTTCGCGGTAAATTGCGATTTTGAGTGATCGCGATTAGAGATGAGCGAGCACCAAAATGCTCGGGTGCTCATTACTCGGGACGAAATTTTCGCGATGCTCGAGGGTTCGTTTCGAGTAACGAACCCCATTGAAGTCAATGGGCGACCCGAGCATTTTTGTATATCGCCGATGCTCGCTAAGGTTTCCATTTGTGAAAATCTAGGCAATTTAAGAAAGTGATGGGAACGACACAGAAACGGATAGGGCGGGCGAAAGGCTACATGTTGGGCTGCATCTCATGTTCCCAGGTCCCACTATTAAGCCACAATAGCGGCAAGAGTGCCCCCCTCTCCCAACAATTTTTACTTCTGAAAAGCCCTCATTAGCAATGCATACCTTAGCTAAGCACCACACTACCTCCAACAAATCACAATCACTGCCTGCATGACACTCCGCTGCCACTTCTCCTAGGTTACATGCTGCCCAACCCCCCCCCCCCCCCCCGCACGACCCAGTGTCCACAGCACACACCAAAGTGTCCCTGCGCAGCCTTCAGCAGCCCTCATGCCACACCACCCTCATGTCTATTTATAAGTGCGTCTGCCATGAGGAGGAACCGCAGGCACACACTGCAGAGGGTTGGCACAGCTAGGCAGTGACCCTCTTTAAAAGGGGCGGGGCGATAGCCCACAATGCTGTACATAAGAAATGAGAAATCCAATCCTGTGCCACCGCCATCAGGAGCTGCACACGTGGGCATAGCAATGGGGAACCTATGTGCCACACACTATTCATTCTGTCAAGGTGTCTGCATGCCCCAGTCAGACTGCGTTTTTTTATAAATAGTCACAGGCAGGTACAACTCCGCAATGGGAATTCCGTGTGCACCCACAGCATGGGTGGCTCCCTGGAACCCACCGGCTGTACATAAATGTATCCCATTGCAGTGCCCTGGACAGCAGAGCTAACATCAGATTAAATGCAGGTGGGCTTCGGCCTACACTGCATGCCCCAGTCAGACTGGGGTTCTTTATAAGTAGACACCGGCAGGTACAACTCCCTATTGTGAAGTCCGTGTAGACCGACAGCATGGGAGGGTCCCAGGAAGCCACCGGCGGTACATAAATAAATCCCATTGCATTGCCCAGCACAGCTGAGGTAATGTCCTGTTTAATGCAGGTGGGCTTCGGCCCACACTGCATGCCCCAGTCAGACTGGGGTTCTTTAGAAGTGGACACATGCAGTTACAACTCCGTGTGGACTGACAGCATGGGTGGCTCCCTGGAACCCACTGGCGGTACATAAATATATCCCATTGCATTGCCCATCACAGCTGAGGTAATGTCATGTTTAATGCAGGTGGGCTTCGGCCCACACTACATGCCCCAGTCAAATTGGGGTTTTTTAGAAGTGGACACATGCAGTTACAACTCCATGTAGACCGACAGCATGGGTGGCTCCCTGGAACCCACCGACAGTACATAAATATATCCCATTGCAGTGCCCAGCACAGCTGAGGTAATGTCATGTTTAATGCAGGTGGGCTTCGGCCCACACTGCATGCCCCAGTCAGACTGGGGTTCTTTAGAAGTGGACACATGCCGTTACAACTCCGCGTGGACCGACAGCATGGGTGGGTGCCAGGAAGCCACCGGCGGTACATAATTATATCCCATTGCAGTGCCCAGCACAGCTGATGTAACGTCAGCTTTAATGCAGGTGGGCAAAAAATTAATTGAATTACACTGTAGGCGAGGGCCCAAAAAAATTGGTGTACCAACAGTACTTATGTACGTCAGAAAAATTGCCCATGCCCAACCAAGAGGGCAGGTGAAACCCATTAATCGCTTTGGTTAATGTGGCTTAATTGGTAAGCAGGCAGCCCAGTTAAAATAAAAATTGGTTCAGGTGCAAGTTTCAACGCTTTAATGAGCATTGAAACGTATAAAAATTGTTTACAAAAAATATATGACTGAGCCTTGTGGGCCTAAGAAAAATTGCCCGTTCGGCGTGATTACGTCAGATTTCAGGAGGAGGAGCAGGGGGATGAGGATGAATAGAATACACAGATTGATGAAGCTAAAAGGTCCACGTTTTTGATGGTGATAGAGAACAATGCTTCCATCCGCGGGTGCAGCCTATGTATTGTTTAGGTTTCGCTGCTGTCCGCTGGTGGAGAAGAGAAGTCTGGGGAAATCCAGGCTTTGTTCATCTTGATGAGTGTAAGCCTGTCGGCACTGTCGGTTGACAGGTGTGTACGCTTATCCGTGATGATTCCCCCAGCCGCACTAAACACCCTCTCTGACAAGACGCTAGCCGCAGGACAAGCAAGCACCTCCAGGGCATACAGCGCGAGTTCAGGCCACGTGTCCAGCTTCGACACCCAGTAGTTGTAGAGGGCAGAGGTGTCACGGAGGACAGTCGTGCGATCGGCTACGTACTCCCTCACCATCTTTTTACAGTGCTCCCGCCAACTCAGCCTTGACTGGGGAGCGGTGACACAGTCTTGCTGGGGAGCCAGAAAGCTGTCAAAGGCCATAGAGAGTGTTCCCCTGCCTGTGCTGTACATGCTGCCTGATCTCCACGCCTCCCCTGCTACCTGTCCCTCGGAACTGCACCTTCTGCCACTAGCGCTGTCGGATGGGAATGTTACCATCAGCTTGTCCGCCAGGGTCTTGTGGTATAGCATCACTCTCGAACCCCTTTCCTCTTCGGGTATGAGAGTGGAAAGGTTCTCCTTATACCGTGGGTCGAGCAGTGTGTACACCCAGTAATCCGTAGTGGCCAGAATGTGTGTAACGCAAGGGTCACGAGAAAGGCATCCTAACATGAAGTCAGCCATGTGTGCCAGGGTACCTGTACGCAACACATGGCTGTCCTCATTAGGAAGATCACTTTCAGGATCCTCCTCCTCCTCCTCCAGCCATACACGCTGAAAGGATGACAGGCAAGCAGCATGGGTACCCTCAGCAGTGGGCCAAGCTGTCTCTTTCCCCTCCTCCTCATCCTCCTCATGCTCCTCCTCCTCCTCAACGTGCTGAGATATAGACAGGAGGGTGCTCTGACTATCCAGCGACATACTGTGTTCCCCCGCCTCTGTTTCCGAGCGCAAAGCGTCTGCCTTTATGCTTTGCAGGGAACTTCTCAAGAGGCATAGCAGAGGAATGGTGACGCTAATGATTGCAGCATCGCCGCTCACCATCTGAGTAGACTCCTCAAAGTCTCCAAGGACCTGGCGGATGTCTGCCAACCAGGCCCACTCTTCTGTAAAGAATTGAGGAGGCTGACTCCCACTGCGCCGCCCATGTTGGAGTTGGTATTCCACTATAGCTCTACGCTGCTCATAGAGCCTGGCCAACTTGTGGAGCGTAGAGTTCCACCATGTGGGCACGTCGCACAGCAGCCGGCGCACTGGTAGATGAAACCGATGTTGCAGGGTGTGCAGGGTGGCAGCGTCCGTGTGGGACTTGCGGAAACGTGCGCAGAGCCGGCGCACCGTTTCGAGCAGGTCTGACAAATGTGGGTAGCTTTTCAGAAAGTGCTGAACCACCAAATTAAAGACGTGGGCCAGGCATGGCACGTGTGTGAGGCTGCCGAGCTGCAGAGCCGCCACCAGGTTACGGCCGTTGTCACACACGACCATGCCCGGTTGGAGGCTCAGCAGCGCAAGCCAGCGGTCGGTCTGCTCTGTCAGACCCTGCAGCAGTTCATGGGCCGTGTGCCTCTTATCTCCTAAGCTGAGTAGTTTCAGCACGACCTGCTGACGCTTGCCCACCGCTGTGCTGCCACGCCGCGCGACACCGACTGCTGCCGATGTGCTGCTGCTGACACATCTTGATTGCGAGACAGAGGTTGTGTAGGAGGAGGGTGGTTTAGTGGAGGAAGCATACACCGCCGCAGATACCACCACCGAGCTGGGGCCCGTAATTCTGGGGGTGGGTAGGACGTGAGCGGTCCCAGGCTCTGACTCTGTCCCAGCCTCCACTAAATTCACCCAATGTGCTGTCAGGGAGATATAGTGGCCCTGCCCACCTGTGCTTGTCCACGTGTCCATTGTTAAGTGGACCTTGGCAGTAACCGCGTTGGTGAGGGCGCGTACAATGTTGCAGGAGACGTGGTCGTGCAGGGCTGGGACGGCACATCGGGAAAAGTAGTGGCGACTGGGAACCGAGTAGCGTGGGGCCGCCGCCAACATACCTTTGAAAGCCTCCGTTTCCACAAGCCTATACGGCAGCATCTCCAGGCTGATAAATTTGGCTATGTGCACGTTTAACGCTTGAGCGTGCGGGTGCGTGGCGGCGTACTTGCGCTTGCGCTCCAACACTTGCGCTAGCGACGGCTGGACGGTGCACTGAGAGACATTGGTGGATGGGGCTGAGGACAGCGGAGGTGAGGGTGTGGGTGCAGGCCAGGAGACGGTAGTGCCTGTGTCCTGAAAGGGGGGTTGGATCTCAGTGGCAGGTTGGGGCACAGGGGGAGAGGCAGCGGTGCAAACCGGAGGCGGTGAACGGCCTTCGTCCTACCTTGTGGGGTGCTTGGCCATCATATGTCTGCGCATGCTGCTGGTGGTGGCTCCCCGGCTGATCTTGGCGCGACAAAGGTTGCACACCACTGTTCGTCGGTCGTCTGCACTCTCAGTGAAAAACTGCCAGACCTTTGAGCACCTCGGCCTCTGCAGGGTGGCATGGCACGAGGGGGCGCTTTGGGAAACAGTTGGTGGATTATTCGGTCTAGCCCTGCCTCTACCCCTGGCCACCGCACTGCCTCTTCCAACCTGCCCTGTTGCTGCACTTGCCTCCCCCTCTGAAGACCTGTCCTCAGTAGGCGTAGTAAACCAGGTGGGGTCAGTCACCTCATCGTCCTGCTGCTCTTCCTCCGAATCCTCTGTGCGCTCCTCTCTCGGACTTACTCCAATTACTACTACCTGAGTGATAGACAACTGTGTCTCATCGTCATCGTCCTCCTCACCCACTGAAAGCTCTTGAGACAGTTGCCGGAAGTCCCCAGCCTCATCCCCCGGACCCCGGGAACTTTCCAAAGGTTGGGCATTGGTCACGACAAACTCCTCCAGTGGGAGAGGATTCGGAACCATTGCTGCCCATTCTGGGCAGGGGCCCGAGAACAGTTCCTGGGAGTCTGCCTGCTCCTCAGAATGTGTCATTGTAATGGAGTGAGGAGGCTGGGAGGAAGGAGGAGCAGCAGCCAGAGGATTCAGAGTTGCAGCAGTGGACAGCGCAGAACTCTGGGTGGTCGATAGATTGCTGGATGCACTTTCTGCCATCCACGACAGGACCTGCTCACACTGCTCATTTTCTAATAAAGGTCTACCGCGTGGACCCATTAATTGTGAGATGAATGTGGGGATGCCAGAAACGTGCCTCTCTCCTAATCCCGCAGCAGTCGGCTGCGATACACCTGGATCAGGAGCTCGGCCTGTGCCCACACCCTGACTTGGGCCTCCGCGTCCTCGCCCGCGTCCACGTCCTCTAGGCCTACCCCTACCCCTCAGCATGGTGTATTACCAGTAGTGCAGAAACAGAACGCTGTAATTAAATGTGCCGCTTATTGGCCTGTGGTTGGAGGCTGACTTCGCTTACGGAACGCACAGCAGAGCCAGGAAAGAATTTTGCGCAAGCCTGCTGTAACACTTAGCTGGCTGCGTATGAATTAGGACAACTACCCCAGCAGAGACGCAGTACAGCCAGGACGGTCACAGGCAGCCCAAATAGATTTTTTTTCCCAAATTTTTTTGGAAAAGCCCACTGCCTATATAGACTGTATATGTCTTTCACTGTCCCTGCCTCACCACTACTGGCCCTGGACTATGCAAAATTACTGCAGGACGCAATGCTCTGGACGCAATGCTCTGCACGGCCGATATACAAAAAAAAAAAGTGCAACACTGCAAAAAGCAGCCTCAACAGTACTGCACACAGTCAGATGTGGCCCTAAGAAGGACCGTTGGGGTTCTTGAAGCCTAAAATCAATCCTAACACTCTCCCTATAGCAGCTCCGGAAACAGCAGCACTTTCCCTGATCTCTGTCAGAATGCATCTGTGGCGAGCCGCGGGAGGGGCCGATTTATATACTCGGGTGACACCTGATCTCGCCAGCCACTCACTGCAGAGGGGTGGTATAGGGCTTGAACGTCGCAGGGGGGAAGTTGTAATGCCTTCCCTGTCTTTCTATTGGCCAGAAAAGCGCGCTAACGTCTCAGATGAAAGTGAAAGTAACTTGAACATCGCGTGGTGCTCGGCTCTAGTAACGAACATCTCGAACACGCTAATATTCGAACGAGTATCTAGCTCGGACGAGTACGTTCGCTCATCACTAATCGCGATTTTAACATTACAAGTCCCATAGACCCCTGCAGAAAAAAAAAATGCTGCGAATTTCGCAGGGAAAAAGAACTGTAGTAGGTAGTCACCCTTATGTGAGAAGCGAGGCAAGATAAAAATTGCATCTTGTCCTATTCTGGGGTGATTCTACTTAAGAATCAGCCATTCTTCCCTGTGAGAAAAAATTCAAATTTGCGCTCGCATGTGCATGTGAGTTTCATGCGAGCGTGATTCTTTTTTGTTCCCATAGGGAATAATGGGTGATTTTCACTTGCAGTTTTCACCAGTGCAGCAAAGTAATGCATGTTTCTTGCAAAATGCATCACATTGAGGGCTCGTTCAGACGAGCGCTGTTTTCACGCACTGTAGCCGCGAGAAAAGATCAAGGCTATAGTGCTATAAAGATCGCGTGAACGGGCTACTTCAAGCTACCTGAAGTAGCCCGTTCACACGATCTGAGGTGCAAACTGCATGCTTTGAAGGATCCCATAGGAGTTTATGGAAAGCATGCAGCAAAGATAAGACATTCTCTATCTTTGCACGCACCTCGGAGCCGAAATGCGAATTTGCACTCGCATATCCTATTTTTTTGCAGGTGCGAACATTTTATGCGTCTAAAAATTCCTTCGTTTGAGCGCTTCTATAGGAAACCATTGGTTCTGTTTAGATGCAATCTTTTTACGCGACGATAATGCGGGGAACACGCTCGTGTAACTAGCCCTCACATAAAAAATAGCGAGTTTGAAAGTGTGATATTTATTCAATTTTTTTGAATCAACATTGCACTTACCTATATAAATGCATTCTTATTAGAGATGAGCGAACGTACTCGGATAAGCACTACTCGTCCGAGTAATGTGCCTTATCCGAGTACCGCTGTACTCGTGCTGAAAGATTCGGCACGCGCTGTGGAGCGGGGAGCTGCAGGGGAGAGCGGGGAGGAACGGAGGGGAGATCTTTCTCTCCTTCTTTCCCGCCCGCTCTGCCCCGCTCCCCGCTGCGACTCACCTGTCAGCAGCGGAGCGCCCCGAATCTTTCAGCACGAGTACAGCGGTACTCGGATAAGGCACATTACTCGGACGAGTAGTGCTTATCCGAGTACGTTCGCTCATCTCTAATTCTTATCCTTAAGGGGTTGTCCAGCTTTAAACTATTGAGACCTATCTTGGACAACCTCTTTAAGGGGTTAATAAAGTATCTCATTCTGGGCAGCTAGGCTCATTTTTCTATCCAGCCATTACTCAGATGCCTCTGCACTTGGCCAGTTGCTACAATGGCTGCCCATTCACTGCAGAACTAAATTTAAACTCCTCTACCTCACTCACAAAGCTCTGCATGGCACTGCACCACCATACATCGCCCATCTCCTGTCAGTAAACCACCCAGCCCACTGACCCTGATCCGCTAACACACTCAGACTAAACACCCCTCTAATACGAACCTCACATGCTCGCCTCCAGGACTTCACCAGAGCAGCACCCATGCTCTGGAACGCTCTACCCCTAGGCATCCGGAAAATCCCCAATGCACGAAATTTCAGATGTGTCTTAAAAACGCACCTCTTTAGAGAGGCATACCAAATCTTCTGACCTAGTCCCCGCCCCTCCCTATGCCTACCCACACATTACACCCTGCCTATCAAATACAACTTCTACCCCTGCACCTCCTTTCTGCCCCACCATTTTTGCCTTCTGTTCCCTCTGCCTCCCCCCCCCCGTACCTCCTGTATCACCCCCCACCCCATTTGTTTCAAATTGATTGTATTTCACATGTAATTGTTATATTGTTTGCATTTCTCCTATGCTTGAAAACACTGCAGAATAAGTTGGCGCTATACAAACAAAGATTATTATATTATTATTATTATCATTCAATAGACATGCAGTAACTCATCGTTAATCTTTTAAAATTTTAAATAAATGATATACATCAATAAATGTTTTATATTTTTATATATTCTCTACTTTTATTTTTGCGCTAATGTGGAACTGCTGAATGCGAGAACATCATGAGCATACTATGAGAGTTTACTTTGTCCTCTTTCTCCTACTATATTGTCTGTCCTTTTCTGCTTTTTTGTTATTATATTTTTATTTTATACCTTTCATATGTGATAACATAAATGAATAATTAACTGGAATGAACCTTGTGGGGCACCAAATAATTAGGGAGTCACTATGACCTCTAATCTCCAATTTCCACACTGTTGGTTCCGGTACATAGCAGTTATGAAGTAATGGCTGGTTTAGAATTGTGACATGACAAACAGGTCAACATTGTGGGAATGAATCAAGTTCATTATGGAGCCATAGTAGCCATAAAGATAATATTCAAAGGACAAGGCCGAAAATTTACTAAGCCTGGCATTGCCCATGTTCGGGGTGGGGGGGGGGGAGAGGAGCAGGGGGGAGAGTGAGAGAGATCTCTCCCCCCCCATCCCCCCGCTATCCCCGCTGCTCACCCCCGCTGGCTCCCCGAGCACACTCGAAGAAAAAGGCAGTTACTCGAGATGAGCAAGGCTCGCTCGAGTAACTCAGCTTACTGAGCGTGCTCGCTTATCCCTAATGCCTTTTTATTCCAGAAACTGGTGTAAAACAGTTAGTAAATGTGCTACAATGTGTCCTCAAATGTGAGCCTAGACTGTCTTCTGCACTTTTACAGTTCAAGGTCCAATTGAGCAACGCATTAATTCATAAACACATTATAATTAGAGATGAGCGAACGTACTCGTCCGAGCTTGATACTCGTTCGAGTATTAGCGTGTTCGAGATGCTCGTTACTCGAGACGAGTACCACACGATGTTCGAGTTACTTTCACTTTCATCTCTGAGACGTTAGCGTGCTTTTCTGGCCAATAGAAAGACAGGGAAGGCATTACAACTTCCCCCTGCGACGTTCAAGCCCTATACCACCCCCCTGCACTGAGTGGCTGGCGAGAACAGGTGTCACCCAAGTATATAAATCGGCCCCTCCCGCGGCTCGCCACAGATGCATTCTGACATAGTTCAGGGAAAGTGCTGCTGGTGCCGGAGCTGCTATAGGGAGAGCGTTAAGAGTTATTTTAGGCTTCAAGAACCCCAACGGTCCTTCTTAGGGCCACATCTAACCGTGTGCAGTAGTGTGGAGGCTGCTTTTTGCAGTGTTGCACTTTTTTTTTTTTTGTATATTGGCCGTGCAGAGCATTGCGTCCAGATCATTGCGTCCTTTAGTGTATATAGGCAGTGGGCCTTTCCAAAAACATTTGGGAAAAAAAATCTATTTGGGCTGCCTGTGACCGTCCTCAGTGTACTGGGTCTCTGCTGGGGGTAGTGGTCCTAATTCATACGCAGCCAGCTAAGTGTTACAGCAGGCTTGCGCAAAATTCTTTCCTGCCTCTGTGTTGCCTCTTACATCACCGCTGTATTCCTGTCCACAAGTGTACTGGGTCTCTGCTGGGGGTAGTTGTCCTAATTCATACGCAGCCAGCAAAGTGTTACAGCAGGCTTGCGGAAAATTCTTTCCTGCCTCTGTGTTGCCTCTTACATCACCGCTGTATTCCTGTCCACAAGTGTACTGGGTCTCTGCTGGGGGTAGTTGTCCTAATTCATACGCAGCCAGCTAAGTGTTACAGCAGGCTTGTGCAAAATTCTTTCCTGTCTCTGCTGTGCGTTCCGTAAGCGAAGTCAGCCTCCAACCACAGGCCAATAAGCGGCACATTTAATTACAGCGTTCTGTTTCTGCACTACTGGTAATACAGCATGCTGAAGGGTAGGGGTAGGCCTAGAGGAGGTGGACGCGGGCGAGGACACGGAGGCCAAAGTCACGGTGTGGGCACAGGCCGAGCCAGTGCGGTGGCCAGGGGTAGAGTCAGGGCCAGACCTAATAATCCACCAACTGTTTCCCAAAGCGCCCCTTAGCGCCATGCCACCCTGCAGAGGCCAAGGTGCTCTAAGGTGTGGCAGTTTTTCACAGAGACGCCTGACGACCGACGAACAGTGGTGTGCAACCTTTGTCGCGCCAAGATCAGCTGGGGAGCCACCACCACCAGCATGCGCAGGCATATGATGACCAAGCACCCCACAAGGTGGGACGAAGGCCGTTCACCGCCTCCGGTTTGCACCACTGCCTCTCCCCCTGTGCCCCAACCTGCCACTGAGATACAACCCCCCTCTGAGGACACAGGCACGAGTGCCTACCGGCCTGCACCCACACCCTCACCTCCGCTGTCCTCGGCCCCATCCAGCAATGTCTCTCAGCGCAGCGTCCAAACGTCGCTAGCGCAACTGTTTGAGCGCAAGCGCAAGTACGCCGCCACGCACCCGCATGCTCAAGCGTTAAACGTGCACATAGCCAAATTGATCAGCCTGGAGATGCTGCCGTATAGGCTTGTGGAAACGAACGCTTTCAAAAGCATGATGGTGGCGGCGGCCCCGCGCTACTCAGTTCCCAGTCGCCACTACTTTTCCCGATGTGCCGTCCCAGCCCTGCACGACCCCGTCTCCCGCAATATTGTACGCGCCCTCACCAATGTGCTCACTGCCAAAGTCCACTTAACAATGGACACGTGGACAAGCACAGGCGGGCAGGGCCACTATATCTCCCTGACGGCACATTGGGTGAATTTAGTGGAGGCTGGGACAGAGTCAGAGCCTGGGACCGCTCACATCCTACCCACCCCCAGAATTGCGGGCCCCAGCTCGGTGGTGGTATCTGCGGCGGTGTATGCTTCCTCCACTAAACCACCCTCCTCCTCCTCCAACGCAACCTCTGTCTCGCAATCAAGATGTGTCAGCAGCAGCAGCACGTCGCCAGCAGTCAGTGTCGCGCGGTGTGGCAGCACAGCGGTGGGCAAGCGTCAGCAGGCCGTGCTGAAACTACTCAGCTTAGGAGAGAAGAGGCACACGGCCCACGAACGGCTGCAGGGTCTGACAGAGCAGACCGACCGCTGGCTTGCGCCGCTGAGCCTCCAATCGGGCATGGTCGTGTGTGAGAACGGCCGTAACCTGGTGGCGGCTCTGCAGCTCGGCAGCCTCACGCACGTGCCATGCCTGGCCCACGTCTTTAATTTGGTGGTTCAGCGCTTTCTGAAAAGCTACCCACGCTTGTCAGACCTGCTCGGAAAGGTGCGCCGGGTCAGCGCACATTTCCGCAAGTCCAAGACGGACGCTGCCACCCTGCGGACCCTGCAACATCGGTTTAATCTGCCAGTGCACCGACTGCTGTGCGACGTGCCCACACGGTGGAACTCTACGCTCCACATGTTGGCCAGACTCTATGAGCAGTGTAGAGCTATAGTGGAATACCAATTCCAACATGGGCGGCGTAGTGGGAGTCAGCCTCCTCAATTCTTTACAGAAGAGTGGGCCTGGTTGGCAGACATCTGCCAGGTCCTTGGAAACTTTGAGGAGTCTACCCAGATGGTGAGCGGCGATGCTGCAATCATTAGCGTCACCATTCCTCTGCTATGCCTCTTGAGAAGTTCCCTGCAAAGCATAAAGGCAGACGCTTTGCGCTTGGAAACGGAGGCGGGGGAAGACAGTATGTCGCTGGATAGTCAGAGCACCCTAATGTCTATATCTCAGCGCGTTGAGGAGGAGGGGGAGGAGCATGAGGAGGAGGGGGAAGAGACAGCTTGGCCCACTGCTGAGGGTACCCATGCTGCTTGCCTGTCATCCTTTCAGCGTGTATGGCCTGAGGAGGAGGAGGAGGAGGAGGAGGAGGATGATCCTGAAAGTGATCTTCCTAGTGAGGACAGCCATGTGTTGCGTACAGGTACCCTGGCACACATGGCTGACTTAATGTTAGGATGCCCTTTCTCGAGACCCTCGCGTTACACGCATTCTGGCCACTACGGATTACTGGGTGTACACACTGCTCGACCCACGGTATAAGGAGAACCTTTCCACTCTCATACCCGAAGAGGAAAGGGGTTCGAGAGTGATGCTATACCACAGGACCCTGGCGGACAAACTGATGGTAACATTCCCATCCGACAGCGCTAGTGGCAGAAGGTGCAGTTCCGAGGGCCAGGTAGCAGGGGAGGCGCAGAGATCAGGCAGCACGTACAGCGCAGGCAGGGGAACATTCTCCAAGGCCTTTGCCAGCTTTATGGCTACCTAGCAAGACTGTGTCACCGCTCCCCAGTCAAGGCTGAGTTGGCGGGAGCACTGTAAAAGGATGGTGAGGGAGTACGTAGCCGATCGCACGACCGTCCTCGGTGACGCCTCTGCCACCTACAACTACTGGGTGTCGAAGCTGGACACGTGGCCTGAATTCGCGCTGTATGCCCTGGAGGTGCTTGCTTGTCCTGCGGCTAGCGTCTTGTCAGAGAGGGTGTTTAGTGCGGCTGGGCGAATCATCACGGATAAGCGTAGCCGCTTGTCAACCGACAGTGCCGACAGGCTTACACTCATCAAGATGAACAAAGCCTGGATTTCCCCAGACTTCTCTTCTCCACCAGCGGACAGCAGCGATACCTAAGCAATACGTAGGCTGCACCCGCAGATGGAAGCATCGTTCTCTATCACCATCAAAAACGGGGACCTTTTTGCTTCATCAATCTGTGTATTCTATTCATCCTCCTCCTCCTGCTCCTCCTCCTGAAACCTCACGTAATCACGCCGAACGGGCAATTTTTCTTAGGCCCACAAGGCTCAGTCATATAATTTTTGTAAACAATCTTTATACGTTTCAATGCTCATTAAAGCGTTGAAACTTTCACCTGAACCAATTTTTATTTTAACTGGGCTGCCTCCAGGCCTAGTTACCAATTAAGCCACATTAACCAAAGCGATTAATGGGTTTCACCTGCCCTCTTGGTTGGGCATGGGCAATTTTTCTGAGGTACATTAGTACTGTTGGTACACCAATTTTTTGGGGCCCTCGCCTACAGTGTAATCCAATTAATTTTTTGCCCACCTGCATTAAAGCTGACGTTACATCAGCTGTGATGGGCAATGCAATGGGATATATTTATGCACCGCCGGTGGCTTCCTGGCACCCACCCATGCTGTGGGTCCACAGGGAGTTGTAACTGCATGTGTCCACTTCTAAAGATCCCCAGTCTGACTGGGGCATGCAGTGTGGGCCGAAGCCCACCTGCATTTAATCGGACGTTACCTCAGGTGTGATGGGCACTGCAATGGGATACATTTATGTACAGCCGGTGGGTTCCAGGGAGCCACCCATGCTGTGGGTGCAGACAGAATTCCCATTGCGGAGTTGTACCTGCCTGTGACTATTTATAAAAAACCGCGGTCTGAGTGGGGCATGCAGGCACCTTGACAGAATGAATAGTGTGTGGCACATAGGTTTCCCATTGCTATGCCCACGTGTGCAGCTCCTGATGGCGGTGGCACAGGATTATATTTCTCATTGCTTCTGTACAGCATTGTGGGCTATCACCCCGCCCCTTTTAAAGAGGGTCGCTGCCTAGCCGTGCCAACCCTCTGCAGTGTGTGCCTGCGGTTCCTCCTCATGGCAGACGCACTTATAAATAGACATGAGGGTGGTGTGGCATGAGTGCAGCTGAAGGCTGCGCAGGGACACTTTGGTGTGCGCTGTGGACACTGGGTCGTGCGGGGGGGTTGGGCAGCAGGTAACCCAGGAGAAGTGGCAGCGGAGTGTCATGCAGGCAGTGATTGTGCTTTGTTGGAGGTAGTGTGGTGCTTAGCTAAGGTATGCATTGCTAATGAGGGCTTTTCAGAAGTAAAAGCTGTTGGGGGGGGGCACTCTTGCCGCTATTGTGGCTTAATAGTGGGACCTGGGAACTTGAGATGCAGCCCAACATGTAGCCCCTCGCCTGCCCTATCCGTTGCTGTGTCGTTCCCATCACTTTCTTGAATTGCCCAGATTTTCACAAATGAAAACCTTAGCGAGCATCGGCGATATACAAAAATGCTCGGGTCGCCCATTGACTTCAATGAGGTTCGTTACTCGAAACGAACCCTCGAGCATCGCGATAATTTCGTCCCGAGTAACGAGCACCCGAGCATTTTGGTGCTCGCTCATCTCTAATTATAATGCCATGATATATGAATGCTAATAAAACAGTAACAAAGATGCATATGGGGTCAATATACTACGCAAAATAATTTGTTGCAGGAAAAGAAAACGTAAAGGCCCATTTAGACGCAACGATCATCGCTCAAAATTCGTTAAAAGTGTTGAAACTCAGTGATGGTTTTGCTTTAAAAGACAATCGTTTAAACAAAACGATTATCATTGGAAAATGGACGATACACGATAATTGAGTGATTGTTTGAATGGCATGTGCATCAGTGAAGGTAAAAAAATTAGGTAAAAATCGTTGAACGACTGAACGAATTTTATTTAAACCAAACGATAAGCGAACTACCAAACAATGGATTTTAAGCAGACTGAAAGACAATGATAAACGAATGACTAACGAAAAGTGCACAATGAGAGTGCGTTAACACGTAACGATTATCACTCATTTGCGACACTTTTAACGAATTTTGAGCGTTGATCGTTGTGTCTAAATGGGCCTTTAACCCATTCATGACATGGCCTATTTTGGGCTTAAGGACGCAACAATTTTTGGCGGATTTTCTTCCCCGTTTATCAAAAGCCATAATTTTTTTATTTTTCCGTCGACGCGGCCGTATGAGGGCTTGTTTTTTGCGTGGCGAACTGTAGTTTTTATCGGCATCATTTTTGGGTACATTAACTATATCGTAAAACTTTTATTATTTTTTTTATGATAGCAGGGAGAGAAAACGCATCAATTCTGCCATAGATTTTTTTATTTTTTTTTTACAGGGTTAATCGTGCAGCATAAAGGAGACATTCCATTTTTTCTGCGGGTCGGTACGGTTACAACAATACCAAAATTCTTACATTTTTTTTAAATTTTTTTCCGCTTTTCTGCAATAAAACCCCTTTTTTTGGAAATCTTTTTTTTTTCTAAATCGCTGCATTCAAAGTCCTGTAACTATTTTATTTTTTGATATACTGAGCTCTGTTAGAGTTTATTGTTTGCGAGACGAGCTGTAGATTTTAATGGTACCATTTCGGGGTACATATGCCTTTTTTGATCACTTTTATTGCATTTTTAGTGAGGCAAAATGCTAAAAATTAGCATTTTGCCTCAGTTTTTTAGCGGGTTTTTTGCGTTTTTTTCCGTGCACAGTCAAAAGCATGTGCATCTTATTGTACACGTTGTTACGGACGTGACAATACCAAGTATGTGGGGTTTTATTTTATTTTTTTTACCTTTTTTTTATGCTAATCTGAAAAAAAGCATAAAAAATGGGTTTTTTTTACATTTTTCTTTATTCATTTTTTTAATCTTTGTTTTTTTTACACTGTTTGTGTCCCTCTGAGGGACTTTGACCCCTGCCCTGATGATCGCTGTCATAGGCATAGGCAATACAGGACGCCAGTGTCTGGCGTCCTGTTACCATGGCGACAGGCCGGGCTCTCGCGATAACATCACGAGAGCCGGCCGGAGACACAGAGGGAGCGCCCCCTGCTGTTGCAGCGGGACGCCGGCTGTGACAGACAGCCGGCTCCCACTGCGGGATAGCGCAGGATCATATATGATCCCGCGCTATCTCCAGGACGTAAGTTTACGTCCTGTTGCTGGAAGTACCCCGCTGCCAGGACATAAACTTACGCCCTGCAGCGGGAATGGGTTAATCAGAGAATCAGAAATATGATAGCTAGATTGATAGATAGACAGACAGAAGGTGAAGTCATGAGGAGCCTGTCCACGAGACATCACTCGCAGGGTCTAGTGTTGGGACTGGGTCACAGAGAGAGTTGGCCACTATTTGGTGTACAGTACCTGCACTGAAGTAGAGATGACTACTGGTCATAGCAGTGCTCCCATAAATGATCAGGCCCTCTTGAGGAATAGATACTGACCTAAATCAGCATAAGCTTAGAGGAGTTTTCCAGGCAAATACTGTTGACAACCTATCCTCAGAATAGGTCATCAAAACTTGATTGGCTAGGGTCCACTGCTCTGGATTCCAACTGATCGGCTGATCGGGCGCTCACTGTCAACACCACCACACACAGGGCACAGTATGGAAGCAAATCACGCTGAACCCTGTGTAGTGCCCAGCACTGGTAATTGCAGGTGCAGCTCTCATTAAAGTTTGACCCTACTACACAGGGTCAGAGCTAATTGCTTTTGTTCTGTACACTGTGTGTTGTTGCACTGACAGCGTGTGTCCAGTTAGCTGATTAGCCAAAGTTGCGAGCGGTGGACTTCATGACCTATCCTGAGGTTACAGTCCAAAAAAAGAAAATCGTTGCGGCACTGCTACAATAGGAGAAAAGATACTCACTAGAGCTGTTTAAATGGCTTCAGATGCAGAGCTGAAAACAGATGCGGACCCGTCATCCAAGTAAAGACATCCAAGGAAAAGTAAATCAGCAGCATCAGGGGTGTCAATCAGATGAATAAACTTCTTAGGTTAAAACTTCCTCTTTATTTCATCTTGCGTAAAACAAAGCAACGTTTCGACTAGGACATGCCCAGTCTTTCTCAAGCCAATGAATAAAATACCAACTATCAGTGCAGCCCTTAAATAGCACATCATCCCCCCAAAACAACCAATACCAGTGACTTATAAAACACCTAATAGCCTACAGTGAAGTTACCTGTCACCCCATAGGGTGTATCGTAGATGGAGGCAGCTGGATCCAATGTCGCATCCAATATTAATCAGAGCCTGGCCATATAGCGCTACGTCATCTCCGTGCATCCTGGACCAATCCCACATGTCCGGCGCTGTCATGGTAATCTCTCCTGTCAGCATCGTGATGTCAGACGCTAGTAAAGGCGTCATCACGCCGTGCGTCCTTACGTCATGCGTCCCGCGTCACTCGAGGCTTCCCCATCCAAGCACAGCATACCAGTGTGCTTGCGTGTACTCTCTTCATCTCGGCCAAGTAAAGCGCCGAAATTACATCACTGTCGTCATGACAACCGCCAAATAGCGCGGTTATATCAAAAGTCTCATTGGCTGTGGATTATTTAATGGGCTCATTAACTGTGGATTCCTGAGTGGGAGTCTGCGTTCACCCACTGCCCCCAGGTCTTTAAATTTATTAAAGCCAATACCAGGAATTGCCATAGCGCTCACCCATTAAGGCAATCATCCATACAGTATACCTTATATGTGCTCATAACCAGGGAAATCAACACTAATACCCTGTGCAACTGTAGTCAATCACTTGGCTCAAACCCTCAAGGGAGTAGCCACTCATTTGAATGGCATCCCTTATCAGATGGAAGCAGGTATCTCAGGAACCAACCCCTCTGTCTAGATGCTAAATTACAAATCAGATCTACTTATATGGATCTAATTGGGTCACTTAAGGGTCCATCCTCTTATTAATTTATAACCTAGCATAAAGGTGAATAGTAACCACAGCAGGCAATTCAATCACTGCACATAAGATTTTATTTATAACTCCATATGCTTCAAATAAGTCAAATAGATTAAACACATAACTATTGGAGCCCAACTGTCACAGAAAAAGACGAAAGAGATTGGTCATATCGTCACACGGAGTCCGGAGCTACCAAGGTATCCACTGGTAAATATGTTTGGAGCGCATAAACATGGATTCAGCTGCCAGATCTCTGTAGGCATCTAGGGCCTTAAAAACATGACAGAACAAGAGTTAAAATCAATAAACATGGCTGAGTTGATATCATCACAGATCAATGCACACCAATGTCTACAAACATCCGAGCATATTATTCGTATTACTGTTTATCCACTTTATCTGTACAACAAGGGGTTATAATCAAAATTTAATTCCTTCGGATGCACCGTCCCCAACTCAAAAATCCACCTTGCTTCAAGGGCCTTCAGACGTCTCTCACGGTCCCCACCCCTTAAATTAGGTTCGACAGAATCAATCACTCTATATTGGAGTTGGCTGATTGTATGTCCGACTTCAAGGAAGTGCTTGGGGACCGGTAGTTCTTTTTTCGCTGTCCTGATTGTACTTTTGTGTGCCGAAATGCGGTTTTTAATCTCGTTGGTGGTCTCCCCAATGTAGTACAGGCCACACAGGCACAGGATGACATAAACTACAAAGGTAGATCGACGCGAGTAGTGTCTCTTGATGTCATATAACTATCCGGTATGTGGATGTGGGAAACTGTCCCCTCTAATTAAATTATTGCAGTTGGTACAATTGTAACAGGGAAAGTTTCCCCGTCTCAAAGGAGCCAATCTCACCTGTGAAGTGATCGAAGTTTCAGTCCAGCCTGTGTGGACAACTCATCTTTGAGATTGCGTCCACGCCAGAAGGACATCAAAGGCGGTAGCTGAAACTCTACAATCTCCGGATGGCTATGTGTAATAATGTGCCAATATTTATAGAGTATATTTCTAATGATACTACTTATGGGACCAAAAGTCATCACAAATGGTATACGCGACAATTCGTCGGAAGTAGTCCTGCTCCTAAATAATTCTTCCCTAGTTGTACCAAGGGCTCTATTTTTGTATTTATGCAGCAGATTAGTGGGGTATCCTCTCTGGGTAAATTTCTCACACATCTCTGATAACCGTTCATCTGCCAGTTCTTGCTCAACAATGCGTCTTACTCTCAGGCATTGACTCCAGGGAAGTGATTGTATCATCCCTGGAGGATGTTGGCTGTTGTAAAGTAACAGATTGTTACGGTCTGTTTCTTTGACAAACAAATCCGTTTTGAACGTCTGTCCCCCTTTGCGGACCAGAACGTCCAAAAATTGCTCAGTGTCCGGTGAGTATATCAATGTGAACTTCAATTTCGGGACTACATTGTTAATTTCTTCATGAAACATCCCAACTCACCAGCTGCGCCTCTCCAAATGAAGAATACGTCGTCTATATACCTCCACCACACCTGGACCGAAGCCCAGGTGGGGGAGGCATACAGACGACGCTCCTCCACATGCCGCATAAAGATGTTGGCATATGTTGGGGCCAGTAAGGTATACTGTATGGATCATTGCCTTAATGGGTGAGCACTATGGCAAGTCCTGGTATTGGCTTTAATAAATTTAGAGAGACCTGGGGGGCAGTGGGTGAACGCAGACTCCCACTCAGGAATCCACAGTTAATGAGCCCATTAAATAATCCACAGCCAATGAGACTTTTGATATAACCGTGCTATTCGGCGGTTGTCATGACGACAGTGATGTAATTTTGGCGCTTTACTTGGCCGAGATGAAGAGAGTACACATAAGCACACTGGTATGCTGTGCTTGGATGGGGAAGCCGCGAGTGACGCGGGACGCATGAGGTAATGACGCACGGCGTGATGACGCCTTTACTAGTGTCTGACGTCACGACGCTGACAGGAGAGGACGCGGCCCCCGTGTGCAGTGGGGGGTTACCATGACAGCGCCAGACGTGCGGGATTGGTCCGGGACGCACGGAGATGACGTAGCTACAACGGAGGGCGCTATATGGCCAGGCTCTGATTACTATTGGATGCGACATTGGATCCAGCTGCCTCGATCTACGATACACCCTATGGGGTGACAGGTAACTTCACTGTAGGCTATTAGGTGTTTTATAAGTCACTGGTATTGGTTGTTTTGGGGGGATGATGTGCTATTTAAGGGCTGCACTGATAGCTAGTATTTTATTCATTGGCTTGAGAAAGACTGGGCATGTCCTAGTCGAAACGTTGCTTTGTTTTACGCAAGATGAAATAAAGAGGTCGTTTTAACCTAAGAAGTTTATTCATCTGATTGACACCACTGATGCTTCTCTCCTGAGGTTAGGTTATCAATAGTGTTTGCCTTTTAAAAAATCAAGGGCACCTGTTATAAGAAACGGCTAGCAAAAGATAGAACGGAGAGCAATTAGGCTGTAGAGCCATATCTTGTAGCGTTGCCATGTTTTCAATCTGAGAACATTCAGAGACTGAAAAGTTTAATCCGTATTTAAATATATATTCTAGTTTGCTGTGCCCGTTCCACCATTGTATTTGTTGCTGCCTAATTTTGAATAAAGACACCTTTGATTGCCACCTCTCCTTCAGTACTTTTTTCACCATCCTCCTACATACAGACAAACAGAGGCTGTATTGACATAATGTCTTCACCTCCATTCAAGGTTTTTATCCAAGGATACTGGATGGTCAAAAATGTCATCCAAACTGAATCCTGGATGGTTCCATAGGCTGCTATTAGTAAGCTGCAAGCTTTGTTCTCCGTTATACCGCGTTTCTGCTGCATTAGGGCGCCCACCCACTGGCGATTTTTTTTCCCTGCGAAATTCGCAGCATTTTTTTCTCTGCAGGGGTCTATGGGACTTGTAATGTTAAAGTCGCGATCGCGCAAAATCGCGATTTCGCGGTAAATTGCGATTTTGCGCGATCGCGATTTTAACATTACAAGTCCCATAGACCCCTGCAGAGAAAAAAATGCTGCGAATTTCACAGGGAAAAAAATCGCCAGTGGGTGGGCGCCCCTAGGGTGCGTTCAGACGAGCGTGTTTTTGTGCGTACTTAGGTGCGTACATACGTCCGCACCTAGGTACGAGCAAAAGTACGCGTGAACACAGCTGCGTGCTTGTTGTCAATGGAGCCGCGGCTGCTTCCGGCTGCTCCATTGAAAACAATGCTCTGCCTGTCCCCTGCATTCTTTTCCAGGGAAGGGTTTTACATATAAGCCCTTCCCTGAAAAAGAAACATTTTAATGCAAAACAAAAAAGTTTTTTTTTATTCCTACCTGTCCGCCGCTGCTGTGACCCCCGCGGGCATGAAGAACACATCTGCCGCATGCGGCCGATGTATCCTTCACCCCCGCTAGTTAAGAGAATTCTCTGCTGCTACATCTGCCACATCTGTGATGCAGCAAAAGGAATTCTTCAATTCTCAACCGCAGCTGTCACACATGACAGCTGCGGTAGAGAATCCTGCTGCCGGCATCCTGTCAATGGCTTTTCAGTGAAGGGCTTCATAAGCCCTTCCCTGAAAAGCCATTTAAAATAGTGCAAAAAATAAAAAAAAACAATTCTCACCTCCCTTCAGTTGCTGGGGCTCCGCCGCGACTTCTAGCTCTGTCCCCGGCTCTGTAGTTCTGAGCTATCAGCAGCCGGGGACTTAAAATCCCCGCCTGCTGGTAGCTCTGATTGTGGTTGGCTGAATTGCTTCAGCCAATCACAATCAGAGCTACCAGCAGGAGGGGATTTTAAATCCCCGGCTGCTGATAGCTCAGCAGCGCTACAGAGCCGGGGACAGCGGCAGAAGTCCCCGCTGAGCCCCGGCAGCTGTCAGTGGCTTTGCAGGGAAGGGCTTCATAAGCCCTTTCCTGAAAAGCCTTTTAAAATAGTAAAAAAAAAATTGAAAAAAAGGTACTCACCTCCCTTCAGCTGCTGGGGCACTGCCGCGTCTTCTCCTGCTGTCCCCTGCACTGTGGTGCTGAACTGCTGATCTATCAGCAGGCGGGCATTAAAATCTCCGCCTGCTGAAAGAGTTGTATGTAATTGGCTGAGGTCAGCCAATCACAAGCAACTCTCACCTGTCATTCATTCGGGGAGAGTTGCCTGTGATTGGCTGAGCACTAGATCAGCACCACAGTGCAGGGGACAGCAGGAGAAGACGAGGCTGTGCCCAGGCAGCTGAAGGGAGGTGAGTATCTATTTTTTTTGCTTTTTAAATCACTTTTAATTGATTTCCAGGGAAGGGCTTATATGTAAAGCCCTTGCCTGAAAAACAATTCAGGTGTGCCACAGACCATTTTCTTCAATGGAGCCGCCGGCAGCAGAAGCGGCTCCAGTGAAGATAATGCCTGCATTTTATTTTTTTTTACACTGAAACCTTTCTTTTTCAGGGAAGGGCTTATATGTATAGTCCTTCCCTGAAAAGGAATGCAGGGAGCCAGCAGGTCATTGTTTTCAATGGAGCCGCCGGCAGCAGCCGCGGATCCATTGAAAACAATGCGTGCATTCCCTATGGTGCACGCATGTCCTATCTTTGCAGGCACGCACCTGCAAAGTACGGACATGTGTACACACCATAGGGAATGCCGTGTTGTAAATACAAGCGTGTTTTCGTGCGTGCGTATGCACGCACCAAAACACGCTCGTCTGAACGCACCCTTAGGGCTTAAACAGATGAGCGTGATGCATTGCGATTTTGTACACAGGAAATTCCCGAGTACATAACGTGGAGAATAGAACCCTTTGATTTCAATGGGTTCATTCTCACTTTTTTGTACCCAATGTTTTCACGGCTGCAAAAAAAAAATAGTATCTAGCCTATCTTGTGTGTGTTTGCGCACCAAAGAGTCCCATACGCAGCACATACCCTTGATCACCGCCACCTCGTTAAACAAATTAGCCCTTTAAATCAGGGCAGGGTATTTTCCCCATGTATATGCATGAGCGGTACCTGTGCAAATATGCTCCGTGTTTGCGCAGACATGAGCACAAAATACAAAAGAAAATTGCGCAGGAGAAAGTGTTTTACGTCACACGCTTGTCTGTCGAAGCCCTTATACTGGATATAATACTGTAGTCGACTACACAGCTGAAATGAAGAATAAAGCTTGTAGCTTTGAGACAGATGAATAGATACATCATGTATAGATTACTTATATTTGCACATAATAACCAACACTGACCTTCCACAAACATTACTGACTGCAAAGAATCAGAAAATTCTGAGCACATTACAATAACATTTTATTTATTCCTTACTCTCCTTCTTTCTTGTCTTTTTCCCCATTGTTTAGATGTTTCTTTTATCTTTTCCATCATGTTCATGTCTAATAAAATAAATTGATAAAAACCTCTGATGAACACTGTGAGACATTAAATAACCCAAGGGACACCATAACTCAAAATCCTGAACTCAGATCAAACTGGATTAAGTTAATGTTGTCAGTGTTGGCTCTTGCATCATGTATGTATCAGGTATGAAGTTGTGGGTGGTTTAGAATGGTGATCTGATAATCAGAAGGTCAACATTATGGGAGTGAATCAGGTTAATTATTGAGTCAAAGGTATTCACTAGATATGGTGTCCCCTAACGTGAACTTAGATCACATACTGCACATTCATAGTTCAAGGCTGAAACTAAAGAAAAGTTTGATGTATTGGCCTTACTGCCAATATAAATCTAATATGGTCAGTTTGAGCTTTTGGGGGTCCCCCTATCTGCCCAAAGTGCCGATCATCGTATATGGCAGCAGTAGAGATGAGCAAGCACCAAAATGCTCGGGTGCTAGTTACTTGAGTCGAACTTTCCGCGATGCTCGAGGGTTCATTTCGAGTAACGAACCTCATTGAAGTCAATGGGCGACTCGAGCATTTTTGTATATCCCCGATGCTCGCTAAGGTTTTCATTTGTGAAAATCTGGGAAATTCAAAAAAGTGATGGGAACGACACATAAACGGATAGGACAGGCGAGGGGCTACATGTTGGGCTGCATCTCAAGTTCCCAGGTCCCACTATTAAGCCACAATAGCGGCAAGAGTGCCCCCCCTCTCCTCCCAACAATTTTTACTTCTGAAAAACCCTCATTAGCAAGGCATACCTTAGCTAAGCACCACACTACCTCCGACAAAGCACAATCACTGCCTGCATGACACTCCGCTGCCACTTCTCCAGGGTTACATGCTGCCCAACCCCCCCGCACGACCCAGTGTCCACAGCGCACACCAAAGTGTCCCTGCGCAGCCTTCAGCTGCCCTCATGCCACACGCTGGCCTCATAGCCACATCCCCCTCATGTCTATTTATAAGTGCGTCTGCCATGAGGAGGAACCAGAGGCACACATTGCAGAGGGTTGGCATGGCCAGGCAGCGACCCTCTTTAAAAGGGGCGGGGCGATAGCCCACAATGCTGTACAGAAGCAATGAGAACTCCAATCCTGTACCACCTCCGTCAGGAGCTGCAAACGTGGGCATAGCAATGGGGAATCCATGTGCCACACAGTATTCATTCTGTCAAGGTGTCGCATAGCTCAATCCACACTGCAAGGGGAAAGCCATCAGCGCTCTGCCCCCTACCCAAGTCAGTCAGTGCCTTTGTGCCATACAGGTCAAACACCGCAATGGGAACTAAGTTTGCACTAACAGCATAGGTGGGTCCTAGGAAACCCAAGACATGAACAAAAAATTGATCTGAGCGGCCAAACAGGGCAGACTTGCACCGCGCCCACGGCATAGGCCTCGGCCCACAGATTCAGCAATCCTAGGCTGGAAGCGGACTTTCACTGCACCCAGGACATAGGCCTCTGCACAAACCCTCAGCAATCGCGTGCCTACAGCGGACTCCTATGCTAGCGTAGCTGTGCACGTCTCATTAGCGCTGTATTGATCCTGTAGTTTGTCCCAATGCAGGGCCCCGGATAGTAGAGCTAATGTCAGATTAAATACAGCTGCGCTTTGGCCCACACTGCATGCCCCAGTCAGACTGGGGTTCTTTATAAGTAGACACAGGCAGGTACAACTCCCTGTGGAATGACAGCATGGGTGGGTCCCAGGAAGCCACCGGCGTTAGATAAATAAATCCCATTGCATTGCCCAGCACAGCTGAGGTAACGTCAGATTAAATGCAGGTGGGCTTTGGCCCACACTGCATGCCCCAGTCTGACCGGGGTTTTTAATACATAGACACAGGCAGGTACAAATACCTAATGTGAAGTCCATGTGGACCCAAAGCATGGGTGGCTCCCTGCAACCCACCGGCGGTACATAACCAAATCCCATTGCAGTGCCCTGGACAGCAGAGCTAACGTCAGATACAATACAGGTGGGCTTCGGCCCACAGTGCATGCCCCAGTCAGACTGGTAATATGTACCTTAACAGTAACTGCGTTGGTGGGAATGTGATGGCGACTGCGGACCTAGTAGCGTGGTTTTATTTAGTTGGTTTTCGGAATGTGGCCAGGATTAAGTGGGCCGTGGCGGGGGGATGGTGGGGGGGGGCTCTCTTGTTGTGTCGTTAAAGGTGAAATTCTTGGACTGCCACCAGACGGACCAATGCAAAGGTATTTGCCAAGAATGTTTGCATTGTTGGAGGAGGAGGGGATGTTTTTGAGGCACTACGTGTCCTCTCCACGTGTCCGTGGTTATATGCACCTTAACAGTAACCGCGTTGGTGGGAAATGGCCTCGCCACCATCATGTCTTTGGGAAGCCTCTGTTTCCACACCCCAGTGACATAGCATTAGCAGCGGTATAGGCAGAGCCCAGAATTAGTAACATTTCAGCGGTAGCATTAGGGACAGGCCCCAGTAACATATCACTAGCAGCATTATAGGGGGAGCACAGTATTAGTTCCATTTCAGTAGTAGTAGCAGTCCAGACAGGCCCCAGTAACAATTCCGAAGCAGCAGTATAGGGGGAGCACAGTATTAGTTCCATTTCAGTAGTAGTAGCAGTCAAGACAGGCCACAGTAACATTCCCGTTGCAGCAGTTTAGGGAGATAACAGTCTCTTTCACATTTCAGTAGTTGCAGTATAGACAAGGCCCCAGTTACATTTATGTAGCAAAAGTGTAGGCCAACCCCACACACCTTGCTGTACCATGAATGCAGGCGAAGCCCATAAAAATTACTAGGATTACACTGTAGGCGAGGGCCCCAAAAAATTGGTGTACCAACAGTACTAATGTACCTCAGAAAAATTGCCCATACCCAACCAAGAGGGCAGGTGAAACCCATTAATCGCTTTGGTTACTGTGGCTTAATTTGTAACTAGGCCTGGAGGCAGCCCAGTTAAAATAAAAATTGGTTCAGGTGCAAGTTTCAACGCTTTAATGAGAATTGAAACGTAAAAACATTGTTTACAAAAGTAATATGACTGAGCCTTGTGGGCCTAAGAAAAATTGCCCGTTCGGTGTGATTACGTGAGGTTTCAGGAGGAGGAGCAGGAGGAGGAGGATGAATATAATACACAGATTGATGAAGCTAAAAGGTCCCCATTTTTTATGGTGATAGAGAACGATGCTTCCATCCGCGAGTGCAGCCTGCGTATTGTTTAGGTACCGCTGCTGTCCGCTGGTGGAGAAGAGAAGTCTGGGGAAATCCAGGCTTTGTTCATCTTTATGAGTGTAAGCCTGTCGGCACTGTCAGTTGACAGGCGGGTACGCTTATCCGTGATGATTCCCCCAGCCGCACTAAACACCCTCTCTGACAAGAAGCTAGCCGCAGGACAAGCAAGCACCTCCAGGGCATACAGCGTGAGTTCAGGCCACGTGTCCAGCTTCGACACCCAGTAGTTGTAGGGAGCAGAGGCGTCATGGAGGATGGTCGTGCGATCGGCTACGTACTCCCTCACCATCCTTTTACAGTGCTCCCGCCGACTCAGCCTTGACTGGGGAGCGGTGACACAGTCTTGCTGGGGAGCCATGAAGCTGTCAAAGGCCATGGTGAGTGTTCCTCTGCCTACGCTGTACATGCTGCCTGATCTCCGCGCCTCCCCTGCTAACAGGCCCTCGGAACTGCGCCTTCTGCCACTAGCGCTGACGGATGGGAATTTTACCATCAGTTTGTCCGCCAGGGTCCTGTGGTATAGCATCACTCTCGAACCCCTTTCCTCTTCGGGTATGAGAGTGGAAAGGTTCTCCTTATACCGTGGGTCGAGCAGTGTGTACACCCAGTAATCCGTAGTGGCCAGAATGCATGTAACGCGAGGGTCACGAGAAAGGCATCCTAACATGAAGTCCGCCATGTGTGCCAGGGTACCTGTACGCAACACATGGCTGTCCTCACTAGGAAGATCACTTTCAGGATCCTCCTCCTCCTCCTCAGGCCATACACGCTGAAAGCATGACAGGCAAGCAGCATGGGTACCCTCAGCAGTGGGCCAAGCTGTCTCTTCCCCCTCCTCCTCATGCTCCTCCCCCTCCTCCTCCTCCTCCAAAACGCGCTGAGATATAGACATGAGGGTGCTCTGGCTATCCAGCGACATACTGTCTTCCCCCGCCTCCGTTTCCGAGCGCAAAGCGTCTGCCTTTAAGCTTTGCAGGGAACCTCTCAAGAGGCATAGAAGAGGAATGGTGACGCTAATGATTGCAGCATCGCCGCTCACCATCTGGGTAGACTCCTCAAAGTTTCCAAGGACCTGGCAGATGTCTGCCAACCAGGCCCACTCTTCTGTAAAGAATTGAGGAGGCTGACTCCCACTACGCCGCCCATGTTGAAGTTGGTATTCCACTATAGCTCTACGCTGCTTATAGAGCCTGGCCAACATGTGGAGCGTAGAGTTCCACCGTGTGGGCACGTCGCACTGCAGTCGGTGCACTGGCAGATTAAACCGATATTGCAGGGTCCGCAGGGTGGCAGCGTCCGTGTTGGACTTGCGGAAATGTGCACTGACCCGGCGCACCTTTCCGAGCAGGTCTGACAAGCGTGGGTAGCTTTTCAGAAAGCGCTGAACCACCAAATTAAAGACGTGGGCCAGGCATGGCACGTGCGTGAGGCTGCCGAGCTGCAGAGCCGCCACCAGGTTACGGCCGTTGTCACACACGACCATGCCCGGTTAAAGGCTCAGCGGCAAAAGCCAGCGGTCGGTCTGCTCTGTCAGACCCTGCAGCAGTTCGTGGGCCGTGTGCCTCTTCTCTCCTAAGCTGAGTAGTTTCAGCACGGCCTGCCCACCGCTGTGCTGCCACGCCGCGCGACACCGACTGCTGGCGACGTGCTGCTGCTGACACATCTTGATTGCGAGACAGAGGTTGCGTAGGAGGAGGAGGAGGGTGGTTTAGTGGAGGAAGCATACACCACCGCAGATACCAACACCGAGCAATTCTGGGGGTGGGTAGGACGTGAGCGGTCCCAGGCTCCGACTCGGTCCCAGCCTCCACTAAATTCACCCAATGTGCCGTCAGGGAGATATAGTGGCCCTGCCCGCCTGTGCTTGTCCACGTGTCCGTTGTTAAGTGGACCTTGGCAGTAACCGCGTTGGTGAGGGCGCGTACAATGTTGCGGGAGACGTGGTCGTGCAGGGCTGGGACGGCACATCGGGAAAAGTAGTGGCAACTGGGAACCGAGTAGCGCGGGGCCGCCGCCGCCATCATGTTTTTGAAAGCCTCCGTTTCCACAACCCTATACGGCAGCATCTGCAGGCTGATCAATTTGGCTATGTGCACGTTTAACGCTTGAGCGTGCGGGTGCGTGGCGGCGTATTTGCGCTTGCGTTCAAACACTTGCGCTAGCAACGGCTGGAAGCTGCGCTGAGAGACATTGCTGGATGGGGCCGAGGACAGCGGAGGTGAGCGTGTGGGTGCAGGCTGGGAGACGGTCGTGCCTGTGTCCTGAGAGGGGGGTTGGATCTCAGTGGCAGGTTGGGGCACAGGGGGAGAGGCAGTGGTGCAAACCTGAGGCGGTGAACGGCCTTCGTCCCACCTTGTGGGGTGCTTGGCCATCATATGCCTGCGCATGCTGGTGGTGGTGAGGCTGGTGGTGGTGGCTCCCCGGCTGATCTTGGAGCGACAAACCTTGCACACCACAGTTTGTCGGTCGTCTGCACTCTCAGTGAAAAACTGCCACACCTTTGAGCACCTCAGCCTCTGCAGGGTGGCGTGGCGCGAGGGGGCGCTTTGGGAAACAGTTGGTGGATTATTCGGTCTGGCCCTGCCTCTACCCCTGGCCACCGCACTGCCTCTTCCAACCTGCCCTGCTGGTGCACTTGCCTCCCCCTCTGAAGACCTGTCCTCAGTAGGCGTAGCAAACCAGGTGGGGTCAGTCACCTCATCGTCCAGCTGCTCTTCCTCCGAATCCTCTGTGCGCTCCTCCCTCGGACTTACTGCCCTTACTACTACCTCACTGATAGACAACTGTGTCTCATCCTCATCGTCCTCCTCACCCACTGAAAGCTCTTGAGACAGTTGTCGGAAGTCCCCAGCCTCATCCCCCGAACCCCGGGAACTTTCCAAAGGTTGGGCATCGGTCACGACAAACTCCTCCAGTGGGAGAAGAACCATTGCTACCCAATCTCTGCAGGGGCCCGTGAACAGTTCCTGGGAGTCTGCCTGCTCCTCAGAATGTGTCATTTTCATGGAGTGAGGAGGCTAGGAGGAAGGAGGAGCAGCAGCCAGAGGATTCAGAGTTGCAGCTGTGGACGGCGTAGAAGACTGTGTGGTCGAGAGATTGCTGGATGCACTTTCTGCCATCCACAACAGGACCTGCTCACACTGCTCAGTTTCTAATAAAGGTCTACCGCGTGGACCTATTAATTGTGAGATGAATGTGGGGACCCCAGAAACTTGCCTCTCTCCTAATCCCGCAGCAGTCGGCTGCAATACACCTGGATCAGGAGCTCGGCCTGTGCCCACACCCTGACTTGGGCCTCCGCGTCCTCGCCCGCGTCCACATCCACGTCCTCTAGGCCAACCCCTACCCCTCAGCATGGTGTATTACGAGTAGAGCAGAAGCAGGATGCTGTAATTAAATGTGCCGCTTATTGGCCTATGGTTGGAGGCTGACTTCGCTTACGGAACGCACAGCAGAGCCAGGAAACAATTATGCGCAAGGCTGGGTATTAATCACCAACTACTCCCCCCAGCAGACACGGCGTAAACTGAAGACGGTCACTGCCATGCCAAATATAGTATATTTTTCCACTTTTTGGGAAAAAGCCCCCTGCCTCTGATATACACTGTATTTGGATTTGCCTGTGGTTGGAGGCTGACTTCGCTTACGGAACGCACAGCAGAGCCAGGAAACAATTATGCGCAAGGCTGAGTATTAATCACCGACTACTCCCCCCAGCAGACACGGCGTAAACTGAAGACGGTCACTGCCAGGCCAAATATAGTATATTTTTCAACTTTTTGGGAAAAAGCCCACTGCCTCCTTTTACACTGTATTTGGATTTGCCTGTGGTTGGAGGCTGACTTCGCTTACGGAACGCACAGCAGAGCCAGGAAACAATTATGCGCAAGGCTGGGTATTAATCACCGACTACTCCCCCCAGCAGACACGGCGTAAACTGAAGACGGTCACTGCCAGGCCAAATATAGTATATTTTTCCACTTTTTGGGAAAAAGCCCACTGCCTCTGATATACACTGTATTTGGATTTGCCTGTGGTTGGAGGCTGACTTCACTTACAGAACGCACAGCAGAGCCAGGAAACAATTATGCGCAAGGCTGGGTATTAATCACCGACTACTAAACCAGCAGACACGGCGCGTAAACTGAAGACAGTAACTGCCAGGCCAAATATAGTATATTTTTGCACTTTTTGGGAAAAAGCCCACTGCCTATATAGCCAGTATACCTCTTTCCCTGCCTCACCAGTACTGCCCCTATACTCTGTAAAATGACTGCAGACTGAGGACACTATGGTCTGCACGCCCAATATACAAAAAAAAAAAATTGTGCAACACTGCTAAAAGCAGCCTCAACAGTACTGCACAGGGTCAGATGTGGCCCTAAGAAGGACCGTTGGGGTTCTTGAAGACGAATATAACACCTAACACTCTCCCTATAGCAGCTACAGCAAGACAGCACTTTCCCTGATCTCTGTCAGCATGCATCTGTGGCGAGATTTAAATACTCGGGTGTCATCTGATCTCCCCAGCCACTCACTGCAGGGGGGTGGGATAGGGCTGGAATGTCACAGGAGGAAGTTGTAATGCCTTCCCTGTGTTTCTATTGGCCAGAAAAGCGCGCAAATTTCTCAGGGAAGGAAATGTAATGGAGTCGAGCACTGCGTGGTGCTCGTCTCGAGTAACGAGCATCTCGAACACCCTAATACTCAAACGAGTATCAAGCTCGGACGAGTACGCTCGCTCATCTCTAGTCAGCAGTGATCACATCATTGCACAAGACTGCACTGCCCTGCGTCTTACTCGGCCTGCAAGCTGTTTTTGGCGCACAGGGTTTAGGCACTTTGCTTGGGAGCACTATTATATTTGAGGTCACTGGTACAATTATTTTGGTGGACAAAATTAATGTTGTGGCACTTACTGTTGGGTGCATGCTTTTAGGCACTATGGGGATGAATGGGCCCCCAGGCAGGTGGGTCCTTAGGCAGGTGCTTCTCTAGACTAACCGAGGGGAAGAATGTGGACTAGCTGTTTCTCTCTGGACAACTGGTAACCACTTAAATAAGGCCTAGTCATAGGCCTGCCCTGGCATTTTGCAGCGGGTTGGCATGTACTGTAAGGCAGACCATATTGTTTTTTGTTCAAACTAAACTTTTATTAACACAGAACTTCAACAGTAACAAACACCAGGAGTTCCCTGCTGTTATAATGTCCATCTGGTGCTGAGTCTCGTGAGCAGATGTTACAGAACTTAGACAGAAATACACAGCTCCTTTTTCTTTCTGTACTTTTTGCTTTGCACAGAGTCCCTTAGTTGTAAAAACTCACGGCAACTCTCAGATAGGCAACTTCGGTAGGCAGAGTAGGCATTAGGAGACAGGACACACTCACAGAGGTATGCCCTCAATGGCCTCTGTAACTTGTGATATGTTTTCTGTGCAGGTCTCACTTCTTACAGGCCAGAATAGATACTGTCTCAGTAAACACTAGAAATTAAGCTGCATCACCTCCCTCGGCTTGTTATTAGGCTAAGTATCTTAGCCAATTAGCATGGTTTATATAGGGATTGTCCGAGTTAAGAAAACCCCTGTCAACAGGTCCCCTATGTGTTAAAATAACAAAGCAGTTGTTCCTCACCTCTCCCTGTTCCCCCACTCATCCCCCACGCCAGCTCGGCTCTGCCTGTGACATCACTTTACAGGCTGCAGTTAGCCAGAACATGTTTACAAACAAGATACAGCAGCCAATGACAGTGCTCAGTAATCATGGCTGAGAGCTGTCATTGGCTGCTACAGGAGATGTATGAGACGTCATAGCAGTCTGTAAATAAAGACAGCAGAGAACGAAGCATGTAAGTATCCACTGATTTGTTAAAGGGGTTGTCCCGCTCCGAAACGGGGTTTTTTTTTTTCAACAGCCCCCCCGTTCGGCGCGAGACAAACCCGATGCAGGGACCTAAAAAAAAATCCGCACAGCGCTTACCTGAATCCCCGCGCTCCGGTGACTTCTTACTTACCGGTTGAAGATGGCCGCCGGGATCTTCTCCCTCGGTGGACCGCAGCTCTTCTGTGCGGTCCATTGCCGATTCCAGCCTCCTGATTGGCTGGAATCGGCACATGATGGGGCGGAGCTACAAGGAGCCGCTCTCCGGCACGAGCGGCCCCATTGAGAAAAGAAGAAGACCGGACTGCGCAAGCGCGTCTAATCTGGCGATTAGACGCTGAAAATTAGACGGCACCATGGAGACGAGGACGCCAGCAACGGAACAGGTAAGTGAATAATTTCTGATAACTTCTGTATGGCTCATAATTAATGCACAATGTACATTACAAAGTGCATTAATATGGCCATACAGAAGTGTATAGACCCACTTGCTTTCGCGGGACAACCCCTTTAACCCTAGTATGCTGGCATCATTATTGTTGGGGGAATACTTTGCGTGAAACTAATTACTGTCAGGAGCATTATCTGTTCACAATTATTTTTGAGACTTCCATGTGTGGCAATAACTATCAGTTCACAATTATTTTGAGGTGTCATGTGTGTGAAACTATTATTTTTGGATCGATTATAATTATGATATTGTTATTTTAGCAGTATTATATTTGGAGACACGGAGCAGCACAGCAGGCACAGTTTTGGAGGTAGCAGCAGGATGATAGTGTTCGGGCACCGGGATGGGAAGATTGTGTTGAGAAGATAAGAAGGATGCAAGAAAAGTAAGGAGCCAAACCTGACCTTGTGGCAGTCTTTGCAGAGACAAGTAGTGTTCATAATGCCCTGGCCAGATGGATTATGGCATTCTTATTGTTTGGGCTTTTCTCCAGCCAAAGCCTATGGTTTAATAGGCAGGCAAACAGATAACGAGATGAATGGAAAGAGTTTAATCTGGAATCGATAAAAGTAAGGAGAGAAGTACACATGCATGTTCTGTGCTGTAATTCACTGAGCTGTAAAGAGATGGTGCAATTGTTCTTGTATTCCATCTAATATCCTGTGGTTTCATTTCACAATATCTGTTAAAACACTGCATGCAAAAAGATTATGCAATATAAGAAAAATGCCTGAATGCTAATAAATGTAGACAGTAATTCTATACGTTATGCAAGGAAACCCAAAACATTGTGGAAAGATATTGTTTGATGCTTGTGTAACATTATCAATAAGCACAGTTTAATTACACAGAAATTATCACTCAAAGCAACTCAGAAAACTTGCAATCATGAGCTCAAAAGAAAGGCCAACACAGAAATAAGGCTATAACAAATGTCCCAGATTTTCACCTGGCTTTCGACTCATTCCTTTGAGTGCATAGCCCATAAGTAGAAGGGTCTGCAGTGCTCTATAGACCCGTTCAGAGAGATCATTGAGGGCAAAAACGTGTTTCTCCTCCCTTATATGGTCGTGTTAATCATGGCCACATAACGGGACAAAACAAAACCCCTGATTTCAACGGATTTCAATGGTTGCATTTTCACTATCGGGATTTCTCGGCCGTGAATACTATGGCCGAGAAAAGATGGGACTTGCCGTATCTTTCCCGCACATAGGGAATACATTGCGTGGGGCAGATTGGGCAGCACCTGTCTTCCCGCTTCATTTTTCAAACTACTGCACTCTGCCGTGGAAATTTAATGGCCGTTGGAGGGGAAGAAATTTCCCTAGTCCAGGCGCAACTACACTCCGTACTGGAAAGCGTAGTTGCGCCTACGGCAGAGTGTTTTCGCCTTGCATGGGCCTTCATTTAGTATGTGCCCCAAAGGTGCATCATATTTTTGGAAATATTCCCACGTTTGTATGACATATTCAAATACAAAGTTAGTTTTGCTTTAAAGGGGTTTACCACCAAAGACATTTAGGGAGGCGTCAGGTGACCATATAGGCAATTGCACATGCTTCAGCACAACGCATTTGCACAGTGAACAAGTTGAATTTGCGCAGCTATTGGTGCACGGTATTGTACTATTTTTGCACGCAGGGCCTGTTCACATGCATGTGCAAAACACTTCTGTCCTGATTTAAAAGGCTATTTTGCCCGACGCTATCCAGATGTATTTTCTTTTTCACGGAATTGTGCAGCATATTGCGCATGTTCCTGCATTTTGCACGCACATTAGAGGACCTCCCATATACTCCCATTGTGCCTCTGGCGTGCAAAAAAACAGGAAAATAGAGCAGGCCTTTTTTGTTTCTGCGCATGAGAAAAAGGAAATGAGAACAAATCCTTTGAATTCAATGGGTTCTTTTTTTCTGTGATTTGCGACTCAATTTTTGTGTGCACAAAAATACACACAAATACATCAGTCTGAAGCAGCCGTTATCCTCTACCCATCGCCACTGCATTCACATGAGGCATTCAGAGACGCTGTTCTTGAGATCATTGGGGGTCCTAGTGGTCTAACCCAAGCGATCTGAGGTTTATCGCCTTTGTGCAGTAAGACCCCTTTAATTTTGCTGATTTAGAAAGGCAAAATTTCCCACAGCGTTGTACGTATCACAGCCTGTACGCTCTGCGGTCTGTGATCGGCACTGCGCATGTCTGGGAGTCTAACGTCATGGACATGCGCCGTGTGATTGTTTTTTCAAATTCCCTGCAGATCATTTAGCCAACAGTCGTCCCTCGTAAATAGGGCATTACATTCTAGGAAGGGTTTTTCACAGGCTGCAGAGACGGCAGCCATTTTTTGAATCACTGGAAACCCCCTGTAAGGTCAGAAAATAAAATCTTTTTATGATCAGGTGTAAATTTGTGCAGACATTCGCACCCTTTTCTGTCTTCAGTGTTAATAAATCTGTCTAAACGTTGGTCCACTCACTTTAAGCCACACCAACTGTTCTTTACACTTTTAAAACTGATAAGTTGCAAGAAAAGTTGCAAACTTTTACGCAAAAATTCTGGGAATGCAGAGAATTTAAAGCTGTATATCAAAGCCCTCACCACTATGAAAATATATTAAGAAATGAGGGCAAAATGTTGGACCTAAAAACAATGCAGTGATAAAAGGTGGAGATTTACTTTAAGGCCTTAGTCAGACGGGCGATTTTTCACGCGATTTGCGGATCGCATGACGGAATGGCATCCGCAAATCGCGAGACCGGTGCGCGCAAGTCGCCTGCAAATCGCCCGAAAATATGCTCCTAGCCGCGTTTCATTAGAAACGGGCCGGAGCTGTCCAGCGCATTGCATTCAATGGAGACGGCAATACAGCCGTCTCCATTGAAAGCAATGCGCTGCGGGCGAGCTCGGGATGAATTGTCGGTAAGTGCTTAAATATATAAGCCCTTCCCTGCAATCCATCCTAAAATGTGTTAAAATTAAAAAAAAATTGTATACTCACCTTCTCCCGGCAGCCGGAGCTCCGCGTGGCCGTCCTGCAGTGGGTGTGAAGGGGGTGTGAGCCAGACCTGCCCCCTGATTGGCTCAGCGCTGAGCCAATCAGAGGCATGCCTCACTCACACCCATTCATGAATTCATGAATGGATGTGAGTCAGACCTGCCCCTGATTGGCTCAGCGCTGAGAGGCAGCAGTCACTCACCCATTCATGAATTCATGAATGGGTGTGTGAGTGTTTTCAGCCTCTGATTGGTCAGGGCTGTGACCAATCAGAGGCAGATCATTCAGCAGGCGGGGATTTTAAAGCCCAGCCGGCTGAATAGTGCCAAGAAGCAGTTCAGGAGAACTGACAGCGGCCGCGGCTGGACTCCGGCTGCAGCGGAAAGGTGAGTATACAATTTTTTTTTATTTTAACACATTTTAGAATGAATTGCAGGGAAGGGTTTATATATTTAACCCCTTCCCGACAATTCACCCCGCGCACGCCGGCAGCCCATTGCTTTCAATGGAGCGGCTGTATTACCGCTCCATTGAATTCAATGGGCAAACATCGTTCTTCTCTGTCACAGCTGTTACAGCTGTGGCAGAGAAGAATGATTTATCTTCTATATGTTCTCAATGGGGTCGACGCTGCTGCCGCCGGCCCCATTGAGCGCATATAGAGAAGAGAACAGGAATCGCAGATCGCAGATAGGTGCGATCTGCGATTTTTTGTTCTATAATTTATCGGACGAGCGCATAAAAAGCGCTCATGTGTCCGATACCATTGCAAAGCAATGGTTTTATAAAATCGCCGGACGCATGCGCATGCGCAAATCGCGCGAAAAATCGCCCGTCTGACTAAGGCCTCAAGAGGCTTTCAATGACATGTCTGCAAAAATCCAAATCCAAGATTTCAAAGCACAGTACATAAAAGATTGTGATCCAGTTACTAAGGCAGTGGTACTATAAAAGTAGGATGTATGTTTGCCTGTGCCTCAGAGACACACATTGGGACGCTACCTATATGTGGCGCTAGATTATCATGATTGTTGCTTATTTAAAGACTTAGAGTACATTGACCCAGCCATTACCTTTACATGCAGTAACATTTCTGATAAGAAAATCTATTTGCTGAGAGTGTTGATAAAATGCTCTGGCTGCCGTCCATGTTATGCAAGATACATTGAAAGGAAGAGTGCGTGGGCCTGCCTGGCTTACTGTCTTGCCCTTTCAAATACCATAATGAATTATATTTGGAGCCTATTAAGCTCCTCTGATTAGCTGAAGACATACTCAAACAATTATGAAATCCTTCTGTAAATATTTGCTTCTAGTAAAAAATAGGGCTCGCTCATGTCAAATGGTCCCAAGGTGTAAGAAACTAGAAGAAACATTTAAAAAGTCCTTTAACCTCTTAAGGACGCGGCCCTTTTTTTCCATTTTCATCTTTTCCTCCTCCCTTTTAAAAAATTGTAACTCATTTATCCATCGACGTAGCTGTATGGGGATTTGTTTTTTGCAGGACGAGTTGTATTTTCCAAAGATACTATTTAATGTACCATATAATGTACTGAAAACCATTAAAAAAATTTTAAGTGAAGTAAAATGACAAAAAAAAAAACATTCCTGCATTTTCGTTGCGTCTTGTTTCTACAGCACACAAAGTGCAACAAGAACGACATAATAACTTTATTCTATGGGTCACGATTACTACGATACCAAACTTGTATAGTATTTTTTTTTCTTGCTATACTACTTTTATTTTTTTTTCAAAGACATTTCATTTTTAAATAATTTTCTGCCGCCATCTTCTGCGCAATACGTTTTTTTATTTTTCCATTGACATAGCTGTGTGAGAGCTCATTTTTTGCGAGACATACTGTAGTTTATGTTGGTACCATTTTGGAATACATACGGCTTTTTGATTGCTTTTTATTGCATTTTTCTGGGAGTCAGTGTGACCAAAAAAGTGCATTTCTGTCGTTTTTTGTTTTTTTTTCGGACGATGTTCACCGTGCGGGGTAAATAATATATTCCTTTGATAGATCGGACTTTATCGGACGCAGCAACACCAAATATGTATTTTTGTTTTATGATTTAGATTTTTCATTATAGATATGGCAAAGGGAGGGGGGGTGATTTGAACTGGTATTACTGGTATTTACAATTAGTAAAACTTTATTGATCTTATTTTTACTTTTTTTTAGGGGACCACAAAGTAGCTGATTGCAGCTATTGCCAGTGGGTGTCAGCTGTAATAAACAGCTGACACCTGTGCTCTATGAAGAGAGGTCGCCCCACGATCTCTATATAGATCGCCGAAACAGGCCATTAAAAGGCGTATCAGCGGTCGTTAAGGGGTTAATAATGGGTTTTTAGATCATTTTTGTAACTTATAACCATAACTATATACAGATTTGGTCTCTGAACCAGGATATCATAGAATTGTACATCAAAGTGTCCTGTTGCTTAGATCCCCAGATCTAAGCACAAGAGGAGGTAACACTCACTATTATGATGACTTATCTTTCCAACTGGCTCTGATTTCCCTACTCAGGATGGAGGAGAAACTCTCCCTTCATCTCTTCTGATGACAGTCACCGCACTTTATCTCTCTCCTGCTCTTGTGTTTGTATCTCCCCTCTTCTGCTCCCAATCTCCAACTCCCAACTGACAACTTAAACACACTTAAAATTGTTTTCTCATGTGGGCTCTGGTGTTTCTAATCAACCAAAGCACCAATCACTAAGCTGTTGCTGGGGTAGATATCCCAGCAATGCTGTGTTTCCCCCGAAAATAAGACATTGTCTTATTCCCTCCCCCCCAAATAGACAGTGTCTTATTTTCGGGGCGGGGGGGGGGAGCTTTTACTTACCTGGTCTGCGGTGTCCGGACGATCTGCGGCATGCTGATGGTCTCCGGTGGCGCTACGGCAAGTGTCCTCCCCGTCAGCCTGCTCAACTTCTTTCTGGCAACGGGGCTTTGAATACCCCGCCTCCAGCAAAGTGAGCGCTCGATGAGCCAGTCACAGCCATTCAGTAATGTCATCCACTGAATGGCTGTGATTGGCTGATCAAGCACCGTCTGTGATTGCCAGATAGTTTTTGCAAAATAGATTGCAGTTGTACCTGCCTGTGTCTACTTATAAAAACGCCCAGTCTGACTGGGGCATGCAGCGTGCGCCGAAGCCCACCTGTATTGAATCTGACGTTAGCTCTGCTGAGCAGGGCACTGCAATGGGATGTATTTATGTACCGCTGGTGGGTTCCAGGGATCCACCCGTGCTGTGGGTCCACACGGACTTCACATAAGGGAGTTGTACCTGCCTGTGACTATTGTTAAAAACCCCCAGTCTGACTGGGGCATGCAGTGTGGGCCGAAGCCCACCTGTACTTTATCTGACGTTACCTCAGCTATCCGGGGGACTGCAATGGGATTTTTTAATGTACGGGGGCATTAATGGCTTCCTGGGACCCACCCATGCTGTGGGTCCACTCTACACAGACTTCCCATAGGGGAGTTGTACCTGCGTGTGACTATTAATTTAAAAACCACAGTCTGACTGGGGCACACAGTGTGGGCCGAAGCCCACCTGTATTTAATCTGACGTTAGCTCTACTATCCGGGGCACTGCATTGGGACAAACTACAGGAGCAATACAGCGCTAATGAGACGTTCACAGCTACGCTAGCATTGGAGTCCACTGTAGGCCCGCGATTGCTGAGGGTTTGTGCAGAGGCCTATGTCCTGGGTGCTGCCTACAATTGCTGAAGCTGTGGGCCGAGAAAAATGTCGTGGGCGCGGTGCAAGTCTGCCATGTTTGGCTGTGGACACTGGGTCGTGCGGGGGGGTTGGGCAGCATGTAACCCAGGAGAAGAGGCAGCGATGTGACCCGTAGGCAGTGATTGTGCTTAGTTGGAGGTAGTGTGGTGCTTTGCTAAGGTGTGCCTTGCTAATGAGGGTTTGTCAGAAGTAAAAATTGTTAGGGGGGGGGCACTCTTGCCGCTATTGTGGCTTAATAGTGGGACCTGGGAACCTGAGATGCAGCCCAGCATGTTGCCCCTCGCCTGCCCTATCCGTATTTGTGTCGTTTCCATCACTTTCTTTGGTTTTCCAGATTTTCAGAAATGAAAACCTTAGAGAGAATGGGTGATATACAAAAGTGCTCGAGTCGCCCATTGACTTCAATGGGGTTCGTTACTCGAAACGAACCCTCGAGCATCGCAGAAAGTTCGACTCGAGCAACGAGCACCCGAGCATTTTGGTGCTCGCTCATCTCTAATGTTCAAGTCATTAACCCCTTAAGGACTTGGCCTTCATCCTCATTTTTCAAAAGCCATAACTTTTTTAGTTTTCTGTCAACACAGCCATATAAGGGCTTGTTTTTTGTGTGGCGAATAGAGATGAGCGAACGTGTTCGTCCGAACTTGATATCCGTGCGGATATTAGGGTGTTCGGGATGTTCGTTATTCGTAATGAACACCATGCGGTGTTCGGGTTACTTTCACTTCCTTCCCTGAGACGTTAGCGCGCTTTTCTGGCCAATTGAAAGACAGGGAAGGCATTACAACTTCCTCCTGTGTTGTTCCAGCCCTATACCACCCCCCTGCTGTGAGTGGCTGGCGAGATCAGGTGTCCGCCTAATATAAAAGTCGGCCCCTCCCGCGGCTCGCCTCAGATGCCTTGTGAGTTAGATGAGGGACAGTGCTGTTTGTACCGCAGCTGCTGTAGGGAAAGAATTGGTAGTTAGTGTAGGCTTCAAGACCCCCAAAGGTCCTTATTAGGGCCACTGATAGCTGTGTGTTGGCTGCTGTTAGCAGTGGCAATTTTTTTTTTTTCTCAAAATCGCCTCTGCAGAGCGTTGCACCCGGCATTAGGGACAGAAGTGTTGCATAGGCAGGGAGAGTGTTAGGAGTGAGTGTAGCCTTCAAGAACCTTAACGGTCCTTTCTAGGGCCATATTTAACTGTGTGCAGTACTGTGCTGGCTGCTGTTAGCTGTGCTGCATATTTTTTTTCTTCTCAAAATCGCCTCTGCAGAGCATTGCACCCTCCATTGATACTGCAGGGAAAGAATTGTGTAGGCAGGGCCACAACACAGTTATTATTCATTGAATATACGCAGTGCGGCCTTTTGCTTGTAAAACAAGTGCAAAAAATTATATTTGACCTACCTCTGTCCGTCCTAAGGGCTGTGGACATGTGTCGGCTGCGTGTGCAACGTTTAAAAATCAGACGCACCCAGCTACGTTTTACTGCTGGCTTCGCCATTTGCTTTCCTTAATTTGGAAAAAAAATACCTGCTCTGCCAGAGTTATAATAACTCTGCTACCCTCAAGTTCTGTGCCACATTAGCAGGGCCACAGCACAGTTATTAAACTTCTCATGTTCATTGAATATACGCAGTGCTGCCTTTTGGTGGAAAAAAACTGAAAAAAATTGTATTTGTCCTGCCTCTGTCCGTCCTAAGGGCGGTGGACACGTGTCAGCTGCGTGTGCAACGTTTAAAAATCAGACGCACCCAGCTACGTTTTACTCCTGGCTTCGCCATTTGCTTTCCTTAATTTGGAAAAAAAATACCTGCTCTGCCAGAGTTATATGAACTCTGCTACCCTCAAGTTCTGTGCCACATTAGCAGGGCCACAGCACAGTTATTAAACTTCTCATGTTCATTGAACATACGAAGTGCTGCCTTTTGGTGGAAAAAAACTGAAAAAAATTGTATTTGTCCTGCCTCTGTCCGTCCTAAGGGCGGTGGACACGTGTCGGCTGCGTGTGCAACGTTTAAAAATCAGACGCACCCAGCTACGTTTTACTCCTGGCTTCGCCATTTGCTTTCCTTAATTGGGAAAAAAATACCTGCTCTGCCAGAGTTATAATAACTCTGCTACCCTCAAGTTCTGTGCCACATTAGCAGGGCCACAGCACAGTTATTAAACTTCTCATGTTCATTGAATATACGCAGTGCTGCCTTTTGGTGGAAAAAAACTGAAAAAAATTGTATTTGTCCTGCCTCTGTCCGTCCTAAGGGCGGTGGACACGTGTCGGCTGCGTGTGCAACGTTTAAAAATCAGACGCACCCAGCTACGTTTTACTCCTGGCTTCGCCATTTGCTTTCCTTAATTGGGAAAAAATACCTGCTCTGCCAGAGTTATAATAACTCTGCTACCCTCAAGTTCTGTGACACATTAGCAGGGCCACAGCACAGTTATTAAACTTAGATTATTCATTCACTAGAGGCAGTGGGGCCTTTCGTTTTCAAAAAAGGGAAAAAATTATATTTGGCCTGTGAAATCAAATCACTGGTAATACAGCATGCTGAGGGGTAGGGGTAGGCCTAGAGGACGTGGACGCGGCCGAGGACGCGGAGGGCCAAGTCAGGGTGTGGGCACAGGCCAAACTCCTGATCCAGGTGTATCGCAGCCGACTGCGGCGCGATTAGTAGAGAGGCACGTTTCTGGCGTCCCGACAGTCATCGCACAATTCATGGGTCCACGCGGGAGACGGTTATTAGAAAATGAGCAGTGTGAGCAGGTCCTGTCCTGGATGGCAGAAAGTGCTTCGAGCAACCTATCGTCCAACCGCAGTTCTGCGCCGTCCACTGCTGCAAATCAGAATCCTCTGTCTGCTGCTCCTCCTTCCTCCCAGCCTCCTCACTCCACTACAATGACACCTGCTCAGCTGCGTGAAGACTCCCAGGAACTGTTCTCTGGCCCCTGCTCAGATTGGGCAGCAGTGGTTCCTCTCCCACCAGAGGAGTTTATCGTCACTGATGCCCAACCATTGCAAAGTTCCCGGGGTCCGGGGGATGAGGCTGGGGACTTCCGCAAACTGTCTCAAGAACTTTCTGTGGGTGAGCAGGACGATGACGATGAGACACAGTTGTCTTGCAGTCAGTTAGTAGTGAGGGCAGTAAGTGCGAGGGAGGAGCGCACAGAGGATTCTGAGGAAGAGCAGCAGGACGATGAGGTGACTGACCCCACCTGGTTTGCAACGCCTACTCAGGACAGGTCTTCAGAGGGGGAGGCAGGGGCAGCAGCAGGGCAGGTTGCAAGAGGCAGTGCGGTGTCCAGGGGTAGAGGCAGGGCCAGACCGAATAATCCACCAACTGTTTCCCAAAGCGCACCCTCGCGCCATGCCACCCTGCAGAGGCCGAGGTGCTCTAAGGTCTGGGAGTTTTTCACAGAGACGCCTGACGACCGACGAGCAGTGGTGTGCAACCTTTGTCGCGCAAAGCTCAGCCAGGGAGCCAACACCAACAGCCTCAGCACCACCAGCATGCGCAGACATATGATGGCCAAGCACCCCACAAGGTGGGACGAAGGCCGTTCACCACCTCCGGTTTGCACCGCTGCCTCTCCCCCTGTGCCCCAACCTGACACTGCTATCCAACCCCCCTCTCAGGACACAGGCACTACCGCCTCATGGCCTGCACCCACACCCTCACCTCCGCTGTCCTCGGACCTATCCACCAGTGTAGTTCAGCGCACCGTCCAGCCGTCGCTTGCGCAAGTGTTTGAGCGCAAGCGCAAGTACGCCGCCACGCACCCGCACGCTCAAGCGTTAACCGTCCGCATAGCAAAATTCATCAGCCTTGAGATGCTGCCGTATAGGGTTGTGGAAACGGAGTCCTTCAAAAGTATCATGGAGGCGGCGGCCCCGCGCTACTCAGTTCCCAGTCGCCACTACTTTTCCCGATGTGCCGTCCCAGCCCTGCACGACCACATCTCCCGCAACATTGTACGCGCCCTCACCAACGCGGTTACTGCCACGGTCCACTTAACAACGGACACGTGGACAAGCACAGGCGGGCAGGGCCACTACATCTCCCTGACGGCACATTGGGTGAATTTAGTGGAGGCTGGGACAGAGTCAGAGCCTGGGACCGCTCACGTCCTACCCACCCCCAGAATTGCGGGCACCAGCTCGGTGGTTGTATCTGCGGAGGTGTATGCTTCCTCCACTAAAGCACCCTCCTCCTCTGTCTCGCAATCAAGATGTGTTAGCAGCAGCATGTCGCCAGCAGTCGGTGTCGCGCGGTGTGGCAGCACAGCGGTGGGCAAGCGTCAGCAGGCCGTGCTGAAACTACTCAGCTTAGGCGATAAGAGGCACACGGCCCACGAACTGCTGCAGGGTCTGACACAGCAGACCGACTGCAGGCTTGCGCCGCTGAGCCTCCAACCGGGCATGGTCGTGTGTGACAACGGCCGTAACCTGGTGGCGGCTCTGCAGCTCGGCAGCCTCACACACGTGCCCTGCCTGGCCCATGTCTTTAATTTGGTGGTTCAGCGCTTTCTGAAAAGCTACCCACGCTTGTCAGACCTGCTCGTAAAGGCGCGCCGGCTCTGCGCACATTTCCGCAAGTCCCACACGGACGCTGCCACCCTGCGCACCCTGCAACATCACTTTAAGCTGCCAGTGCACCGACTGCTGTGCGACGTGCCCACACGGTGGAACTCTACGCTCCACATGTTGGCCAGGCTCTATGAACAGCGTAGAGCTATAGTCGAATACCAACTCCAACATGGGCGGCGCAGTGGGAGTCAGCCTCCTCAATTCCTTTCAGAAGAGTGGGCCTGGTTGGCAGACATCTGCCATGTCCTTGGTAATTTTGAGGAGTCTACCCAGGTGGTGAGCGGCGATGCTACAATCATTAGCGTCACCATTCCTCTGCTATGCATCTTGAGAAATTCCCTGCAAAGCATAAAGACAGCTGCTTTGCGCTCGGAAATGGGGGCGGGGGAAGACAGTATGCCGCTGGATAGTCAGGGCACCCTCCTGTCTATTTCTCAGCGCGTACAGGAGGAGGAGGAGGAGCATGAGGAGGATGAGGAGGAGGGGGAAGAGACAGCTTGGCCCGCTGCTGACGGTACACCGGCTGATTGCCTGTCATCCTTTCAGCGTGTATGGCCTGAGGAGGAGGAGGAGGAGGAGGAGGAGGATCCTGAAAGTGATCTTCCTAGTGAAGACAGCCATGTGTTGCGTACTGGTACCCTGGCACACATGGCTGACTTCATGTTAGGATGCCTTTCTCGTGACCCTCGCGTTGCACGCATTCTGGCCACAACGGATTACTGGGTGTACACACTGCTCGACCCACGCTATAAGGAGAACCTGCCCACTCTCATTCCCGAAGAGGAAAGGGGTTCGAGAGTGTTGCTATACCACAGGACCCTTGCGGACAAGCTGATGGTAAAATTCCCAGCCGACAGCGCTAGTGGCAGAAGGCGCAGTACCGAGGGCAAGGTAGCAGGGGAGGTGCGGAGATCGAGCAGCATGTACATCCCAGGCAGTGCAACAGTCTTTAAGGGCCTGGACAGCTTTATGGCTCCCCAGCAAGACTGTGTCAGCGCTCCCCAGTCAAGGCTGAGTCGGCGGGAGCACTGTAAAAGGATGGTGAGGGAGTACGTAGCCGATCGCACAACCGTCCTCCGTGACGCCTCTGCCACCTACAACTACTGGGTGTCGAAGCTGGACACATGGCCTGAACTAGCGCTATATGCCCTGGAGGTGCTTGCTTGTCCTGCGGCTAGCGTCTTGTTGGAGAGGGTGTTTAGTGCGCCTGGGGGAATCATCACAGATAAGCGTACCCGCCTGTCAACCGACAGTGCCGACAGGCTAACACTCATCAAGATGAACAAAGGCTGGATTTTGCCAGACTTCTCTTCTCCACCAGCGGACAGCAGCGATACGTAAGCAATACGTAGGCTGCACCCGCGGATGGAAGCATCGTTCTCTCTCACCATCCAAAACGGGGACATTTCTGCTTCATCAATCTGTGTCTAATATTCCTCCTCCTCCTCCTGCTACTCCTCCTGAAACCTCACGTAATCACGCTGAATGGGCAATTTTTCTTAGGGCCACAAGGCTCACTCAGATAATTTTTCTAAACAATTTTTAAAAGTTTCAATGCGCTTCAAAAGCGTTGGAACTGTAACTTGAACCAATTTTTCGTTACACTGGGCTGCCTCCAGGCCTAGTTACCACTTAAGCCACATTAACCAAAGCGATTAATGTGTTTCACCTGCCCTCTTGGCTGGCCATGGCCAATTTTTGGGATGTACATTAGTACTGTTGATACAGCAATTTTTGTGGGCCCTCGCCTACAGTGTAATCAAATAAATTTTTAGCCCACCTGCATTAAGCACGACATTACTACCTCAGCTGTGTTGGGCAATGCAATGGGATATTTTTGTGTACCGCCGGTGGGTTCCAGGGAGCCACCCATGCTGTAGGTGCACACGGAGTGTAACCTACATGTGTCCACTTGTAAAGAACCCCAGTCTGACTGGGGCATGCAGTGTTGGCCGTAGCCCACCTGTATTACGCACGACATTACTACCTCAGCTGTGTTGGGCAATGCAATGGGATATTTTTGTGTACCGCCGGTGGGTTCCAGGGAGCCACCCATGCTGTCGGTCGACAGGGACTTCACAATAGGGAGTTGTACCTGCCTGTGTCTATGAATTAAAAAGCCCGGTCTAACTGGGGCATGCAGACACCTTGACAGAATGAATAGTGTGTGGCACATAGGTTCCCCATTGCTATGCCCACGTGTGCAGCTCCTGATGGCGGTGGCACAGGATTCTATTTCTCATTGCTTCTGTACAGCATTGTGGGCTATCGCCCCGCCCCTTTTAAAGAGGGTCGCTGCCTAGCCGTGCCAACCCTGTGCAGTGTGTGCCTGCGGTCCCTCGTCATGGCAGACGCACTTCTAAATAGACATGAGGGTGGTGTGGCATGAGGGCAGCTGAAGGCTGCGCAGGGACACTTTGGTGTGCGCTGTGGGGGGGAGGGGGGGCGGTTGGGCAGCATGTAACCCAGTAGAAGTGGCAGTGGAGTGTCATGCAGGCGGTGATTGTGCTTTGTTGGAGGTAGTGTGGTGCTTAGCAAAGGTATGCCATGCTAATGATGGCTTTTCAGAAGTAAAAGTTGTTGGGAGGGGGGGGGGCCCACTCTTGCCGGTATTCTGGCTTAATAGTGGGACCTGGGAACTTGAGATGCAGCCCAACATGTAGCCCCTCGCCTGCCCTATCCATTGCTGTGTCGTTCCCATCACTTTCTTGAATTGCCCAGATTTTCACACATGAAAACCTTAGCGAGCATCGGCGAAATACAAAAATGTTCTGGTCGCCCATTGACTTCAATGGGGTTCGTTATTCGAAACGAACCCTCGAACATCGCGGGAAGTTCTTTTCGAATAACGAACACCCGAACATTTTGGTGTTCGCTCATCTCTAGTGGCGAACTGTAGTTTTTATTGATGTCATTTTTGGGTACATAAGACTATATTGTAAAACTTTTATTCATTTTTTTTATGATAGCAGGGAAGAAAACACATCAATTCTGCCATAGATTTGGGGTTTTTATTTTTTACAGCTTTAGGGCTTAGTCAGACGGGCGTTTTTTCGCGCGATTTGCGCATGCGAATGCGTCTGGCGATTTTATAAAACCATTGCTTTGCAATGGTATCGGACACATGAGCGCTTTTTATGCGCTCGTCCGATAAATTATAGAACAGAAATCGCAGATCGCACCTATCTGCGATCTGCGATTCCTGTTCTCTTCTCTATATACTCTCAATGGGGCCTGCAACAGCAGCGCCGACCCCATTGGGAGCATATAGTAGACAAATCATTCTTCTCTGCCACAGCTGTTACAAGAACGATGTTTAAATGTATAAGCCCTTCCCTGCAATTCATCCGGAAATGTGTAAAAATAAAAAAAATATATATACTCACCTGGTCCTGGCAGACAGAGTTTAGCCGCGGCCGCCGGCAGTTCTCCTAAACTGCTCTCTCTAGTATTCAGCAGCCGAGGATTTAAAGGGGTTGTCCCGCGAAAGCAAGTGGGGGTATACACTTCTGTATGGCCATATTAATGCACTTTGTAATATACATCGTGCATTAAATATGAGCCATACAGAAGTTATTCACTTACCTGCTCCGTTGCTGGCGTCCTCGTCTCCATGGTGCCGTCTAATTTCAGCGTCTAATCTCCCGATTAGACGCGGTTGCGCAGTCCGGTCTTCTCCCTTCTGAATGGGGCTGCTCGTGCTGGAGAGCTGCTCCTCGTAGCTCCGCCCCATCACGTGTGCCGATTCCAGCCAACCAGGAGGCTGGAATCGGCAATGGAACGCACAGAGCCCACGGTGCATCATAGGAGAAGACCTGCGGTCCACCGTGGGTGAAGATCCCGGCGGCCATCTTCGCAAGGTAAGTAAGAAGTCACCGGAGCGTGGGGATTCGGGTAAGTACTATGCGTTTTTTTTTTTTTAAACCCCTGCATTGGGTTTGTCTCGTGCCGAACGGGGGGGCTATTGAAAAAAAAAAAAAAAGTTTCGGCGCGGGACAACCCCTTTAAAATCCCCGGCTGCTGAATACTAGAGAGAGTAGTTTTTAAATCCCCGGCTGCTGAATACTAGAGAGAGCAGTTCAGAAGAACTGCCGGCGGCCGCGGCTGACCTCCGTCTGCCTGGACCAGGTGAGTATATATATTTTTTTTTTATTTTTACACATTTCTGGATGAATTGCAGGGAAGGGCTTATATATTTAAGCCCTTCCCGACAATTCATCCCGCGATCGCCCGCAGCGCATTGCTTTCAATGGAGCCGGCTGTATTGCCGGCTCCATTGAATTCAATGCGCTGGACAGCTCCGGCCCGTTTCTATTGAAATGCGGCTAGGAGCAGTATTTTCGGGCGATTTTTCGGCCCCGATCATGCGATTTGCGGATGCGCATCCGTCATGCGATCCGCAAATCGCGGGAAAAAAACGCCCGTGTGACTAAGGCCTTAGGGTGGATTCAGATGACTGTATATTGGCTAGGTTTTCATGCCCAGTCGATATACGATGTCTCTCTTTGCACGGGGAGAAGGCTGGAATAGCCGGGAGCAGTGCTCTGAGCTCCCGGCCCCTCTCTGCCTCCTCTCCACCCCCTGCACTATTTTCAATGAGGAGAGGCGGTACTGGGCGGAGCTTATTCCCGCAACTTAGCCCCACCCACGTTTTGCCTCCTCTCATTGCAAATAGTGCAGAGGGGTGGAGAGGGGGTGGAGAGGAGGCAGAGAGGGGGCGGGAACTCAGAGCACCACTCCTGGCTCTTCCAGCCTCCTCCCCCTGCAGAGAGAGACGCTGTATATCGGCTGGGCGTAAAAACCCAGCTGATATACGGTCGTCTGAATACACCCTTAGTCATGCAGAATAAATGACACAATACATTTTTTCTGCGGGTCGGTACGATTACAACAATTCCAAAATTCTTAGACTTTTTTTAGGATATTCCACTTCTCAGCAATGAAAACCCGTTTTTGAAAATTATTTTTTTTTTCTAAATCGCTGCATGCAAAGTCATATAAGTTTTTTATGTTTCCGTGAGCGAAGCTCTATGAGAGCTTATTTTTTGCGAGACGAGCTGTAGTTTTTATTGGTACCATTTTGAGGTATATACGGCTTCTTTGATCACTTTTATTGCATTTTTTTAGGGGGGCAAAATTGAAAAAATAAGTATTTTATCTCAGTTATTTTGTGTTTTTTTTTACACTTTTTGCCGTGCAGGATAAAATCATGTTCAATTTATTGATACGACGATACCAAATTTGTGGGATTTTAATTTAAAAAAAAAATGCTAATATGGGAAAAAACACAAAAAAGTTTTTTTTTACATGATTTATTATTTTTTTTCACACTTTTTATGTCCCTTGTACAATCACATCTATGATACTAATGATAAAGCATTGTAGGACTTCTACAGATTGCGTCCTTAAAGGGGTTAACAGCAGGTGTTGCTGTCCTGATGCACTCCCGGTGTTGCAGCAGAAGGCCGGCTATCAGTGACAGCGGGCTGCTGCTGCCCGATAGTGCGGGATCTCGCCTGATCGCACGCTATCCACAGGACGCAAGTGTACGTCCTCTTGCGTTAAGTACCCCTCTGCCAGAACGTACAGTTACGTCCTGTGGCGGGAAGGGGGTTAAGGCCTCATGTCCACGGGGAAAATAAAATTAAAAATCTGCAGCGGATCACCCGCATGCGTGATCTGCACCTTAAATTTCCCATTGAAATGCATTGACTACCCGCGGGTAGATAAATAACCGCGGATGGTATTTTAAAGTGACTTAAAAATTTCATGCACGGGAAAAAAAACACGACATGCTCTATTTAAGTGCGGATAACGCGGGCGGGAGCTCATAGAGCTCATAGCTCAATTGATCCCCTGCATGAAAAAAAAAGGAATTTAAGCTCATCCGCACTGCATCCGCAGCAGAAATCCGCGTTACATATCTGCAGCGGACCTAATTTTCCCAGTGGACATGAGACCTAAAGGGTTATCCACCATTCTCCCATCATTTCCCTTATTTACTGTAGGTTTAGTTAGTTAAAACTCATTGTGTGTGAATGATATCATCTGTTTACTTTTCTTAAAATTATTATATTGCTTTTTATTGACAATGCCATGCCATCTCTTTTTTATTCCTGGGTTTGGGGATATTTGCCTAATTCTCTGACTTTTGTGTAAGTCTTTTAATAGTTGAGTGCTTTTAAATTATACTAGAAATTTACTAGAAAAGAGAACATTTAGGTAAGAAATTCTCAGGGGGAAGGGTCACCATGAGATCACATGACCCAACTGAAGAGAATTTTTCACTAAGAAATAGATAACAAACCAAGGTGATTTAAATATACTGGGGGCTGGCTACATAATGAATTTAAAAAAAATCAGGACAACTGCTTCTTTATAGTCTATGGCAAGGTTTAAATGTAAATGTTGAGCATTATATGATCGAAATTTTTGCCACAGGTAAGAAAACATTGCCTGATTACAGAAATGCAACAATTTCAGCTGTGCATGACTCCAATTCTCACAGTTTGCACAAAGATCTTCAGCCTTGTTATCATTCACTGTGAAAGTTCAGATGTGATTGCCATTTTGTTCACATTGTTTCATTGGGACTTTTGTAAGAACAAGTGGGATAGCAAAAGATTTTCCAGGCTGCTTACTATAGGTGAGATATCAAGATCTTTGGAGTCAACTGAAGATTTTCGACACAAATGGTGCCCAGCTGTTAGGTCTGCTACACGTGTCTGACGCCCTCTTGTGGTTCCATTTTCTACCAGCACTGAAAGAGTTAACCCATTCTCTGGCTCTCAGCCCAGCTGCAGAGTTAATAGGCATTTCTGTCCTATTTAAGCTGGCCTGATGTACCTCCTCCTTGCCTGAGTACTGTTGTGTGTTTGTTCCTGACACCCAGCATTCCTAGGTCACCTGTATTTGACTTCTGTCTGTTAGTCCCTGTACTTCTGTATATCCTGCCATTGCGTCTTCCCTGTTTTGATGTTTGGCTCTGTCTTTCAGTATTGCCTTCCTATCTCTGACTTTTCTTTCTGACCTGTATCTTGTATGTTTGCTGTTCCCTGACTTTGCATGTTATCCTGGTGTGATCCTGCCTCAGTCACTCAGCATAAATCTCCTATCCATAATCATATCTTTATATGTGTGTCTGGTGCCAGTTCTGTTCTTCTCTCCTGTGTCCTATTAGGAATAGTCAGGCCTAAGAGGAACACAGTGGGTTTATTCTTATCAGGAGCCGCTATTAGTGTACCTTGACGCCACCAGAAGCTAGGGGTTTGACAGGGAAAACGCCCCTCTCACACCCCCAGCTCCCGATTGGCGGAATATGTAAAAGTCCTGCAAGCTGCAGGAATGGGTGAGTGCTTGAAGCGGCGTTCTATGTACCTGAGGCGACCTGCCTGTGGATGTTACCCGCCGCTCATCCTTCCGGGATCCACGGTGCATTTGCAAGTCCCTTGGACGTTGGGTCCCTTGTGCCCACCACTGGCATCGCTGCTGTGCTCCTGGACTCAGCGACCGCCACCACTGACTGTCTGCGGCGCCGGCCGGGTCGCTTCCCTGCAGCACTGGCGACTACAAAATTACATCGGCTGCCGGTGGGGAAGTAAATGGGTCGGCACTTCAGGACCAGAGCCGCTGTGTGCTCAAGGAGTCTGCGTGCATCGACTGTCAGCATGTCTCTCGGCGGTCATGTGCCCTCCCTGCAGTAGCGCTGATTTCAAAGGCGCAGGGGTGGAGCGGTGGCCACTTATCGGCTGGGCCCTGTGTGTCTTCCTGCAGTGTGCCACTGCTGGTTTCCACTCTGCCAGTGACCCTCTGCTCTCTCTGAATATCGCTGAAAGTGACATCGGCTGGGAGAGGGGGTGGGGGAGCTCTTGTGGGGTTGCGGCGGCTGCCCAAGATCATTCGGTTGATGGTCAGGGGGGTTGCGCCTTCTGGGTCCTTACGCAGGAACCCCTTTGCACATACCCCGAAGGGGCCTGCTCTATGCGCTTTTGTGAGAGTTTTAGTGGGATTCCAGCTCTCCATCCAATCACGTACAGGGGGCGTCACCGACTGTCAATTTTGGCTCCACCAGGACTTCCTGGTGGTGTCAAGATGCACAAATACCTCAGGAGCCTACCCAGCTTATAGGCAGGTGTACCCCCATCTTCCTTATTCGCAAAGGGCTAGATTTCCCATCTGACCACCAGGGGACAGCTGCCAGCCACACCAGGAGTAGCCCAAAGCCAAACCAGTTAGTTGGTCCAGTGGGTCCACCCTCGTTATCTGTAACACCAGCGCTGTCCAAAGATGTAAAAAATTAGAGGAAACATTAAAAGAGTAATTTTCTAATGGGTTTTCAAATCACTTATGTCACTTTTCAACATTACCACATACAAATTAAGTCCTGAGCTAGGATATCATAAACATGTCTTGTGTTCTGCTGTTTGTCACATCATGGTCATTTTTGTTATGGAGGATGTTTGGACAAATTATTTTCAGAGGGGTCCACTGATAAAAAAATGTCTTGTTGCCTAAACTCCCAATGCTCGCCTGTACTTTTTGAATGAATTTGGTATCACATATTCAATTTCCTTGAAGCTCTATTAATGGTGAAATGAAGCACTGCAGAGTCTAAGTTGAAATAAATGACCTATTCGTGTAATGCAAGGACGTACTCGGTCCTCCAGAGTAAGAGATGTTCTTTGTACCTACTCTCTGTTCTGGCTAATAAATCATGATGCTGTACAGAGGCCCTCTAAACCAGAGTAAGGACCTACTAGACTGAGGTTGCATGAAATAGCCTGTGGTGTATGCAGATGATAAAAGTACATACTATGTGTTGGCACTCTTAGAACCTTATGTTCATTTCCAAAAAAAAATTGACTGTTAGGCTAACGGCACACGGGCAAGGGTGAAATTCCTAAGTATGTGAGGCGTTTTCATGCGACAACAGCCTTGTATCACTTCGGGGATGCAGGGAACCTCTGGCGCAGCTGTCAGCCATGGCGGAGGTTCACGGAGTCTCTTCCATTGTTTTCGCAGTGCCATGCTAGAAAATTTCACTCATGTATATGACTTCATTCAAAAGAATGGGGTTCATATTTGTGCGAGATTTGCGAGTCTTGCAATACACAAAACTCTAATGATTTTCTTGCCTATGTGATGCCGGCCTAAAGCTTGTTTACGTTACCGGTACAATTGCTGTTGTTTAATTCCAACATAAGAGCCAAACAAAAATACCATAAGTGCCAGATCTGGCACATGTCGCACCTGAACGATCCCAAAGACTATAGTGGGGTCTGTTCAGCTACAGCATGTTACCGGATGAAATGCTGCATTATTTTATCTAGAATTTTGTACTGGATCTGCCTCCAACACAGCTGTGAACATGGCTAACATATACCCCCCTAATATGTCACTAAGTCTTTGTGTAGTGGAACAGAGACATGGGCTGAATACCTAAGGCTATGTTCACATCTCTATCAGAGACTACGAAAATGCTTGGCAGCATGCTGGAAGCCTGACAGACCCCACCATAGTCACGGAGATCCATCAGGTGCATTTTGGTCTAGTATGTGCTGGATTTGGTGCCTTCGGTATTTTCATTGTTCGGCTCCTATAAACGGAGCCAGACAACAGGACTTATTATACTACATACAGGAGCATTTGTTAATACTGTTACATATGAGGCCTAAGTTAAGCAAACTTGTTTAAACATTGAACTCAAATAACAATAATACTTTGAGATGAAATAGAAATAATAGACACAGACACCGGCAAGGGATGGCATTACTGGTTAGCCACAGCATTTATTGATATATCATTACAAAACAATAGAAAAATGTGGGAGGATCACTTAGTCTATGGTCTAAGGCCTCCCTCACACACACACATCCCTTTGCTGCACATTTTACTTTTACTTTCAGCTGTAGATCCCTGCGTCCGACAGCGGAGTTTAGCATACCTTGCCATTGATGAGCTGTGCTAAATGTCAAAGATAGAACAGACTCTGCTCGAAAATCGTGGTGCTGGAAAGCATTGAAAACAATTGGAGCGTTATACTGTAATTAATGTGGCGCAGAAAATGCTGCGTTAATCACAAAAAAAAGCGTCTGTGTGATGGAGGCTTAACCCATACTGAAATGCCACCAACCTCCTACAAGGGTGAGCATGTCGTAACTTAATGTCACCTGTAAGGATACCCTGCCTTCTGTGACAAGAGCTAGATGAGAACTATCAGGAATGGCATAACTAAAGAGAGTAAGGTTGGGATCTTCTTTGCTGGTAAAAAGGGTATCCCTCACTATAGATCTAGACTAACCCGCCCCAAACCACTCCCCTGGAAATAATCCAGAAAATAAAATGGACCCACCCCTTCTTAAAGTTACAACACCACCATAAACCCCTTTATTTACAACTTTTGTTACTTCTGTGCTTATAACCCCCATTAGCAGTCCCTGAGCCAATAGCTTAGCACCTCTATAGATGTGAAGTAAATGTCAACATGGCCTTATGCAATGGTATCAGCAAACTAATAAGGCGAACAATATACTGTACTGCGTATATCAAGCATCACATATTCATAGAAATTGGTCAGAAGAATCCTTTATTATTATACATACAAAAATTCTTGCTCTGGACTTTCCAACGATTACATTTCCTGTCATAGAGTAAGCAAAATTAAAGCAGATGTAATCCGTTTCCTAAAATTGTCTTGTGTGTTTCTTATCACAACTCTTATTGTTTTGTTTATAACAATATTAAACATGGCATAAAAGGATAGGATGGGAAGAGGAAATAACAATCACAATAGAACTCCATTGAATGCGTTCTGAGAAGTCAGTTTCTACATTCCACTCCATTGAAAGAAGTGTTAGTATAAGAATGTGAAGTGCAGTTAAAGAGGTTATCTGGGACTTTAGTATTGGTGACCTATCTTTAGCAAACAACACCAATATCAGTTATGTCACATTCACATGGACTTTTTACAGCTCTGTTCCATTCAAGTGAATTTGACTGAATGATTAGATATTTTAAAAACTCTGATAACCCCTTAAATAGGGTTATACTTAGGATAGGCCATCTATTAGCGATCGGTGGGTTCAATCAGCAATACGAAAAAGTTACTTGTGACTGAATAAATAATCACAGAGCTAGAGTGCTCAAAAGCATGCAACAACCTCCTCCTTCTACTAATCAGTTGGGATACCGGGGATTGGAACAATTACACAATAATGGACTTAAAGGGGTTTTGTCATTAGAAAAAACAAATCAATGCTTACCTATTCCTCCCCAGTCAGTCTTCTTATCGCATCTTCTCCTCACCAATCTTCTCCTAACTCCTCCAGTCCCCTGGATCACGTCACCTCCAGCTGGCTGGATCCTCTTCTTCCTGTGATGAAGGATACATTCACGGCATTCTGCTTCTTGTAGGCAGTGTACCCAGTCACTATTTCCGTCAGTGTGCAGGCTCAGTGTCTTGCTGCAAGTGTTAATATGCTATTGCCATGACACACCGCGCAATATTCAGTGGTGGCAATAGCCCGGCATAGGATTCAGCATTCCCTGCTAGGCAGTGAACGCTACGTCACTAGTCACGTAGTGTATATTGCCCTGCAAGAAGCAGAATGCTGCCAATGTACGCTTCATCGCAAGAAGAAGAGGATCCGACCGGCGGGAGGTGACGGGACCCAGGGGACTGGAGATGCCTGGAGAAGATCAGAGAGGAGAAGATGCAGTAAGAAGACTGACTGGGGAGCAATTGGTAAGTATGGATTTTTTTTTAAATGACAGAACACCTTTAAGGATAAATCATCAATGTATTTTCCAGAAAAACCTTTTAAGTGTTTCTAATAATCCATCTGTAAAGGGGATGGAAAAATTGATCACTAGTATTTAGGCAAAATGTAATGTTTGGCAACGTTTAGTTAAACTACGTAGAATGTAATGCGCTAATTACTAGGGATAATGTTATAAATGCTGTGCGCTTACCCAGGAAACTGTTATATGCATGTTAGCCAGTGAGGGAAAGAAAAGTACAAATGTATACTAGCAGAGTATTATAAATACTAGTGTTAATAAGGAGAAATACCTTTAATGAGTAATGTTTATTATCCAAATGCTATAGTGTAATAATAACAAATAGATAGTTATTGTTTAGCTACAGAGGGTAACGATGTATCATAAATATATAATTGTATAACTGATTATTAGACTGTAACATATAGTGTTTATTCTTAACTGTCTAGTTGCACGCTTGTAATAGTCGCTGTCATGGACTCGTGAGTATGTAGTCTTGAGCCCTGACCCAGTGACCAACTGGAAAGTGTAAAGAATCGGGTCACCATGCTAGGCAGGACTTGTGCATGAGTGGAAGAATGAGAAGACAGATTGTGCCTCCTGGGGTGTTGTCAAGTAAGATATAAAAGACAGGGTGTGGCATGAAAGCCGTTGTGTAGCCACAGTAGTGAGGGGCACAAGTTGGTGTGTGCGGGCAGTGCAAGGCTGCTGTGGTTGGGCCTGGTGTCTCGAGAAAGCCATGTTTGCTTATGTGAAAAGGTTGTGAGCAGCCAAGTGATGTGAGCAGTGCATTTATTCCCTAGAGCCTACTGTCCGGAGGAGTAAATGATTGGACAGTTGGACTGTAGAAACTTAGTCATATTCTGCTGTATTGCTGTTGCACACAACCTGCACATACCAGCCATTTAATTCTATAATATTCATGAGCTTAATCCCTTAAATACAATATAGCAGACAGCAGGAATCAGGTTTTAGGGATACAGTGAGTTCCATACCCACTAGGCCTTTGTGATTGCACATACTGTATGTTATGCCCTCTTCTGATCATGATTACCTTTGTTGTGTACAATCTGATAGGAACCAATTTTTTGGTCAGGTTCCCATACTGCAGATTGAGTGCACAATTTTGACCTCGAGTCTACACCAAGAATTGGGATGAAGATATTACATTGTGCGTGATTAGGATTAACAATAATAATCTTTATGTGTATAGCACAGATTTATTCCATAGTGCTTTCAAAGCACGGGAAGCACAAGACAAGATGACAATTACATGTGGCATACAATTAGGCCGAATCCACATGGTCGTATTTGCATTGCGAAATTCGGAGCGGGCGTCCACCTTTAGACTCCACAGAAAATATTGCCTATGAAGATGCTATTAAAAATCGCTTTTCCCTGTCCACAAATGAACATCAAATGCGATTTTCCGTTTGCACAAGGAAAATCGTAGCATGTTCTATTTCAGCGCGGATTTCATGAGAACTGCTTCCATTGACGTCAATGAAAGCCGTCCGACCTGCAATCGTTCTGCGGAAAGGTCACAGATTCTGCATCATTGCCTAGCGGTGATGCGGGAAAAGCAGGCATATAAAAAAAATTATGTACTGCCATGTCTGACGGCTCGCCGTGTGGACCCATCCGCAGTACAGAGGAAAAGAAAGAAAACCAGATACACACGGATGCCGACTTGGCACAGGTTCAGATTCTGCATGCGTAATCCGGCCCGTGTGCATTCAGCCCTATTTGGAAAGAGACAGGGTGTCGGGACAAAGGGAGTACAACGGCAGGAGATGAGGTATGGGGGAACAGAAAACAGTATGAAAATTACATATGGTATTTAATTATTAGGAAAAAGAATGGGGGTGGATGATAAGGAGGTACAGATGCAGAAGATGTATATGATAAGCAAAGCAGAAAGTGTGGGAAGCCATAGGGAGGGGCAGGGGCGTGTTTTGGGTGGGAACGGGGTAGGGGATTGGTTCATGAGATTTGGTATGCCTACCTGAAGTGGTGTGTTTTTAAGGTGCGTCTGAAGTTCTGTGCATCGGGGATTGTCCGGATGCTTTGGGGTAGTGCGTTCTAGGGGATTGGTGCTGCTCTAGAGAGGTTCTAGAGGTGAGCAGGTGAGGATCAAATTAATTTTTTATTCCCTGTGGCCCATAATTCTGCATTTGTAAATGGACACTGAGTGTGCTCATGTAGACATGTTAACCTAACCTTCCTAAGTACGAGCAATGAATTGAATTTTACAGACTGGAGGAAGATTTTCCAAACCACTTAATGTAGGAGAGATATCAAGGTGCTTAGGATCCACTGTAGACTTCAACCTGAATTTCTGCAGGATAACGGTGAAGAAAAGGAAAAGCTGCAGACGTACCAAGCTCTCGGCGATACATGCCCTCTTTCCTGAAATAATGAGTGTACAGCATAGTAAATTAAAATTCTGAAGATTTAAATAACTATAATTCAAATCTATGGAAGTATGTTAGTGAATAGCTTCAATTGCCAGTCCCTAATATAGTGTTACTACAAGAATCACTTCTCTTAAATTCCAGTGCATTTCATTGATAACATGCAGGATTATAGGGAATTTAAAGCTTGTCATCATAACCTTGAGAGTTCATCAACAGACTGAAGGCTGGTGTTGATCAGACACAGACTATGCCATAGAACACCCTATAGGGTGCTGATTAGGAAGTCACTGAATTTCCCTGGCAGCCTTGTATGTTATATTTCAGATATATGTTACAGAATTGCAATTTAAAGTGATAGTTATAAGGGGTTAAACAAACCTAAATGTGCTTCAGGATAGCTGATCAATACTAATAGTGTAACTAAGATGCTCATGTATAATTTAATGTTTCAGAATGTTTTAACCAGTTTCCGTTTACTATTTTGTAATGTTATATGGCTGAACTGTTTGTATCACCTTGAAAAGGTCACATGTCCCTCTTAGGTCCTTTGTGAAGAGACATGCTTTGATCTCTGCCTGAGGAAGTGGTGATGGCAAAATCAATGGAGGAGTTTAAGAGGGGACTAGACTAGATGATATTTTGGAGCACTACGACATTGCACGATATAGACATTAAATTACCAGAGGGGTTATTGATTTGGGTCTGGGAGTCAGGTAGAGACTTTCTAATGTTGATCTAGGGATTATTCTAACTGCCATTATGGAGTTGGAAAGGAATTTATTTTCCAAAATGAGGTAAATTGGATTCTGCCTCATTGTTTGTTTTTTTTGCCTTCCTCTGGATCAACAAGGGGGATGGAAACAGGCTGAACTAGATGGGCATCTGTCTTTTCAGCCTTGCATACTATTTTACTATGGTCTTCCTGAACCTAGAAACTATTCTGATTGGCTGGTTGGACAGATATAAATTGGGCCAGCCCCATTGAAAGCAATGGGCAATAATGCAGATTTTTCTTAGCGCTGCGAGCCTTGAGTGAACACATCACAAATGAGTATGAAACCATTAAAAATCATTGGTTTCATAATCATGCGTTTTCACTCAGTCTCTCATCGCTAGAAAACATATTGCAAGTGGGTACGAGTCCTAAGAGAGAGATATTGGCCAAGCATAGCAAGACCATTTTGTTAAGAATACTCTGGCAGTGAGTAGATGTAAAACATATTCTTTCAAATCATAAGCCCAGTTGTAGAGACTGCCCCAGAGTGTTCAACCTGTGGTACCCATGGTTATGGTACAGTAGTTAGAGAGTATTTATAGTTAAAGGTTAATAGTCTTAATTGTCCTTTAAGCAATTAACCTATGTATAGTGTATCACTAAAAGGACAATTGCTGAAATTGCCATTCGACCTACCTTGAGAAAGGTTGTTTAATGTAATTTTAACTATTGTGAAATAGTGGACTTTATTGAAGAATGTTACGCAACATTCAGTGATTTAACCCTTTTGTTAAGTGCTGACATGTAAATATTGTTTTGTATATAGTAAACTTTATTTTGCTGCAATAGACTGTTTCCGACTCCATCTGTCACCACCGTGCCATCACACAACATCCAACCTATATCATCTTACATCGTACCCTACCAAAAAAGCCTTCCATAAATAAGAATCTGCTAATGATCAACTGATTTGTACAAGTCGGTCAGTCGAAATACTCAGCGATCAGCTGTTATTTCCAAGGAATGCTGCAGACAGCTGCAAATTTCTCCTACAATGGCCACTGCAGGACAGATGGGGTATTACATTGCACCAATTCAAATGAAATAGTGAACATAACACATGGTTGCACTGAGACCTTCAAACTATCTCTGGTAGTCCCAAAGAGATGATGGCATAGTAGTGCACATGCTTGACTGCAGCTCCATTCATACGGAGGGACTTGGAACTTTCTGTTCTCATGATCGCTTGGGAACCTAATTGTCAGACCCCCACCGCTCAGACACTTATCATATATCCACAGGATTTATGTATAAATTGCAATGGTGGTTCAGCCCCTTTAACAAAATTCAAGAAAAAGTACAGTAAAGGTGGCTATTTCTGTAGCTTAGAAAAGATAATTTAAAATTTGGTGAGGGCTTGGTGCTGCACAATGACAAAATTACTAGGCTCCTAATTGTATTCAGAAAAGCATTAGGACATTATTTGCATGCATAAAGTTGTAAGTTATATACTGTAATAGCATGGATGCAAGGACTAATGCTGGTGGGTAAATAGAGGTGTTGGTGTAAAATATTCCAACCTGCAGAAAAAGGCATATATCCATTATTTTTCTTAAATTTGTTGTTCTCATCCAAAAAGTGATAGATGTTAAATTCCTCAGGTTTTTCAAACTGTGAGGGGTCCCGCATTACTGATGTTAGGAAGGTAATGACATCTGTACCCTAGAAAGACAAAACAATCATCCCATAAACTTTTGATATGAGCCATCTACTGATGAGTTTTATAACAGTATGTTTGTGGCCTATTCTTAGACTATATGATTCCATAAACAGCATCTTATGCTGACAGGTTTGTGGAGTAAGTATGGTAATTGGTAACATTTAAAATATATTCTCTAATATGATCGTCAGTCTGTTGATCCTAGCATAGTCATCTTGTAAATTTCTGCCTATTTACTAGCTCAGCGTTTCCTGAAGTTGTTGCTTTTGGAACCAGTGAGCAGTTTGTTGACAGACATGCCTTTACCAGCTTAAAGTTTACTGGTAAAACAACTCCAGCACTCATCTGCCGGTCACGTGACCATTGCCACAAGTGCATTGGTTACAACCACCAGTTCGCTGTGTCTCAGTGCTGAACACGACCTGAAGAGTTGGTGCATAAAAGCATCAGGTGACCAAAACAGCTCTCTACCCTCTTGATTTCACAGTGCACGCATTATACATCGTCACTAGAAGTGAAGTCAGATACATACAGCACTTGTGCCCTTGTCTTGCAGACTGCATTGAGAGTGACTGCGTTGGGGTGTACAACAAGCAATCAGACCAGCCCCTATCATTGGGCTTGAAGAAAGGAATGGGGTACCATAGTCACGTGACTGGCATTAGAACAGGTGGAACAGTGCAACTAATAACCTTAGCAGGCATGTCAATGTAAGTAGACCAAACACAATACTTAAACAATATCAAGCAGTTTTTTTAAAAATGGAAAACACTTTAAAATGAGTTCCAATAATGAAATGCTTTGTACTGAACTGTCTTTAGGAAGAGTAAATGGGGTCATACACATTAGACAGATGTAGATTGATGGTTGAGCAACACTTGGAAGCAAACTTTAAAAATTCAGCATTTAGTCTCAATATCACCAAATAATTGCAGAGGTTTACCTTGGGGATGTGATAACCATGGAAGTTAACATCTCTAGTGGTGGCTCGAGGAAAAGCAATTGGGAAGACATCACTATGCCTCTGTGTTTCATGTATTAAGGCATTTGTGTAGGGCATATGGTTCCTGTCTTCTGCCCTAGGTTCCCTCTCTGGTCCAATTATTTGGTCAATTTCCTCATGAATTTTATCTGTGTTGAATAAATAGGACACATGTAGATAGACGGCTTCTTTGATGTCTCATATAGATAATACAATATAAGGAGTTAGGGCAAAAACACTGCCGTAGGCGCAACTACACTCGGTGGTATGGAGCGTAGTTGCACCTGAGTGGGGGAAATTTCTTCTCTTTCTCCGGCAGTTCAAACTCCACACCAGATCACAGTCTGAAAAAAGCAGTGGGATGATAGCGGTTGCCGGATCTACCCCACACAAAGTAATCGCGGGGAAGATACGGCAGGTCCTATCTTTACTCGGCCATAGTATTCATGGCCAAGACATCCCAATAGGGAAAATGAAACCACTGAAATCCTATTGAAATCAATGGTTTTGCTTTGTCCCATTATACATCTGTGATTATCACGCCTGTGTATAGACTGTGTATTAATTGATGATTATAATAGCCTATAAGGTGAGAAAAACATGTTTGTGTTTCCCTAACACTGTTTTCATATTGGGTATTCAAAAATATCACTTTCCACGGTAGATAATGATGCATTGGTGATTGTACAAGAATGCAAAAAAAAATAGCTTGGAAAATATCTTGTGTGTGAAGGAAGAGGGTGGGTTTGGCTTTTCGAAGTATAGTTTACCAAGTCTCAAACCAAAAGGCTCCATTTTCATTTTACAATTTTCCCTCCTCATGATTTACAAAAAGAGAAGCAATGTCTTGAATAAAAAACATTCGAAGACCTAAAAACATATTGGAGCCATGAAAATGACACATACCGCTATATAGGTTCTATAGGTGCACATTAGCTTTTTCTTAATCTGTTTTTGAAGGCCATCTCAAACATTTAAAGAAATATGTGGAGGTATCACATAATGGGTTGTTGTATATACTTCATACATTGTAAAATACATAAACATTTACCTTGTATCTCTGGATGCTTCACAAGTATCAAGAAACCAAAGTACATTGTAAGTGAAGGACCCTCACAGCCTCCAAGGAACATGTCAAATATGGTTGATACCAGGTTTGGTACGTCAAAAGGTGTCTTGGCATTTTTGTCCTCCTTTAAAAAAACAAGCAAATTAATTTTAGCATTACATTTTAGTCCATGCATTGCATTAAAGGGGTCAATATATTTTTGAGAGTAAGGCTACTAGAGATGAGCGAGCATACTCGTCCGAGCTTGATGCTCGTTCGAGTATTAGGGTGCTCGAGATGCTCGTTACTCGAGACGAGCACCACGCGGTACTCGTCTCGATTAAACGAGCACTGACCATTAAATTCAATGGAGCCGGCAATACAGCTGGCTCCATTGAAAGCAATGGGCTGCCGGCGATCTCAGGATCAATTTTCGGGAAGGGCTTAAAAATATAAGCCCTTACCTGAAAATCATCCTAAAATGTGTAAAAACAAAAAAATAAAAATGTCAGCATAAAGATCGTTCTCCTCTGCCATAGCTGTAACAGCTGTGGCAGAGAAGAACGATGTTAGCCCATTGAATTCAATGGAGCCGGCAATACAGCCGGCTCCATTGAAAGCAATGGGCTGCCAGCGAGCGCGGGATGAATTTTCGGAAAGGGCTTAAAAATATAAGCCCTTACCTGAAAATCATCCAGAAATGTGTATAAATAAAAATGCAGGCATTCTCTTCAATGGAGCCGCTGCTGCTGCCGGTGACTCCATTGAAGATAATGGTCTGCTGGCACACCTGAATTCTTTTTCAGGGAAGGGCTTTACATATAAGCCATTCCCTGGAAATGAATTAAAAGTGATTTAAAAAACAAAAAAAATAGATACTCACCTCCGTTCAGCTGCTGGGGCACAGCCGTGTCTTCTCCTGCTGTCCCCTGCACTGTGGTGCTGAACTGCTGATCTATCACCAGCCGGGGAGCACCTCAGCCAATTACATTCAGCTCTTCCAGCAGGCGGGGATTTTAAATCCCCGGCTGGTGATAGATCAGCAGTTCAGCAACACAGTGCAGGTGACAGCAGGAGAAGACGCGGCTGTGCCCCGGCAGCTGAAGGGAGGTGAGTACCTATTTTTTAATTTTTTTTTTTACTATTTTAAAAGGCTTTTCAGGGAAGGGCTTTTGAAGCCCTTTCCTGCAAAGCCACTAACAGCTGCCGGGGCTCAGCGGGGACTTCTGCCGCTGTCCCCGGCTCTGTAGCTCAGAACTAGAGATGAGCGAGCGTACTCGTTCGAGCTTGATACTCGTTCAAGTATTAGGGTGTTCGAAATGCTCGTTACTCGAAACGAGTACCACGCGATGTTCGAGTTACTTTCACTTTCATCTCTGAGACATTAGCGCGCTTTTCTGGCCAATAGAAAGACAGGGAAGGCATTCCCCCTGCGACGTTCAAGCCCTATACCACCCCCCTGCAGTGAGTGGCTGGCGAGATCAGATGTCACCCGAGTATTAAAATCTGCCCGCCCGCGACTCGCCACAGATGCATTCTGACATAGTTCAGGGAAAGTGCTGTTGATGCCGGAGCTGCTATAGGGAGAGCGTTAGGAGTGATTTTAGGCTTCAAGAACCCCAACGGTCCTTCTTAGGCCATAGAAATCGCAGATCACACCTATCTGCGATCTGCGATTCCTGTTCTCTTCTCTATATATGCGCTCAATGGGGCCGGCGGCAGCAGCACCGACCCCATTGAGAACATATAGAAGACAAATCATTCTTCTCTGCCACAGCTGTAACAGAATTCAATGGAGCCGGCAATACAGCAGGTTCCACTGAAAGCAATGGGCTGCCGGCGTGCGCTGGATGAATTGTCGGGAAGGGCTTAAATATATAAGTCCTTCCCTGCAATTCATCCAGAAATGTGTTAAAATAAAAATATACATATATATATATATATATATATATATATATATATATATATATATACTATTACTTACCTTGTCCCGCCAGACGGAGTTCAGCCGCGGCGGCCGGCAGTGAGTGTGAAGGGGGTGTGAGTCAGACTCAGCGCTGAGCCAATCAGGGGGCAGGTCTGACTCACACCCTCTTCACACCCACTGTAGGTCGGCCACGCTGAACTCTGTCTACTGGGACAAGGTAAGTATATACCGTATATACTGGCGTATAAGACAACTTTTGAACCCCGAAAAATCTGCTCTGAAGTCGGGGGTCATCTTATACGCCGGTAATACAAAAAAAAAGAAAGTGTCAAAAAAAAAATTCATTACTCACCTCCCCCGGCGTTCTGCGGCGCTGCTGCAGGCTGTTGCTCCCTCCTGGTCCCTGGCAGAGCATTGCTTTCTGGACGCAGGGCTTGAAATCCCCGCCTCCAGAAAGCTACTGTGATTAGCTAACACACGCCGTCAGCCAATCACAGCCATTCAATGACATCATTGTCATTGGCTGTGATTGGCTGAAGGCACGTGTGTTTTCTAGAGGTGGGGATTTCAAGCCCTGCGTCCAGAAAGAAATTCTCTGCCGGGGACCAGGAGGGAGCGACATCCTGCAGCAGCGCCGCATAACGCCGGGGGAAGTGAGTAATGATTTTTATTTTTTGCTCCGCTGTATTCCCGGCGTATAAGGTGACAGTTGGGGGGTCGTCTTATACGCCCCGTCGCCTTATACGCCGGTATATACGGTATATTTTTTTTATTTTTACACATTTCTGGATGAATTGCAGGGAAGGGCTTCTATATTTAAGCCCTTCCCGACAATTCATCCTGCGCTCGCCGGCAGCCCATTGCTTTCAGTGGAACCTGCTGTATTGCCGGCTCCATTGAATTCAATGGGCTAACATCGTTCTTCTCTGCCACAGCTGTTACTGCTGTGGCAGAGGAGAACGATCTTTATGCTGACAGTACGGGGGGGGGGGCACTCTTGCCGCTATTGTGGCTTAATAGTGGGACCTGGGAACTTGAGATGCAGCCCAACATGTAGCCCCTTGCCTGCCCTATCCGTTGCTGTGTCGTTCCCATCACTTTCTTGAATTGCCCCGATTTTCACAAATGAAAACCTTAGCGAGCATCGGCGATATACAAAAATGCTCGGGTCGCCCATTGACTTCAATGGGGTTCGGTACTCGAAACGAACCCGGGAGCATCGCGAAAATTTCGTCCCGAGTAACGAGCACCCGAGCATTTTGGTGCTCGCTAATCTCTACTCAGAACTACAGAGCCTGGGACAGCGCTAGAAGTCGCGGCTGAGCCCTGGCAACTGAAGGGAGGTGAGAATTGTTTTTTTTTAATTTTTTGCACTAATTTAAATGGCTTTTCAGGGAAGGGCTTATGAAGCCCTTCCCTGAAAAGCCATTGACAGGATGCCGGCAGCAGGATTCTCTACCGCAGCTGTCATGTGTGACAGCTGCGGTTAAGAACTGAAGAATTCCTTTTGCTGCATCTGCCACAAATGTGGCAGATGTAGCAGCAGGGAATTCTTTTAACTAGCGGGGGTGAAGGATCAGCTCGGGTCTGCCACTCTGGACCCATGTCTATCAGCTAATCAAGCGCCCATTATCAGGGCTCAGAATGGAAGCTGTTAATGCTGAGCTGTGTGTAGCAGTCGGTACTGGTAATTGCCGGCGCAGCTGTCATGCCCGCGGGGGTCACAGCAGTGGCGGAGAGGTACGTTTTTTTTTAATTCTTTTTTTGTTTTGCACTAAAATGTTTCTTTTTCAGGGAAGGGCATATATTTTTAAGCCCATCCCGAAAATTCATCCCGCGCTCGCCGGCAGCCCATTGCTTTCAATGAAGCCGGCCGTATTGCCGGCTCCATTGAATTCAATGGGCTAACATCGTTCTTCTCTGCCACAGCTGTTACAGCTGTGGCAGAGGAGAGCGATCTTTATGCAGACAGTGGGGGGGTGGGGGGTCTCACTCTTGCCACTATTGTGGCTTAATAGTGAGACCTCGGAGCCCGAAATGCAGCCCTGCATGTTGCTCCTCGCCTGCCCTATCCATTTCTGTGCTTTTTACATGACTTTGGTGATTTGCTAAGATTTTCACAAATGAAAACCTTAGCGGAGCACCAGCCATATACAAAAATGCTTGAGTCGCCCATTGACTTCAATGGGGTTCGTTACGCGAAACAAACTCTCGAGCATCACTGAAAGTTCGACTCGAGTAACGAGCACTCGAGCATTTTGGTGCTCGCTCATCTCTAAAGGCTACCCTAAGAGAGCTCATGTAATTTTGTAACTTTGTACTGTAGAATGCAATCATATTTGGACTCTAGACATAGAAGTATAACTATAGGACATGCAAAGCATACATTTTTTTGAACCTGGACAATGGTCCTTGAGGGGATCCAAAAGCCCCTCTGTCACTTAAGAAGGAACCAGTATTTTTTGAATAGGTGGAGAACCCTGTTCCAGATTTTACATTGGGACTCAGGAGCTTCAAGTATTGTGTTTGCCTGAGCAAGGCTATTCAAAAAGGGAATAAAAAGTGATAGGTCAACAATAGTTGATCGACTGCAGTCCACCGCTTGAAACCCTGGATGATCAACTGATCGGGCACCCACTATCAGCGCCACAGCACAGGGTATGGAGGGGAAGCCATAAGCTCGAACCTCTGTGTAGTGGCCAGTGAACACATTTGCAGCCGCAGCTCGCAGTAAAAGCTATGACAGCTGCGCCGGCAATTACCAGTGCCGACTGCTACACACAGCTCAGCATTAACAGCTTCCATTCTGAGCCCTGATAATGGGCGCTTGATTAGCTGATAGACATGGGTCCAGAGTGGCAGACCCGAGCTGATCCTAAAGATAGTTGTGTCTATACAATTGGGTTTCCAGCTTCAAACTTGAATATACATGCTTTTGTAGGTTTCACTTACTTGTTTCATACGAAGGAGAAAACAATCAATATAATCTCGAGGGCAGGCAGGATCCAGTGTCTTTTGGTGGTTTATGACTGATTCTTCTATGGCATCTTCAAGTGGTTTGAGAAGACTAAATATTTTTCTGTGGGGTCCAGGTAAATATTTCATAATTCCAGGAAAGCTATCGTACAGCTGCAAGGCAAGAAAAAAAGAGTTAAATATTTTATGACTTGTCACAAGTATTATGTAGGTCAGTGTTTCTCAACTCTAGTCCTCAAATCACTCCAACACGTCATGTTTTCAGGATTACCTACAGTCAGAACACCTGTGGCAATGTCTGAGGCACCGACAATAATTACCTGTGCAATACTGAGGAAATCCTGAAAACATGACCTGTTGGGGTCCGTGAGGACTGGAGATGGTAAACATTGATGTAGGCATATGCATGGGTCGTTGTGTTGTGCTTTGTGTGGGTATGGCCTCTGGCACACTATTGTGTTTGGGTCCATCTGCTGTTCGTGTTAATTCAAGAACAGCACACAGACCCATTACAGCTTATGGGGCTATGCACACTGCCGTTTTTCATGCAAACCAATGGTCCATGTAAACAAACTCATCACATATCCTACTCTTGTCTGTACCACGGATGAGAATTAGGACATGCAAATGCATGTCAATATGTGGGCTGTCTGTCTCTCTTGAGCACAACTTGCACGCACAGTAAATGTGTGCCTGGCCTATATCTGTGTGACCTAATATCAGCATGGAGGATAATAGGGCAGACTCGCTTAACGTCAACTGCAGTACTGTCTGTTAAAGTGGAATTAACAAAAAAAGTTTCTGTTGGGAAAGATATTACAGAGTTAAGTATTTCTGACCGGCAGAGCATTGCTTTCTGGAGGCGGGGATTTAAAGCCCTTCGTAGAGAAATCAATGCTCTGCCGGGAACCAGGAGGGAGCGACAGCCTGCAGCAGCGGCGCAGAACACCAGAAGAAGTGAGTAATGATTTTTATTCTTTGCTCCACTATATTGCCGGCGTATAAGGTGACAGTTGGGGGGTCGTCTTATACGCCCCGTCGCCTTATACGCCGGTATATATTTTTATTGTAACACATTTCTGGATGAATTGCAGGTAAGGGCTTCCCGACAATTCATCCCGCGCTCGCCGGCAGCCCATTGCTTTCAGTGGAACCTGCTGTATTGCTGGTTCCATTGAATTCAATGGGCAAACATCGCTCTTCTCTGCCACAGCTGTTACAGCTGTGGCAGAGAAGAAGGATTTGTCTTCTATATGTTCTCAATGGGGTCGGCGCTGCTGCCGCCAGCCCCTTTGAGCGCATATAGAGAAGATTTATGACCTTAAGAAGGACCGTTGGGGTTCTTGAAACCTAAAATACTCCTAACATTCTCCCTATAGCAGCTCCACCAAGATACCACTTTCCCTGAACTAATGTCAGAATGCATCTGTGGCGAGCCGCGGGAGGGGCAGATTTTAATACTCGGGTGACACCTAATCTCGCCAGCCACTCACTGCAGGGGGGTGGTATAGGGCTTGAACGTTGCAGGGGGAAGTTGTAATGCCTTCCCTATCTTTCTATTGGCCAGAAAAGCGCGCAAATTTCTCAGGGAAGAAAATGAAAGTAACCCGAACATCGCGTGGTACTCGTTACGAGTAACGAGCATCTCGAACACCCTAATACTCGAACGAGTATCAAGCTCGGACGAGTATGCTCGCTCATCTCTAATTATCAACATTTTCAGGAACACTTTGTTTTCCTACACCGAGCTAACATTGAAAAGGCTCATAGGAATCAGAATGATAGATACCCCCACAAATGACCCCATTTTAAAAACTACACCCCTTAATGTATTTAATGAGAGGTGTCATGAGTATTTTGACTCCACATTTATTTTTCAGGAGTTATTACAATTTAGAGGAGAAGAATAAAAAGTTCAGATTTCTGCATATATGTCATAATAAAGGCAGCTTTTTTTCTAGAGTGCACATGAAAATGAGGATTTGCACCCCAAAATGGATACCCTTGTTTGTCCTGTGTTCACAAACATACCCGTTGCGGCCCTAATCTTATGTCTGTATGCACAACAGGGCCAAAAATGAAAGGAGTAGCTGGTGGCTTTCAGAAGTCATTTTGCTTGAAGGTGTTTTAGGCCTCATAACACACTTGTAGATCCCTTGAGCGGCCAAAACAATATAGAACCCCCACAAATGACCCCTTTTTGAAAACTAGACCCCTTAACAAATTCATCTAGGGGTGTACTGCGTATTTTGACCCCACAGTTTTTGAATGAATCTAAGCAAAGCAGTCGGAAAAAAATATGATTTTCATTTTTTTGGCAATTGTCATTTTAAAAATAGTTCCTTTTGTATAGAACACACATGAATGGAGACTTGCACCCCAAAATGGATCCCGCTGTTTGTCCTATGTTTAGAAATATACCTATTGTGGCCCTAATATTATGTCCATATGCACAATGGGGCCCAAAATGAAAGCAACCGGTGGCTTTCAGAACAGACATTTTGCTTGAAGGTGATTTAGGCCCCATTGCCCACTTGTAGAGCCCTTGAGCTACCAGAACGATGGATAACCCCTACAAATAACCCCATTTTGAAAACTAGACCCCATAACGAATTCATCAAGGGGTGTATGGCGCATTTTGACCCCACAATATTTGAATGAATCTAAGCAAAGCAGCACACTTATCAATAAAGACTTTCATCCCAAAATGGATACCTCTGTTTGTTCTGTGTTCAGAAACATACATATTGTGGCCCTAAACTTCTGTTTCTATGCACAGCAGGGCACAAACTGAAAGGATCAGCCGGTGGATTTCAGAACAGACATTTTGCTTCAAGCTAACTTAGGCTCATTGCCCACTTGTAGAGGCCTTGAGTGGCCAAAATGATATGGAACCCCACAAATGACCCCATTTTGAAAACTAGAACCCTTAACAAATTCATCAAGGGGTGTACTGCATACTTTGATCCCACAGTATTGAAATGAATCTAAGCAAAACAGAAGGAAATAATTATGATTTTCATTTTTGTGGGCAATTGTGTCAAATGAAGACTTGCTCCCCAAAATGGATACCCCTATTTGTCCCGTGTTCAGAAATGTACTCGTTGTGGCCCCAATTTACTTACAGGACACACGGCTCGGCCTGTAATAGAGGGAACACCCGTTGGATTTCAGGACACAACTGAATAAATTCCAGGACCCATTGCCCACTTGTAGAGCCATTGAGTGGCCAAAACTATGGAGAACCCCCACAAGTGACCCCATTTTGAAAACTAGACCGGTTGGTGAATTCCTTTAGGAGTGTACTGTGTATTGTGAACTTACAGTTTTTGAATGAATCTATGCAAAGCAGAAGGAAATAATTTTCATTCTTTTGGCAATTGTGTCAATTTAAAAACAGGTTTTTTTTGTACAGTGTACATAGGAATGAAAACTTTCACCTAATTTACTTACAGGACACATGGCTAGGCCTATAATGGAGGGAACACCTGTTGAATTTTAGGGCACAACAGAATAAATTTCAGGCCCCATTACCTGTTTGTGCGGGAAAAAAAAAAGTCTTCCTAAAAATAACCCCCCCCCCACCACCACCACCACCATCCCCATTTTTTGACATTCCCTAAATCTTAGATAAAAGTAATAATGTAAACTACATTTTATGTCCGGTGACGGGGGTAATTATGGAGACCTGGTTGGGATGGACACATGGGGCAAGAAAACCGGGTATCCCCCCTCCTCCCATGCTTTTTTTGGGGTATTTCATGACCTCAGCGGCGGGGATGGGGTGTAAAAACAGGCACTCTGTGAGTCTTCGTAAGCTTGCTGAGGTGCAGGGGTCTCGCAAAGAAGGCGCTCAACAAGCTGCCCCTGGAACTGCAGGAAGGCGAGCGTTCCCGGGGCTTTTTGTATGTTTCGTATTACAGGTAGCGCTCTGAATAACGCTGGGCTCACATGGCGATATGTGGAATCTGCTTGCGTAGGCCCGCAGCGGATCCCAGCTGTGAGCCCGGTCGTGGCGCTGCGTACAGCCGCTTAATGTACTGCGCATAACTGCATACTCACACAGGCAGTCATGCGCAGTACACCATTTTTTTTTTGTCTTTCTCGCGCCGTCGCTTAGAGATGACCCAGGTACCCGCAGCCCGTACACAATGTATTTGCATATGGGCTGTGGGTATATCTGCGGTCATAGAGCACAATGGGCTCTAGGTCGCAGATATTCGCGATAAAATATAACATGCTGTATTCTGTTTTCTGCAAATGGATTACGTAATTCCAACCCGCTACTTGGGGGGAATTGTGTAATCCAATGCATATGATTAATCCGTGGATTACTGCTAATCAAACGCATGCAGAATCTGTAATTCCTATCCGTTCATGTGAGATCGGTCTAAGGTAGATTGCTATCTTTTTATCATGTGACCGGGGACCGCTCAACGAGGCCACTGGTCACTGCTCCAGGCTCTGAGACCAACGAAGCAAGGAGATTTAAAATTTCTCGGGCTCCTCGGCTCCTGCGATTGTGTCCGGCATTTTGCCGGCGGGCGCATGCACAGAAGCCGGGAGGGTCCATGGAGGATGATCGTATCTGAATTCAAATGAGGAAGCCTCCAAGAAGATGTTTCATCTCCTCTCACCGATCGCATCGGTGAGAGGAGATGAAACTTCCACTTTTTAAAAAACTTTTACATGATGGCCATTATGCTTTGGATAACAGTGATCACGTGACCAGTAACCACATACCGCGGCCCTCCCGTGACATCTCCAGGCCCTTGGCTATCTTTGGCAGCCGGGTGCAGGGAGATTTTGAATTGGCCAGGCTCACTGGCCTTCTGCTTCGGCGCATGCACAGAAGCCAGCAGTGGGTCCCGAGAGCGGTGGGAGGACATGGAGGAAGGGGGTGAGTATTTTCACCTTCCCTCATGGATCCGAATTTTTAAAAAACTTTTTTTCACTTTTCCGTGATCATGGTATCGGGGACCGCTCATCATGGTCCCTGGTGACATCTCCTGCCTCCCGGCTACCTACAGGAGCCGGGAGCCAGGAAATTTTAAATTTCCCGCGGCTCTAGGCCTTCTGCACATGCGGCTGACGTAATGCCGCCTGGCCCAGAACAGCGGGGAACAGTGCAGCGGACGGTGGTGAGTATTCTCAGCTCCCCCCATGCATCCGATTTTTAAAACTTTTTTGCACTTTTATGTGATTTGGCGCTATCCAGTGGATAGCGCCAATTGCATTACTGGGGGGGCCTCCCTGCAGTCCGTGATGACAGGTCCAGGCTGTTGGCTACCTGCGGGCACCAACAGCATGGAGCTGTCACATTCAGAGCCCACGTGGTATTAATCCCTGCAGGACACATGTTTTTACATCCTCAGGGATTAAAGGAGATGTCTCGAGGAAGCAGTTAAATTTTTTTTTTGCCCAGTCCCCCCCATTAAGTACACATTACTAAGCCCCCCTGTAAATGACATTTCTAGCTGGTTTGTACTTACCGTTCCAGCGTTTCAGCAACTTATAAAAGTTTTCTCAAGATGGCCGCCGGCTCTTTCCCCGTCGCTCGCTGCAGCCCGACGTGCGCGCTCCCGAGACGCCGCCAGCTGTGTCTCCATGGCAACCGGACGCATCGCAGCCGCCGACCAGACGCCCCGCAGCCGCCGACCAGACGCCCACCGCCAGGCAGCAGGTAACCGGCGCTAGCCCCCGGCTCCCCAGCGCTAGACCCTCAGCCCAGGTGAAGGCCCCGGAGCCCAGCGCTAGGTTCCGGAGCCCAGCGCTAGTTCCCCCGGCCTAGCGGCAGCCCCCCCCGGCCTAGCGACAGCCCCCCCGGCCTAGCGACAGCCCCCCCCGGCCTAGCGACAGCCCCCCCCAGCCTAGCGACAGCCCCCCCCGGCCTAGCGACAGCCCCCCCGGCCTAGCGCTAGTTCCCCCATCACAGCGGCAGCCCCCCCCCGGCCTAGCGACAGCCCCCCCATCGCAGCGGCAGCCCCCCCCCCCGGCCTAGCGACAGCCCCCCCATCGCAGCGACAGCCCCCCCGGCCTAGCGCTAGTTCCCCCATCACAGCGGCAGCCCCCCCCCCCGGCGCAGCGACAGCCCCCCCCCCCCCCCCCCCGGCGCAGCGCTAGTTCCCCCCCGACCCATCACTTACCTGGGACGCTTCTCGGGGCTGCTGGGCTGGGCTGGGCTTCTCCGCTGGGCAGCTCCAGTTTCTGCACCTTCCTCTAACAGAGGAAGGTGCAGAATGGCCGCTGCAGCGCGCTCCCGAGCAGTGACAGCTCGTCTGCGCATGCGCAGAAGAGCTGTAGCGGGGAGCACACTGAAGCGGCTCGTGCTGAATGGAGAAGACCGGACTGCGCAAGCGCGTCTAAAAAAGCAAGCTGCCGGCGAATTTAGACGGAACCATGGAGACGGGGACGCTAGCAACGGAACAGGTAAGTGAATAACTTCTGTATGGCTCATATTTAATGCACAATGTACATTACAAAGTGCATTAATATGGCCATACGGAAGTGTATAACCCCACTTGGTTTCGCGAGACCACCCCTTTAAGGCTCACTTGGGCAGGATGTAAAAAGGCAATGGGCTAGTCACTAAGGGGTTGACAGGAATAATATACATGGGATTCTTCAGGTTAAAGACAGAGATGATGTCTGGGTAACATATGACAGTGCTATTAGTTTTACTTTGGCCGGTTTAATGGCTCTTCAGTAGTGTGAACTATAAACAGTATACACCTTCTTTTTGGCCCAGGTTATGAGGGTATTCCGTGACTCTGCTGTTTGCCATTATAAGTCTCCCCTGTATTTGCAGCCACCTTGCAGGGATGCTCCTGTGACGTAACTCGCCTCTGGATCCAACAACTCTTCTCGGTAATCCTAACTCACTCTATATATGCACTAACACTGTCCCTCTGTCTCTCTCTCTGATGGACACCTGAAGATTTTCACTTTCTAACTCTCTCAATTTTCTGACTAACTCCTCTCAACTACACACATGATCACACTGACTAGCTATATGGTTCCCTTGTTTAACAGACGACTTACTGACAAATTATCTGCACACTTTACTGTTCTGATCTGACTGAAATTTCACTGACTGACGATCTTCTCACTATTAATACGGCACAACTCCTCTCCTATCTCTCTCTCTCTTCGCTCAGCAGACCTGCATGAGCAACTGCCTTCCAACTGTCACTTCGCTGGCTTGCAGCCAATCAGAGTTCAGTCTACTGGCAACCAATGGGAATCATTTGTCCACCAGGCAAATTATTAATAGCTCTATCGTAGGGCAAATTAAATAGTGGTTATACATGAACTGAATGCAGTCATTTAAAGGCAAGGTGCTTCTTTAGGCCCATTTGGGCCACTACAGGTATTGTGTAGAACATCCGCTGCCTGAGAGAGACACGAGTCTGACAGTGGTAGACGGCCCCTAGACTGACACCATCATTGGTTAAAAAGTGATTGATTTTGCTATATGATTGAGACACTGAGCCTGTATTGTAAATAGAGTAAAGTCTATGGTTAACGCTTTTCAGCTAATAACTAGCCTTTCTCAAGATGCGTTGCACACTGTACATCTAATAAATCAACTTTGGGAAACCATTGGGACTGGACCCCCATTCTTCCATCATCCATCCATTTCTCTATCTACAACGTTGACATGGATTAGGGGTGCACTCAGAGGCACCCCTGTGAAGTAAGCTTTTCACAATTTTTCTAAGGAAATCTGTGTTCACTGGAGCACTGGGGTTTTTCAGCTCATGCTTTTGCATCCTTTCCCCATCTGATGTATATGTATATTCAGAGTCCCTAATGATGCTCTCCCTCATGTGGATGTCCTGAGGATCAGTGACTCCTGGATTGTCCATCACACCAGACCTTTTTTTGGATGCATCCAAGCTCCCTGCCCCCAAGGGATACTCTGACGCACCACAGTTTGGATCTACATACAGAATTATTCACTGCCTACCTGGATCTTTGATGTACCGGCATTCCCTAGGGAAACCCAGGTACGTCACTGTGAGTTAATATTAATTCATTCTCTCTATCAGATATAATTGTTTATCCTGTATACCCCTCCTTACACTCGAGTGCTGCCTCTGAATCTTTTTCTAAGCGTAAACAGACAATTGTTCATCTTTTAACAACTGATTGGTGATTGGATACGGGCGGCCAGAAGAGATTTTCTGAGCTCTCTGCCTTCATTCACTAAATGACTATCACTGCTGTGCGAAAGAACAGAAACAATGTCATGTGTTTATGGTCCTGACAGTTGTCCTGTGTAAAGTAACCCGATATGCAATGTAATCACTATCACAGTGTGGAGCTAGCATCTGACTATTATATGGTGACAGTAATATTTTGAGGTATCCTAGAGTTAAACCACTATATCTAACTAAGCCCACTTTGTTATAAATGTCCTGTTGTAGATATGGCGCCTGGTGAGTTATAGATAGATACGAGTGTGTATTTCTTTTTTTTACTAGTGTAGGTGGGGGATGGGGGTGATGAGTTTTGGAGTTCATGCACCTAATCTTTTCAGACTTCAGCAACATCCCTGCTAGTTTCGCATGGGTGGGCTCCCTAAGTGATGCTGCAGAAAGCTTCGAGTAGGCCATGGCCAGCAGTCAAGTGATGTAAGAGGTGGTTAGGGGCCCTGAGCTGAAGGGTCGTTGGGCCTTTAGCTATGTCCCTGGCCCTGGGCATAAATAATTTGGAACATACTATAATTCAGCTTATGATATGTGAAAGTGACCTGATGTTATCACAGAAGAAACAAAACATTACACAATTCTCGAGAGACACTTGTTAATGCATTGATAGGCAGCAAAATTCCATACCCACCTGACCCCAGGTTGAAGAGGCGATATGAAAAGCTTCATGTGAGTCCTGGAGAATTTTCATCCATTTCTTGTCATCGTAGTTGTAGCGTGTCCCCATCAGTAAGCTTGCAATAATATTAGAAGTTGCACAAACAAGAGTTGCACTTGGGTCAGATGGCTGTTCTAAAGGGAGATGTGATATTAGTATTCCATTTTATTTGATTATGCAATGATACATTGGATAAAATATTTCTCAGACTGTATACATGTAAGAAGGCGCCCTAGCATATCACCACCCAGGACATAATGCAGGGCTTCCAGTTGCAGGTCCTACAAGGTCACTAGCAGGCCTGCAAGACAGTATAAAAGCTTTTGCAGCTGTAACATAAGGAGAGAAGGTGATGCAGAAAGGGCAGAGAGCAGTCTGTGTGCTGCTCTGTAGCTAAAGACAAATGCAGCAGACAGCCTGAGAGCAGCAGTTACAGACTGAGAGTGATAAGAGAAGCCACAGAAAGAGTACATGGCGGTGGCCATTAAGCCCAATATTCAGTGTGCAATCCCTGGGCTGGGGGAATAGCGCAAGAAGAGAACGGTGAGCAGCCATGACATGGCACTGAGCCATCGAATGATGACCAGGGCCAAAAGACACTGACAACGTGGAAGGAGAGGGGAGCTACCTTCCCACACAAGACTTAGTCCTAGAAGAGGACCACACCACTGAGGATAAAGATGCCAGAAAAATGAGCAATCTCATATGACTAAGTATGCGCACACTAGGGATTATGATGTACAGATGTGACTAGTTGTTATGGGTTGAGATGTACATTGGTTATGCGGGGGTTAATGATGGCTATGTACCAGGATGGCAGGGCATGTCACAGAGGCACTATGTGCGTAGAGAAGTTATTTGATGAAAGTGATGTCCCACATATAGTGTAGCTTTATTTGATGCACCTTACTCACCTATGGTGTGTCAAGTCCGCAAGTAGGTGGCACTCTGAGATTATGTATAGATGAGAGTTATGGTCTGGTGAACCTATGGTGCACTGAGGCTGCGATGTTAGTGTGTGCTACTGCCACCCTGAAATAGAATATGCAGTACTACGAAAGAAGACAGACAGATAGAAAGAGGGATTGAATTGCCTTGCCAGTCCACGATCGAGATAATATGTTTGTAATGTGATTCCCCCTTGCAGTGAACCTGCGGGTGAAGCCATAGGAGTTATGTGAGCCCAGAAGGTCCACCCTGGGCAGTAAAGCTACAGAGGAGGAACAAGACGAAGCACAATCTGAAGTCCTCAATGGCGGAGCAGGTGGATGATAACATGGTACATGTCACAATGGCTGTGAAGGTGGAGGAAGGCTGCAACAGATGAGAAGCCACCGGTCATCAGGTTAACCATGCCACTTGGTGTGAACCTCATTCTGTCAAGACTGGGTGTTGATTCGGTGTGCACTGATCTCCACACATAAATCAAATTCACGCACAGGCATCTTTCAAGAGGCAAGTGGTGATGGGGACAGGACTATGAAATCTGGAAGCCACAAACTGGCACATGGGCGGTGAATATGTTTTCAGTCATTCTATCTTGGGGATCAAGGCAGCTGAGCAGTTTGGCAGCTGTATCCACGACTAAACAGCCCTATTTAGGACCCACTCTGCTCACCCCACATGGGGAGGAGGCTAGAAAAGGTGCGCCAAACATAGTCTGCCTCTCTCTCTTCCTTGACTAGTCTACTACATCCAGAGGGGTCACTACCTTGCGGTCAAAAAAGAAAAGTGAATGACTCTTTATGGTCGGCCAACCAGAAACATAAAGTTACTCACCCCCAAGATGCTGCAGACGCCTTTAGTGCTTTTTATGCTGATCTATATAGCCTACATAAGAACCCAACCACTCACAAACCTACTGAGGAAAAAGTTCCAAACTTTCTTAATTCTGTCCACCTTCTAAAAAATCTCTAGCACTGATCTTTCTGTACTTAACAATCCCATCACTATAGATCAAGTTAAAAAAAAGCCCAGATGGCTTCTCCAATGAGTATTAGGAGACATAATTACATACAAACATTTGGACCCATTTTATCATTTATTCTGTCAGAAGTTTTGCAAGAGGCAGCTGACACAGGTACCATACCGCTAGAAATGTCAAAGGGCACAATAGTGACAACAAGTGAAGATTCTAGTCCTTCGATTAGCAACAATACTACCAAATATAATTCACTCAGATCAGGCTGGTTTTATGGCAGGTAAGCAGGCATCAAATGAACAAGAAAAATAATTAAAGGGGTTGTCCCGCGATAGCAAGTGGGGTTATGCACTTCTGTATGGCCATATTAATGCACTTTGTAATATACATTGTGCATTAAATATGAGCCATACAAAAGTTATTCACTTACCTGCTCCGTTGCTGGCGTCCCCGTCGCCATGGTGCCGTCTAATTTCAGTGTCTAATCGCCTGATTAGACGCGCTTGCGCAGATGGGTCTTTTCCCTTCGGCTCGGTCTGGCAGCAGCGGCGTTCTGGCTCCGCCCCCTTGTACGCATCATCGCGTAGCTCCACCCCGTCACATGTGCCGATTCCAGCCTCCTGATTGGCTGGAACAAGTTGGCCTGCTATAGAACAAGCTATAGCAGAAAAAAATGCCTTGTACACTCAATTACTAGCTTTCCTCTACAATCTGCAACTATCATTACCCAGGGCTCTCACATTGGAATCTTCATTCACCTCGTGGCTTGTCTTGATAGATTCTATTAAAAAAAACACGTAATATCTATCAATTAAACTCCCATTAGAGCTTCTTAAAATGTTAATTCCTGATATAAATGTAAAATTCTGGACTAAAAAAAAATGGAATTTATCTTAGACTTATTCCAACAAGCTAAAATTAGGGAATTTAAAGATCTTGTACAACAATTTCATATAGACCAATGGGACTTCTACACATACCCCAAAATTAAACATTACTAAAGCCCCATTTAGACACGATTATTGCTCAAAATTTGCTCAAAAGACGTCTTTTAAGCAAAAACCTTTGTGTCTAAATGTGCCCATCTTTCAGTTTTCTGCCAAAAGATGTTTTTCAGTTCTGCTTGAAAACCATCGTTCAGCAGAACAGCTGATAAACAGGACTCCCATCCTCAAACTTCACTACAAGTTCCCCGTCCAATCTATGATTTCCTAAATGGTAAGCCTAAACAAATACTTGGTAATACTAAGCAATTATATGCATATGTTAATGGAGAAGAAGAGCTCTCCAAGAAAATGCATATAATTAATTGGGTAAAAGATCCAGGAACTACCTATTCTATGGCACAGTGTCTCACCGCCTTGAAATGGGCTTTAAAGGCCTCGCTGTGTGCTAATATCCAAGAAATATATCACAAATTGCTTCTACTGTGATATTATTACTCCTCCAAGTTAGCTCACTTATTTCCTGGCACTTGAAGTCTCTGCTGGAGGAATTGCAGGCACACTGGCACTATTCTTCACATCTTTTGGGACTATCCTATCATTACTCCTTGGTAGGGAAATATATTCAATCTCCTTACACAAATCTTTGGTATAAATATATTACTAGAGATGAGCGAGCACCAAAATGCTCGGGTGCTCGTTGCTCGAGTCGAGCTTCCCGCGATACTCGAGAGTTCGTTTCGAGTAACAAACCCCATTGAAGTCAATGGGCGACTCGAGCATTTTTGTATATGACCGATGCTCGCTAAGGTTTTCATTTGTGCAAATCTGCAAAACCTACGAAAGTGATGGAAACGACACAGAAACGAATAGGGCAGGCGAGGGGCAACATGCAGGGCTGCATCTCAGGTTCCAGGGTCTCACTATTAAGCCACAATAGCGGCAAGAGTGGGCCCCCCCCCCCCCAACAATTTTTACTTCGGACAAACCCTCATTAGCAAGGCACACCTTAGCTAAGCATCACACTACCTCCAACCAAGCACAATAACTGCCTGCGGGACAGACCGCTGCCTCTTCTCCTGGGTTAGATGCTGCTCAACACCCCTCCCCCCCCCCCCCCGCATGACCATGCGTCGGCAGTGCACACAAAAGTGTCCCTGCGCAGCCTTCAGCTGCCCTCATGCCACACACTCGCTTCATAGCTACACCACCCTCATGTCTATTTCCATGTGCAACTGCGATGAGGAGGAACTGGAGGCACACACTGCAAAAGGTTGGCAGTGTCAGGCAGCGACCCGCTTTGAAAGGGGGGGGGGGGGCGATAGCCCACAATGCTGTTGAGAATTGATAATAGATTGACGTTCCATCTTCATTCCAATCCTTTGCCACCTCTGTCAGGAGCTGCAAACGTGGGCATAAAGGGGAGTCCGCTGCCAGCCCAGCACTTCTACACATCTCCACAATGCAGCAATACTCGGTGTGGGAAGTATGTGAGCGGGCCCTGGGTCAGCCTCTGTCCCAGCAAACACCTTGTGTGGCCCAAGGTGCTGCGAGTGACATAGCAATGGGGACTTCATGTGTCCACACACTACTCATTCTGTTTGGGTGTCGGATACTTCATCAACAACGCAAGGGGTAAACCATCTGCACTCTGCACCCTACCCAAGTCTGTCAGTGTTTTGGGGACAGACAGGTAAAACACCTCTATGGGAATTCTGTGTGCACCCCCAGCATGGGTGGCTCTCAGGAACCCACAGACGGTACATGAAGAAATCCCATTGCAGTGCCCTGAATAGCTGCGGATACATGAGACAAAATACATGTTGGCTGCGGCCCACACTCCATGCCCTAGAGATTCAGGTATTTTTTTTTAAGTGCCAGGCAGGTACAACTCCGCTATGGCAAGTCTGTGTGCACCCACAGCATGGGTGGCTAGCAGGAACACACAGACGGTACATAAAGAAATCCCATTGCAGTGCCCCGGATAGCTGAGGTTACGTGAGATGAAATACATGTTGGCTGCGGCCCACACTCCATGCCCTAGACATTTGTGTTTTTGGTTTTTTTTAAGTGCTAGGCAGGTATAACTCCGCTATGGCAAGTCTGTGTGCACCCACATCATGGGTGGCTAACAGGAACACACAGACGGTACATAAAGAAATCCTATTGCAGCGCCCCGGATAGATGAGGTTACGTGAGAGGAAATACATGTTGGCTGTGGCCCACACTCCATGCCCTAGAAATTTGTGTTTTTTTTAAAAGTGCCAGGCAGGTACAACTCCGCTATGGCAAGTCTGTGTGCACCCAAAGCATGGGTGGCTAGCAGGAACACACAAACGGTACATAAAGAAATCCCATTGCAGACCCCAGTAACAGTTATGTAGCAGCAGTATCGGCAGACCCCAGTAAAATTTCTGTAGTAATAGTATAGGTCAACCTCTGAAACATTGGGATACCATGAGCGTAGGCGAAGGCCGGGAAAATTAGTTGGATAAGAGTGTAGGCATGGGCCCCAAAAATTAGTGTACCAAGAGTACAAGTGTACCTCTGAAAAATTTATCAACCGAGAGGGCAAGTAGAAACCCATCAACATTTTTTGAAAGATACAGCTCACTGTTGCTTAATTTGTAACAGAGCCTGGAGGCAGCCCTGTTGAAAAGATTGGTTCATGTTACAGTCTCAGTACTTTTGAAACTTTTAAAAATTGTAAAAGCATCGGTAGATGTAGATGAGCCTTTTGGGCCGCAGAAAAATTGGCCGTTCAGCACAATGACATGTTGTTTCTGGAGGAGGAGTAGCAGGAGGAGGACTAATGTCAGAGACAGATTGACATGCCCCGTTTTACCGGTGATAGAGAAGAGTGCTTTTATCTGCGGTTGCAGCGAAAAGAATCTTTAGGTTCCGCTGCTCTCCGCCGGTGGAGAAGAGAAGTCTGGGGAAATCCAGGCTTTGTTCATCTTTATAAGTGTAAGCATGTCGGCACTGGCAGTTGACAGGCGGGTACGCTTGTCCGTGATGATTCCCCTAGCTGCACTAAACACCCTCTCTGACAAGACGCTAGCGGCATGGCAAGCCAGCACCTCCAGGGCATACAGCGCAAGTTCGTGCCACGTGTCCAGCTTTGACACCCAATAGTTGTATGGAGCAGAGGCATCACGGAGGACGATGGTACGATCGGCTACATACTCCCTCACCATCTTTTTATAGTGCTACCTCTGACTCAGCCTTGACTGGGGACCGGTGACACAGTCTTGTTGGGGACCCATAAAGCTGGCAAAGGCCTTGGAGAGTGTTCCCCTGCCTGCGCTGAACCTGCTGCCTGATCTCCGCGCCTCCCCTGCTACTTGGCCCTCAGAACTGCGCCTTCTGCCGCTAGCGCTGTCACATGGGAAGTTTACCAGTTTGTCCACCAGGGCCCTGTGGTATTGCATCACTCTTGAACCTGTTACGTGTGAAGCTGAGACATGTACTATTGTGATTCCAGCAGCACAGCACTCTCAGGGTTAATGATTGAGCTGGCTGGGTGTGGTACTTTCTGCTAGCCAATCCCCTGGATTTGTGCTCCCATATAAACCCAGCTCCTGGTCAGTCTGTATGGCCCCTCAGGTGAGTAGTCATGAATGCTTGTCTGGTGAGGTTTGCAGTGTGATCTGGTTCATGTCCGTTTGTAAGTTTAAATTCTGTCAGTTTTGTGTTAGTTTGCTGTGTGTCCTGCAATCTGTGTTGTGTCCTGTTGCAGCGTGGTGTGAACGGTGTCCGGTTCTGCTGGACTCCTGGTTAGTGTAGGGACTAGCAGTATAACCAGGAGCCGTGAAGTGGCCTGCTAGCTTTCAACATCTTGTACAAAATGTCAACCAATACCTGGTATTTATATTCAGCTTCCTATCCGTTACTAGTGGTTGCATGTTGTATGCAGTGTATTCTGGGTCTGTCATGTGGCATGTGAATGCATCCTGTTCTGTGGTGTGGATCCTAGGATCAGCTAGGGCCCAGATCCGAAGACCGCTGGGCTGCCCTTATTGGGGCAATGTTCCCCGCTTAGGTAGGGCAATGCCATCCTCCCGTGTAGAACAGGGTCAGTTGCCTGAAACCGGTGTGAGTCCCGTGTGACCTTGGTGATACCCGTGTGCGTCCCATTTGGTCACGATCGTGTGGGTCCCGTGCTTTTCCTGCCCACACGATCGTAACAGAACCCCTTTCCTCTTCGGGAATGAGAGTAGAAAGGTTCTCCTTATACTCGGGGGCGAGAAGGGTGTACACCCAGTAATCCGTAGTGGCCAGAATGCATCTAACGCGAGGGTCACGAGAAAGGCAGCCTAACATGAAGTCAGCCATGTGTGCCAGGGTACCAGTATGCAACACATCGCTGTCCTCACTAGGAAGTTCACTTTCCGGCTCCTCTCCCTTCTCCTTGTCCACAGGCCATACACGCTAAACAGATGGGAGGCAAGCAGCATGGGTACCCTCTGCAGTGGGCCCAGCTGTTTCTTCCCCCTCCTCCTCCTGCTCCTCCCCCTCCTCCTCCTCATCCTCCTCCTTTAAAACGCGCTGAGATATAGACATGAGGGTGCTCTGACTATCAAGCGACATACTCTTTTCCCCTGTCTCCTGTTCCGACCGCAAAGCGTCAGCCTTTATGCTTTGCAGCGAACTTCTCAGCAGGCATAGCAGAGGAATGCTGACGCTAATGATTGCAGCATTTCCGAGGACCTGGCGGATGTCTGCCATTCAGGCCCACTCCTCTGTAAAGAATAGGGGAGGCTGACTATCACTATGCCTGCTCATGTTGGAGTTGGTATTCCACTATTGCTCTACGCTGCTCATACAGCCTGGCCAACATGTGGAGCGTAGAATTCCACCGTGTGGGCACGTCGCACAGCAGCCGGTGCTCTGGCAGATTAAACCGATGTTGCAGGGTCCTCAGGATGGCAGCGTCCGTGGTGGACTTGCGGAAATGTACGCAGACGCGGCACACCTTGCCGAGCAGGTCTGACAAGTGCGGGTAGTTTTTCAGAAAGCGCTGAACCACCAGATTGAAGACGTGGGCAAGGCATGGCACGTGTGTGAGGCTGCCGAGCTGCAGAGCCGCCACCAGGTTACGGCCGTTGTCACACACGACCATGCCTGGTCGCAGGCTCAGCGGCGAAAGCCAGAGGTTGGTCTGCTCAGTCAGACCCTGCAACAGTTCGGGGGCCGTGTGCCTCTTGTCACCTAGGCTGAGTAGTTTCAGCATGGCCTGCTGACGCTTGCCCACCGCTGTGCTGCGGCGCCGCGCCACACCGACTACTGGCGACGTGCTGCTCAAATTTCTTAATTGAGAGGTAGAGGTTGCGTAGGAGGAGGAGGAGGGGGAGGGTTTAGAGGAGGTGGCATAGACCGCCGCAGATACCAGAACCGAGGAAAGACCCGCAATTCTGGGTGTGGGTAGGACATGTGCAGTCCCAGGCTCTGTCTCGGTCCCAGCCTCCACCAAATTCACCCAATGTGCCGTCAGGGAGATATAGTGGCTCTGCCCGCCAGTACTTGTTCACGTGTCCGTGGTTAAGTGGACCTTCCCAGTAACTGCATTAGTGAGGGCACGATTGATATTGCGGGAGACGTGCTGGTGTGGGGCTGGGACGGCACCCTGGGAAAAATAGTGTCCACTGGAGACCGAGTAGCGTGGGACCACCGCCGCGATCATGTTTTTGAAAGCCTCCGTTTCCACAAGCCTGTATGGCAGCATCTCCAGGCTGATCAATTTGGCAATGTGCACGTTTAATGCTAGAGCGTTCGGATGCATGGCGGCGTATTTGCGCTTGGGCTCCAACGCTTGCGCTTGTGACAGCTAGATGCTGCGCTGAGAGACATTGCTGGATGGGGCCGAGGACAGCGGAGGTGAGGGTGTGGGTCCAGGCTGGGAGGCGCTCGTGCCTGTGTCCTGAGAGGGGGGTTGGATCTGAGTGGCAGGTTAGGGCACAGGGGGAGAGGCAGTGGTGCGACCCAGAGGCGGTGAGCGGCCTTCGTCCCACCTTGTGGGGTGCTTGGCCATCATATGCCTGCGCATGCTATTGGTGGTGAGGCTGGTACTGGTGGCTCCCCGGCTGATCTTGGCGCGACACAGGTTACACACCACTGTTTGTCGGTCGTCCACGTTCTCACTTAAAAACATCCACACCTTTGAAGACCTAGGCCTCTGCAGGGTGGCTTGGCGCGAGGGGGTGCTTTGGGAAACAGTTGGGGGAGTCTTCGCTCTGGCCCTGTCTCTACCGCTGGCCACCCCACTGCCTCTTCCAACCTGTCCTGCTGCTGCACTTGCCCCCCTTCCTCTGAAGACCTCTACTCAGTTGGCTTAGCGAACCTGGTGGGGTCAGTCACCTCATCGTCCAGTGGCTCTTCCTCCAATTCCTCTGTGCGCTCCTCCTTCGGACTTACTGCCCTTACTACTACTTCATGGAGTGAGGAGGCTGGGAGGAAGGAGGAGCAGCAGCAAGAGGATTCAGAGTTGCAGCAGTGGACGGCGTAGAAGACTGGGTGGTCGATACATTGCTGGATGCATTTTCTGCTATCCACAACAGGACCTGCTCACGCTGCTCTGTTTGTAATAAAGGTCTACCACGTGGACCCATAAATTGTGATATGAAGCTGGAGACCCCAGAAACTTGCCTCTCTCCTAATCCCGCAGCAGCCGGCTGCGATTCACCTGGACCAGGAACTCGGCCTGTGCCCACACCCTCACTTGGACCTCCGCGTCCTCGCCCGAGTCCACGTCCACGTCCTCGAGCCCTACCCCTACCCCTCAGCATAGTGTATTACGAATAGAGCAGACACTGAGCGGTGTAAAAAATTAGGCAATTATTGGCCTGCACTTGGAGGATCACAGCGGTTATGTAACGCACACTGTAGGCCAAAAAATTATACGCTAGGCTGCAAAAAGGCCTAGCTGGCTAATAGTGAGCCACTACAACTCCCAGCAGCCACGCAGTAAACTGCACACGGTCACAGGTAGCCCTAAGGAGGAGTTCTTTACCATATTTTTTTTAAAAAGCCAACAGCCTAGATAGAGGGAAAAACATATACAATCTATCAGCGGCTGTGGCCGTACGCTGTGCATGAAGTTGACGGGACGCACAGAGTGGGGTAAAAAAATTAGGCAATTATTGGCCTGCACTTGGAGGATCACAGCGGTTATGTAACGCACACTGTAGGCCGAAAAAATTATACGCTAGGCTGCAAAAAGGCCTAGCTGGCTAGTAGTGAGCCACTACAACTCCCAGCAGCCATGAAGTAAACTGCACACGGTCACAGATAGCCCTAAGGAGGAGTTTTTTTTCCAGATTTTTTTGAAAAAGAAAACAGCCTAGATAGCGTGTATATATCTTTCCCTCTATCAGCAGCTGTGGCCGTACGCTGTGTGTGAAGTTGACAGGACGCACAGAGCGGTGTAAAAAATTAGGCAAATTTTGGCCTGCACTTGGAGGATCACAGCGGTTATGTAACGCACACTGTAGGCTGAAAAAATTATACGCTAGGCTACAAAAAGGCCTAGCTGGTGAATAGTGAGCCACTACAACTCCCAACAACCACAACAGTAATGCACACGGTCACAGGTAGCCCTAAGAAGGAGCTTTTTTGGGGTACTTGTTGACAGGATTCTACACTACTACTGTCCCTGCCTCACCAGTACTGCCCCTATACTCTATATAATTGACTGCAGACTGAGAACGCAATAGTCTGCAGAGCCCAAGATGAAAAAAAAAAAATTGCGCAAAACTGCTCCCAGCAGCCACAACAGTAATCCACACGGTAAGATGTGGCCCTAAGAAGGACCGTTGGGGTTCTTGAAGACGCTAACAGCCTAACACTCTCCCTATAGCAGGAACAGCACTCTCCCTGATCTCTGCCAGCGTGTGTCTGAGGCGAGCCGCAGGCGGGACCGCTTTAAATACTCGGCGGTCGCTTGATCTCACCAGCCACTCACTGCAGGGAGGTATCGAGTAACGAGCATCTCGAGTACCCTAATACTAGAGCGAGCATCAAGCTCGGACGAGTACGTTCGCTCACCTCTATATATTACCTAATCTAGCCCTCGCCTTACTGGCATTAGCAATAAAAGCTCTCCCCTCAAACACTAGAAGGCTTGCCTGCCATATCTTTACCTCAGTCTTATTAGTGATAGCAAGAAATTGAAAATCTAACACTTCTCTGTCTATTAAAACTTTAACAGAAATGGTTTCTGAGCATTGCCTCTATGAATGCTTATTTTTAACTAAACAAGGTATACTCTCCTCATTTCACTCCTGGTGGGACCCTTGGTTACAACATTTTTCCATATAAATGAACTTATTTTTCCCCAACATCTATAGGAGGCCTTAAACATGAATTAAATTCAGAATTAATTCAAAATCCAACTTTAACTTGGACTATAACACCAATGCAACCATCTTATACCCTTTAAGTCAGACCTGGGTCCATTTCAATTTAACTCCATATTCCAATGTTTATTTGATATTTATGTACTATGACACTCAAGTTATCAACTTTTTTTTCTTGCTCATATAATTTTGTGCTTTCAACTGATAAATCAGATTTCAGCATGTGTATTAAAATTGAAGGTTGATTGTTATGTTACTAGAACCTTGTTAATCCAAAACGTTAATAAAAATTATTGACATACAAAAAAAGAAAAGCGAACTTCGGGACATGGAACGTTCAGACATTATTGGAGAACATAGACAATGAATGCCCTGAGCTCAGGACTGCTATTGTAGCAAGGGAGCTAAGGCGCTTTAACATTGATATAGCAGCACTCTAAGAGACCTGAAGAGCAGGAAAGGGACAGCTGAAGGAAGAAAAAGGAGGCTACACCTTCTTTTGGAAGGGCCTGCCTGAATTAGAATGAAGAATACACAGAGTTGGCTTTGCAATTAAAAATGACTTAGTGAAGAATCTGTCTGAAGCACCCATCAGCATTAACGAACGACTCTTAACTCTCTAAATGAATCTTGCCAAAAACCAGCAAGCAGCTATCATAAGTGCTTATGTATCAACATTAGATGCTGATGATGGCATCAAAGAAAAATTTTACTGTCAGTTGGACACTATCCTATCGGGGATACCCAAAGAGGACAACATTAACCTCCTGAGTGATTTTAATGCACAAGCTAGACGAAAATTTGACCTGTGGCCAAGGACTATAGGAAAACATGGAGTTGGAAACAGCAACTCAAATGGCATCCTACTTCTTACCAAATGTGCAGAACATAAACTTGTTATAACCAACACTCTTTTCTGCCAGAAAAATAAGTTTAAGACATCATGGAAGCACTGGTCAAAGCATTGGCACATTCTAGATTATGTAATTTTACGTGCCAAAGACTCCTGCCACTGTACTTCTCACAAGAACCATGACAGGTGCCCATGATTGATGGACAGACCACAGGTTCAATCTGTGATGGCCATCAAGATCGCCCCCAAATGCAGACTCCAAGGAAATAAGATAAAATGTAAAATGAACACCCAAGCCATTCAAGAGCCCTCTAAATGAATCCCTATTCAAACAACACTGAAGGATCATCCGTGGAAACGCTTAAAATGTTGAGGAAAATTGGAATAAACTGAAGATCAAGATTATTACAACCTGTGAAGAAATAATTGGATACCCAACTAAAAAACATCAAGGCTGGTTTCATGAAAATGATAACAAGATCCAACAACTAATCAATAAGAAAAGAAAAGCCTTCCAAGTATAGCAGAGACACCAACTGTGTTGCCAAGAAAAAGATCTACACTAATGCAAAAGCTGTGGCTCAAAGAAATACCAGAGAACTCAAGAACATCTGGTGGACAAAAAAGGCTCAAGAAATCCAACATTTTGCAGATATCCATGATGCATGGGGTTTATTTAAAGTCACAAAAGTCATCTATGGCCCAACAAATCATGACATACACCCTTTACATTTTTCAGATGGAATCAAGCTTCTAAAGAAAAAATATCAATTGTACTACATTGGAAAGAGCACTATTATAACATCCTTAACCGCAGTTCTAATGTGGCCGAAGAGGCTCTCTTGCAAATCCCACAACAAGTCAGGGATGAGCTTGCAGTATTGCCTAGCTTAGAGGAAGTCAGCAAAGCCATCAGCCGATTAAAAAATAACAAAGCCAGTAGACCTGATGGGATCCCTGTTGAAATCTTTAAAAAGGTGGACCTAAGCTGACGCAACAACTCCACCATCTGATTAAAAAAGAAAAGAGTTGCACAATCAGCACTCAATTATTGCCCACAGGGCAGGATCCAGCAGTGCAAAGCCACAAAAACGGAACCAGGACTATAGTTCCAAGATAACCCATAAGAGACACATTGTCATTCTTGGCAAAAATCGGTGGCATACTAGTCAAAACGTTGCAGCGATGCTTTGAAATGGAGGAATAAAAGTTTTTTTACTTTTCTACTGCATCGTGGTGCTACCGCAGACTATGTGTCTCTTATAGCTGATTAAAAAAGTGTGCACAACCAAGAAAGGTTGCTTACACCTTGAAGGATGCCACTATCATAATCCTTTTCAAAAAGGGGCAAAGAACAGATCTTCAGAACACGACTGCTCCAAGAAAAATGCAGGAAACAAAACCAACCACTATACATGGTTTTCATTGACCCCCTCAGAGGCATTTGAAACAGTGAATCACAATGCTCTTTGGACCATCCTCCAAAAAATCAGATGCCCTAAAAAATTTGTGAACATCCCGTGACACCTCCATGATGATATGTTGGCAACGATCTTGAAAAGCAATGGCTCCCAAAGTGACCAATTTAAGGTAAACTCAGGGGTCAAACAGGGTTGTCTTATTGCCACAACTTTATTTTCCATCTTTATAGCTATGATACTGCCCTTTGTTGATGGAAAGCTTCCCACCAGAGTGGAAATCATCTATCGAACAGGTGGCAAACTATTTAACCTTAACAGACTAAAAGCCAAAACCAAGGTCACAACAATATCTGTTATAGAACTCCAGTATGCGGATGATAACATATTCTGTGCTCATTCAGAAGAAGATCTACAAGTCACTTTAAACATCTTTGCAGAAGCATATGGAAAGCTTGGCCTCTCACTTAACATCGGGAAAACCAAAGTGTTCTATCATTAAGCACCAACTAATCCTCTGTAATGCCAGAAATACAGCTTAATGGTGTAACACTGGAAAACGTTGACCATTTCCACTACCTTGGCAGACACCTCTCTGCAAAAGCTAACATCGACACCTAAATACAATACTGTCTGAGCTCTACGAGTGCAGCTTCTTTTCAAATTAAGCAGAGAGTGTTTGAGGACCGGAACATTCATAAGGAAACCAAGATGCTTGTTTATAAAGCTATTGTCCTTCCAACCCTGTTATATGCCTGCTCCTGGATGTGGCTCTGGCAGTGATGCGGCGGCTCCTGGACTGGAGCGCAGCCAGACACAGTGGGCATTGGGGGACGGCATCGCTGAGACAAGGAGCCAGACAGCATCTCTAAGATTTGCCGGGGGGACAGGAGCGCAGGCATACACAGCTGTCAGCAGGAGCGCAGATAGGACAGCGGCACAGACAGCGCAGGCATACACAGTCCAGAAACAGGTTACAGGGCACAAGTCACAGCACCAGAGGGCTGAGTGACATGAGGCTGGAGGGGAGATAATGCCCACCCATTCTCCAGGTCAGCAAATACAATTGTGGGCAATCATTTTGTCTGCACCCATTCTTCATGGTGGTGACAAGATACAATAATACCCTTTTGGACTCCCTGTGCCACCCTATTGTGCCACTTGACAACACTGTCTTACAGAGACATTCTTCACTAAATAAATTCCTTCTAGGGAAGAATGTATTTGTGGAAGAAAAACCTGGAGGCATACAGAGATACAATATGGCCTCATAGGTGGTGGGCTATGTGTGCTGTATTACTTCTGTGCACAACTCAGAGCTTATATCAGCTGTAATATAGCTATCTGCACAAGGCCATTACAATGATAAGAAGGAATCTAGTGGAAAACCATAATACTTTCCATAAATGTCAATAGTATATCTCAAGATATACTGAAAAATCTAACAATGTTTTTCTCTGGCTTAGCAATAAGAATCCTGCTGGTTTGTACAGTAATTTAACCATGCTACTGATCTTTTACTGATAAACTGCTTGACATTATATGTTTGCAAATTCTGAGTACATTATTTATGTCTAAACACAAGGAGGAGGGGCAAATACCTTGCCATGGCACAGTTGTGTAACGGAATTGCCAATATAAGCTTATTGAAAAAACCTTCAAAGGGAATCTGTCAGCTCGAACATAGTGTCCAAACTGCAGCCAGCTTGTTATAAAGCAGGAGGAGCTGAGCAGATTCATATACTGAATCTTTCCACTTAAAACTATATAACTTGTACTTTATTCACTTAAAGCTTTGCTCATTCTGAGCTGAACAGTCCAATGGGTGGTCCTATCAGTGATTGACAGCTACCTGTATATGACTGTATATACAAGGAAGTCTCTCAATCACAGATAGGACCACCCATCAGATTGTTCAGCTTAGAATGTGCAGATGTTTAAATGAATAAAGTACAAGTTATACTGAATCTTTCCCATACAACTATGTATCAATCTGCTTAGCCCCTTCTACTCTATAACATGATGCCTACAGTTTGAACAGCATGTTCAAGCTAACACATTCCCTTTAGAAACACCCACTTTTCTTTATGTTTGCAAGGCTAAGAGATGTTCCAAGAAGTTACTTAAAATTGAGAAATGTAGTCATGAGTTTAACATTTTCACCTAACTATCCCTTTGTGGTAAGTTTTTCTCTACCTGTAAAAGACCTACCATTATAGTTTTTGATGTGATTGACAAGGTGATGGGCTTCCTCCACTAGAGTTTCCTCTGAACTCTTCTTACCCATTCCAAAATCTTTGAGGGTTATTACAGAAAAATGTCTCAGTTGACTCCACATTTCACCATTGGCTAGACCTAATCCTTAAAAGAAAATGAGAAATATGAAATATAGTTTCCTCGATTTGTCATTATAAACTTCATTTGATACACCTAGTTAATAGCAAAACAGATTTTTCTAGGAAACTATTCCTAATGTGATAAACTCACTATTGCCAGAAGATTAATTATAGGCCACAAACTTACCTCCAGAGTGGAATACTTTATCAAAAATAGGAAGAGTGCCTCGACTCATAATAAGATCTCCCATATCAACCAGTGCCTCCTTTACAGCTTGGTATCCAGTCAGTATCACTGTAGGTCTTGCGCCAAAGTATAATGTGTAAACAGGGCCATATTTTTCAGGCAACTGTGAATAAATCAGAGATCTTCTTAGAGGATAGCATATATCTTAGTATAACATACTTTTGTATCATTAGATATTGTGCTTCTGCATCTTCATTTTTTATTATAGACCTCATTTAACCTAAAACTAACTGCTGATCTGTCCTATGAACTAAGGGACATTCAGACAACCAGCCATTCATATGACAACCCCACAGACTTACAGATGTGCCCTTCCTTACCTGTTCTCCTGGCTGGACATGTCCATATATCTGTCACAAGATAACCACAAAAAACAAAGATACAAAAACCACAATTATATGTAGTAATTGATTGATGGGAACAGTAAGAGTGAGGAGCCTGCTCCAATGGCCTTACATACTACAAATAATTGGGGGGGATACAGAAGGTAAAGGGGCTGGAGATGTGCACGGTATGGTGAGGTGGAGAGTGAGGGATGCTATATATATATATATATATATATATATATAGACACTGGTCAGACTTAGGCCGTGTGATGGCTGAATCGGTATGACTGCAAGGGACGGTTGATTACGGCTAGCAGAGATTGCACTCACTAGGACAGGGAGCATGTTATCAGGTGGAGTAAAGAGGGGTTTAGTTTAGGGAATGTAGTATACCTTCCTGAAAAGGTGCATTTTTAGAGCACGCCCAAAGTGTCAGGGATTGCCCAGATAGTTTTGAGTAGCGAGTTCCAGAGGACTGGTGCTGCTCTGGAGAAGTCTTGGAGGCAGGAATGAGAGTCTCAAGTTAAAGGGGCACTTAATCTGATTTCATTAGCTGAGCAGAGGGTGCGGACTGTGTAGTGGATTGAGATGAGGGAGGCAATCTGGGGTGGGGCGGTGCTCTAGGAGCTTTATGAATGAAGGTATTTAGTTTGAATCGAATTCTATATTTGATGGACAGCCAGTGCAGTGACTGGCACAGGACAGAGGCATCTGAGTAGCTGCTGGACAGGAAGATGAGCCTGGCTGCCACATTCAGGATGGATTGGAGGGGGCAGAGTCTGGCGCGGGTAGAGGCTGATCAGCAGCGAGTTGCAATAATTGAGGTGGGAGTGGATTAGGGCAATGGTGAGCGTTGTTAGCGTGTCCATGGTGAGAAAGTGGTGGATTTTTGTAATGTTCTTGAGGTGCAGCTGATATGTTCAGGCTACAGATTGGATATAGGGGGTAAAGAAGAGATCGGGGTCAAATACAACCCCAAGGCAGTGGGCGTGCTGTCTGGGAGTTATGGTGGTGCCACACACTGAGATGGAGATGTCAGGATGATGTCAGCTAGTACAATCCTCATGCAAATCACTTGTTAGATCGAGCAGTTTGCACAATAATTTTGCAGTGTAAACATTTACAATGAAGGTCCGATCAGCGATAAATCACTGATTGGATCTTCCATGCAGACCATAAAATCATTGTTGGTCTGCCACTGCTTCTGCCTGTGTAAGCAGGCAGTCATTCATCTATGAACAACTGACTGTTTACTGTGAAAGGAAGTGGAAGAATCCTCGGCACGCTCCACCTCCATTCACTGAGTGATGATCACTCATGTAAGAGCACAGGAGCGATGATCACTGAGACAGCTGTTGGCTGCTTTAGTGCCTGACAGTCGTCGCATGTAAAAAGAACTTTAGCTGTTTCCATCCTAACTTTTTCTCAAATTGGATTCAGAACTGTAATGTCCCATTAATCAAATTTAACACAATATCGTGACATGGTAGCAAAACCCTTGAATTCTGTAAATCACATCAAAACTATTGGGTGGCCAGAATAGACACATATTGAACAGAGATCTTGTAACATAGTATCCTTAAATCATGTTTTGAAAAACTGTTTATCTTGTGACACACATATTTGAACATACGCTGCCTAAAGGAGAGGTAAAAACGGACACATCTGCATATGGTCATGGTACAGTGATATTCAATAAATGGCAGTAATATTAGTCAGTAATATTGGTCTACAGTTATCAGTTGGAACTTATATAGTGGTACTAGATGATATACCTGGCCTCGCCCGAGTCAATTTGATACAGGTGTTTACGTGTTGCTTGCACAGAAAATTTTATGAAGTCAAGTTTACTTTAGAGTTACTGAGGAATAAAATATAAATACACATAGAGGAACATTAAATTCTCAGGCTGCACAACACCTGAGAGTTACATTACATGATAAAAAAGGGAGATTATAAGAAAGAGATGGTGGAGCAACAGACTAACAGCCTTGATGGTAGGCTACTAGTATCAGTGATAGTATCACTGATACTAGCAGCCTACTGCCCACAGATACTATCACTGATATTAGCAGCCTACCATCCAGGCTGTTAGTCTGTTGCTCCACCATCTCTTTCCTATAATCTCCTTTTCTTTATCATTTATCAGTCGGGCTATTACCGATAAAGGGCAGGTGTATAAGGACAGCCTTATAACAGACTTTAAGGAGTTCTACAAAAAGAAAAAAGACATATAGGGAAAAAAGAAAAGAGGATATAAATAAGATAATAGAATAGCAAGAACAGAAAGAAATCGAAGAAAGTTCTCAGATAAGCTATGTAATAACAAAAATATGAAAGTGGAGGACATTTAGAGCAGTAAGATCTCAGAACCTAGCTAGAATAAGCTATAGTTGGGCATTGAGCTACTGCCAGGAACTTTAGCTGTTTCTATAAGTACAGACATCTTAGTAACATCCTGAATGACAAAGTGTAAAAGTTATTTAAACACAAGCTATTGTGCAAGAAACCCCTAGGAAATTATGTGAGACTGAAACAGGAGACTTGTTTTAGCTCTATAGATATTTAAAGTGATCTGGTATCCGATATAGGCCGCCTGCACACGAGCGTTCCGGATTCCGCTAGCGGATTTTCACGCGCGTATGGTACCTAAATGTGCTTGCGGATAGGTGCGGATGCGTGAAAAATCACGCGCGGATATACGCGGATGTGTTGCGGAAAAAAACACGCAGAAAAACCAGCAGACACCCCTTATTGTAAACCCAACCCCTAGAGAACTGCCCATTCCTTGGAAAACAGATAATGTGCCTAAAATAATGCGCTGCAAATTCCGTTCGTGTGCAGGCACCCATAAGAAACGAACAGGGGAATGTAGCAAGCATCTCTCATTGCTTTTGCTCCCTAGGCTTTACCATCCAAAATATATGGGGAGTTCAATCAATAATTTAGGGTGCTATAAAATTATAACATCATTAGAGGCATATCTGGGTCCCTGTAGAGCTCCTTTGTAAGCGAAACGCGTCGGATCCAGAGCTATTGATACTTAGAGATTAATTTGTTTCTTTCTGTGGGTTGATCAGGTTGATGTCATCCCTTCGCCTCAGGCAGGTGTCTAATATGATCAGTGTTTTCTCTGATAAAGTTATAGTGACACCAATCACAACTTAAACAATTCATCTAAGTTGAAGAATAAACCACAATTCCAACTCTGTCACTTATGATCCAAGTGAGAAACTGTTTATGTTTTTAATTTTTTATAGTGTGAGATGTTTGTTTGTGAGTCTTTGTTTTAGTAAATATTATTAAAGTTTATGTTTTATAGTCCAAATCAGTGAAATGGTTTAATATAATTATTCTGGACTCTTCCTGCTCCAGTGAAGTCTTTCTGCGACTACACTAGGTGTGAACAATGACTTGTTCTGTGTAGTGTTTGCTTTATGTTACACTGAACATGACCTTGTTCACACCAAGTGACTGTATGTGTGGTGCCCCAGGGTGACCGAGACACACTGAGGAGCTGGCAAGGTACAGGTAGCACTTGTCAAGGTGGCTCTACCAGACTCTATCCCAGAGGGATGCATGGAAACTCAGCCAAGGCACTGCTAGGCCTCTTCCAGGCAACGCCGGATGGCTGTTACCTAAATAAGTGTAGTGGACTTGAAGTTGTCTCACGTGACGCCACCGTTCCTTTTCACACCTGCAAGTCCTTGGCAGTAGAAATAGTTAGAGTCCACACACTGATGAACTTGCAAACCACAATCACTGGGAACAGGCTGTGATTGGAAATTTTACTCTGTACTTGCAGAAATACAGCATACAATCATGTGCAGGAAAGACAGTGTTTCAGTGGATGGTCAGGGAGGAGAACACAAGATGAAACCACGCCCATAGTCTAAGTTATCTGTGGTGCTCCGCTCCTGGAAACACACACACTCCGGGACTCTGAATAACTCTGGAGGGGGACACAACACTCCACTGACACTCACTCAGAACTTGTTTGTAGAACACTGCATAGCGGACCTCTTCACTCCTTGAACTCCTCAGAGGTGGTTCCTAGAATGGTGATAATCTGGATACCTCTCCTCCGCTTCCCTCACTTCACCACATGAGGGATGAAGGCCATGTGGCCTGCACTCTTACTCCACTTTCAACCGTTAAAGATGATGAAAGACCACACCTTGCTCTCAATCACTCATACTTATAGAGGGAAGACATCACATGACTAGACAGAATTGTTACTTTCCCAGACATATCCCAGCCACTTTCAGACATTAACCTCTTGCATGCTGCAGCTGTGCAATACACATAACAGCAGAAAAGACACTTTGCACAGTGCATCCACATTAAAGACATGTATGACAATTATGGAGGGGCCAGTAATAGGTATTTTGGGCCACTACATATGTCTATTGGCGTGGACTACATTCAGTGTGTAAAATGACTCGTTCAATGCATGTCTGTTTGTGTGCAGATGTCTGGTGTGAACTATGTTGTATTTCCCTTGTCTGGTAATCTTGCTTATTCCTATCTAGGGTGAGACAGGTGTCCCCTAGGTTCTAGCATGTGGCTGTCCTTATTGGTTTGATCGCCCTGCTTATAGGCAGGGTTCCCTTTCCTGCTTGATGTGGGCTTGTGGTCTCATTTACTTTGGCCAAAATACTAATCATATCAATACATCATATTTATTTATAATTCCATCAGTTTGTTGTGTTAGTACAATTGGTAAGAATTTGGCCCTAGTGTTAGTTTAGAGTCTTTGTCCCTGTTTTCCCACTGTTGCGTGCACGTTCAGTTTATATTTGGTGTGAACAGTGATCGATTGTGTCTATATCTTCCAGCCTCCTCTTTAGCTATAAATAGATTGCGTTCATGTAGGCAATGTGAATAAGAAATTTACATGAGCGTAACATCAATGTCTTACAAGGCCATTCACAGCCTGTCCCCTCTATACATCTCTGACCTAATATTCAGATACATCCTCCCATGTAATTTCTGATTCTCACTAGAGCTTTGTCTCTGCTCTCCTTAAAGGGGTTGTCCCGCGCCAAAACGGGTTTTTTTTTTTTTCAACCCCCCCCCCCCCCCCCCCGTTCGGCACGAGACAAACCCGATGCAGGGACCTAAAGAAAAATCTGCACAGCGCTTACCTGAATCCCCGCGCTCCGGTGACTTCTTACTTACCGGCTGAAGATGGCCGCCGGCATCTTCTCCCTCGGTGGACCGCAGGGCTTCTGTGCGGTCCATTGCCGATTCCAGCCTCCTGATTGGCTGGAATCGGCACGTGACGGGGCGGAGCTACACGGAGCCCCATTCAGAAAAGAAGAAGACCCGGACTGCGCAAGCGCGGCTAATTTGGCCATTAGACGGCGAAAATTAGTCGGCTCCATGGAAACGAGGACGCTAGCAACGGAGCAGGTAAGTGAAAAACTTCTTATAACTTCTGTATGGCTCATAATTAATGCACAATGTACATTACAAAGTGCATTAATATGGCCATACAGAAGTGTATAGACCCACTTGCTGCCGTGGGACAATCCCTTTAAGTCTGCTCCTCACATAATTGTCATCAGGATTTCTCCTGTGCATTCCCTATACTCTGGCGCTCGCTATCTCAACACAACTGACTCATCACTGTCTTCTAAAATTTCAAAAAGACACTGAAAACCCACTTCTTCAGAAAAGCCTACAGCCTACAGTAACTCTGCTGCCACCACAACATGAGCACCTTCTACCCTCACCTACTGTCTCTGTTTACCTCCCTTGTAGTCTGCTAGCCTTCACAGTTAGTCCTCTTTCCCTCTGTATCACTTTGTTAGTTATTCAGTAGTTGTTTAACCCCTTAATGACGTGGCTCCCTTTTTTTCCATTTTCGTTTTTCCTCACCTCATCAAAAAAATCGTAACTCCTTTATTTATCCATTGACGTCGCTGTATGGGGGCTTGTTTTTTGCAGGATGAGTTGTATTTTTAAATGGTGCCATACTGGCATTTAAAGTACCATACAATGTACTGAAAAACTTTTAAAAAATTCTATGTGAAGTAAAGTAAAAAAAAAAAAAACGACATTCCGCCATCTTTCAGTGCGTCTTGCTTCTATGGCACACAAACTGCAACAAAATGACATGATATCTTTATTCTATGAGTCAGTGCGATTACTACGATATCAAACTTGTATAGTTTTTTTATTTTACTGTACTATTTTTTTTTTCAAAGACATTTAATTTTTGAAAATTTTCTGCCGCCATCTTCTACGCGCAAAAACTTTTTTATTTTTCCGTCGATGTAGTTGAGCAAGGGCTCATTTTTTGCACAATGTCCTGTAGTTTACGTTAGTACCAAGTTGGAATATATACGACTTTTTGATTGCTTTTTATTGCGTTTTTTTCTGGGAGACAGGATAACTGAAAAAGTGCATTTCTGGCGTTGATAGATCGGACTTTTGCGGATGCGGCGATACCAAGTATGTATTTTCCTTTAATGATGTAGACTTTTTTATTATAGATATGGCAAAACGGAGGTAATTTAAACTATTATTACTTTTTTTTTTTTTTTTTTTTTTACAATTAATAAAACTTTTATTGATCTTTTTTTTCACTTTTTTCTTAAGCCTCCCTGGGGGACTACAACATGCGATGCTTTGATCGCTCCTGCAGTATGACGTAATGCTATAGCATTACGTCATACTACGATTTGACAGGCAGTCTATCTAGCCACCCCACAGGGATGTCTTGATAGGCAGTCTGCTAAGGCAGCCCTGAGGCCTTTCGGAAGGCCCCGGGCTGCCATGACACCTGCACGGCTCCCCCGATCTCTACGCGCGTGGGGGGGGGGGGGGCGTACGGACCCCCAAACATTGTTTGAGGGATTTAAATGCCGTTGTCAGAATTGAGTTAGTAGCCGTGATCGGCCGAACGGACGATTGCAGCTATTGCCTGCGGGTGTCAGCTGTAATAAACAGCTGACGCCCACGCTGTATGAAGAGAGGTCACCCTGCAACCTCTCTTCATACATACCCGACGCTTCAGAAAGTAAATGTACGTCCTGTAGCGGGAAGGGTTTAACGTTCTTGTCATTTTATATACGTAATGTATTAAAACCCCTATTTCACATGTATAGCACCCGGGAATTAACAGTGTTTTAAAATAATTAATAATGATAAAAATAATAGTGAAAGAGAATATTTAGCAACTCTGTCGTTGTTAGGGCTCCTGCACACTTGCGTTTTTCTTGCGTGTTTTTTTCCACGCGATATCACTGCATTTTTTTTTTCATTGTCAATGGGACTTTCTAATGTTAAGAATGTATTGCACAAAAATTGCAAAGCACCAACTTGTGATGTGCTTTTAACAGAAGTTAGAAAGTCCCATTGATAATCGCGTAAAAAAAATCGCACAAGAAAAACGCAAGTGAGCAGGAGCCCTAAGGGTGCCTTTACGCTTGCAATAAAATCGAGTGATTTTTGCGCAACACGAGAGTGAGTGAAAATGCAGAATTATGAAACCAATGATTTTCAATGATTTCATTCACATTTGCGATGTTGCGATGAAAAAAACTGCAGCATGTCCTATCTTTATGTGTTTTGCAATTTTTTATCGCCTCTGTTTTCCTATGGAGCCTCCTTTTTGACGCAATGCACAAACTTGCGATTTACATGTGATGTGGTGCGTTTTTAACATTAGACAGTCCTATTGACTTTTGTGCAAAAAAAAAACAATTGCGCAACATTATTGCGGGCAGCAGTAATGCAAGATTATTCTCAGGAAACAGAATTGCTGACACTCAATAATCGCTGGAACAAAGACACAATTTTGCTTGCCAGTGTGAAAGAGCCCTTAGGCCACACCAACTCGAAAACAAATAAACTTTGTGTGTTAGCAAAAATGGGGGAAGATCTTTTCATTGCAGTTATTAAATATGAGTAGTATATGTACATCGATGACAATTTATGTGACTAAATGGCATTGTAAACCAAATGCGGGTATAATCATTCTCAGTGCCTAGGGCAGCATGGATTTTGAACATGACACTGTATGGTTTAGTGTTTTCTAGCATGGAGTTTTAAGCTTTTTCACATTCTACAGTGTGTAGTAGTTTAGTGTGTAACCAAAAAGAGAGTAAATAATCCAATATAAACAGTTTTGATATTCACATCCTAACCATATGCAACCAACAAACATCAAAGAATGTTGAAAGGATACTAATAACAAATTTACCTTTGTTAAGCAAGGCAATAATCCCTTAGAATGAATCAGGAGAAAGTTGCCCAAAATTGGCAACGGGAAAGGTCCCGGTGGCATCCTTCTTCTTTCCCACACATGTTTCCAGTAAAATAAGACTAACAGAAAGGTAACAACACCAACCAAGATGACCATGGCATTATGTGAGTCTATCATGGCTCACACACTCCTGTAAGTGATACTTGCTTTGTCTCTCTTTATTGCATGCACAAGTATCTTGGGTTCTGGAAACATTTATTGAATCATCCCCAAAGGCTGTATAAAAGTTTCCTGGAACTGTGTTCTTCCATTGGCTTCAGATCAAGCGCATCACGCACAATGATTAGCATATGCAATGCAAAATACAAAACAAGCATAAACATGATAATTCTATGCTGTGCTGGAGCCATGGTGCACTAAGCACTGTTTTGGACTGACAGTCCCCCTTGCCCCTGGACCCTGCTATACGTTTTTTGGTATGCAATATTACAATAAATTTAGTGCAAAATGCGTAGAACCACATTGCTTCTGACATGATGCTACGTAAACTGCAGTAAAAACAGCATTGTTGATTTTGTGCACATCACAGCAAAACTACAGCAGGGGAAGGTGCAGGACCATTAGTGACTGGGTATTAGTGCATCTTGACGCCACCAGAAGCTAGGAGTTTGACAGAGCTTGGATGAGGAACACCCCCTGTCACACCCCTAGCTTCTGATTGGCTCAAGATTGGAATGTCCTGCTACCTTGCTTTTGTTCTACAAGCGGACGCCGCTGAGCTCCAGCGCTCTGACAGCAGTTACCTGGTTGTCCACCCTCTGCGCTCTGCCCTCCTGCTGTTGTCTGTGGCCGGTGGCTAGCAGTGACAGTTCCCGGCCGCACTTAACCACAGCTGTGTGTGGAGGGAGTAATGTCAGCGAGTGTCATGTGCCGCTGTGCTCTACCCGCACTCACAGCCCACAGTCTGGTCCCGGCGTCATTGTCTCTCCCCCAATGCTGCGGGGAGACTTTTCTCCCTTTCATGTGTTTCAGGGAGGGGAGGGGGCAGTGCTTGTCGGCCGCCGCAGGGAAAGTGCCCTCAGTCCGGCCCTGGCGTCTGTCGCTGTCTCTCCTCTTATGCTGTGGCCACAGATTTCACGTGTACATGTGTTTGAAGGAAGGTGCCGCACTTGTTGCCCGCTGCTGCCACAGGGAAAGTTGCCTTACTGCGGTCTGCCCTTCCTGCTGCCGACCCTGCTCTGAGGCTAAACACAGAGGTTGGTGGGCCATTCTGCGCCATCGGCGGTGGGGAGTAGTGCTGCTGCACTGGCGAATGCGCCAGTATAGCTGGCGCTGCAGCTTCCATTTAAGATATATTTAGCTGTCTGCTAGCTGGCTGCGAGGATCTGCAGCCAAGCAAACTCCCAACCCAATCAGGTACAGGGGACGTCACCCTCCTGTCAAACTTGACTCCACCAGCAATTCATGGTGGCATCAAGATACACTAATACCTAGTAACTGCATAGGCACATGAAAGAGGTCTTGTTCTGCAGAGGAGCATGATTGTAAAGTGCCAGTAAATAGAGTGGAGTGGTCACGTGAATAGATGGGAAAGTATGAGGCTTAGTCTTATTGTTGCTCTATGAAAGGAAAAGAAGATATAGGAAGAGGCTGCTGCTATGAGATAATGTGAGGTTGAAGATAATGAGAAGACTGACAATGAGAGAAAACATTTTGCGTGACAGAGGGATAACTAAAGGAAGCAGTATGTGAGAGGTAAGCCATTGACAGCAGTCTATGAGAGGGGACATAGGAAATAGTCTGTAGAGTCTGTGTTGGAGAGAGAAACATAGGGAGTAGTCTGTAGAGAGGGGAAAAAGATGGGCAGTGGGAGCAGTCTGTAAGAGAGGAGTAGTATAGTGAGAAGTTTATGTGAGAGAGGAGTTGCATGGAGAGAAGTCTGCGGGAAAAAGAAGAGAAAACTGAGAGGCAGGACTCAAGTGGAACAGTGGAACCATGTGTGACAAAGGAGGGGAGTAGAGACCAGTCTATGCAAGAGAAGAGGGCCATGGAAGAATTCTATAGGGAGCTGCATGACAGACAATTTTTGAAAGATGAGGGCATTGGGTGCAGTCTGTATGAGGGTCCAAAACATGGGGAGCAGTCTGTGGAAGGGAGAGGAGCATTGGCAGAGTGTTTTTGAAAGGGGGGTTGAGTACCAGTCAGTGTGAGAAAGCAGGCAGTGGGTGGAATGGGAGAGCAGTCTGTGTGAGGTTAGAAGTTGCTGCTCTTTACATTCCCTGTCAATGATAAAAACACATGACTGAATCTGATTAAATATTTAATAGGTTTAATTAGGTCCAAAGACAAAAGCAGTCTAAAATGTAAAATCCACTGAATCCGCACATCACTAAGGGTCACTGTACTATAGGTTTATCTGTAACCTGGGATCTAATGTTATTTGTGTTGCTATAATGGAAATGGCTACAATGCGAGAGGGCAGAACATCTCAGCGGTACACTCTGCCTCAACAAAAGAAGTTCAAGCAAAAGCCAAAAAGTGGCAACAGCACTCAATATGCATTTTTTATTAGAAAAATACATAACTATGTATACACTAACCACATTAAATAATGAAAGGTTCTTGGTATATAATTTGATCAAAGTATATTGGCCCATCTACCAATGTCCAGATGACCAAGGTATCAGATGGGTCCTAACTAGAGATGAGCGAACGCGTTCGTCCGAGCTTGATATTCGTGCGAATATTAGGGTGTTCGGGATGTTCGTTATTCGTAACGAACACCATGCGGTGTTCTGGTTACTTTCACTTCCTTCCCTGAGACGTTAGCGCGCTTTTCTGGCCAATTGAAAGACAGGGAAGGCATTACAACTTCCCCCTGCAACGTTTAAGCCCTATACCACCCCCCTGCTGTGAGTGGCTGGCGAGATCAGGTGTTCGCCTAATAGAAAAGTCGGCCCCTCCCGCGGCTCGCCTCAGATGCGGTGTGAGTTAGATGAGGGACAGTGCTGTTTATACCGGAGCTGCTGTAGGGAAAGAATTGGTAGTTAGTGTAGGCTTCAAGACCCCCCAAAGGTCCTTATTAGGGCCACTGATAGCTGTGTGTTTGCTGCTGTTAGCAGTGGGATTTTTTTTTTTCTCAAAATCGCCTCTGCAGACCGTTGCACCTGGCATTAGGGACAGAAGTGCTGCATAGGCAGGGAGAGTGTTAGGAGTGAGTGTAGCCTTCAAGAACCTCAACGGTCCTTTCTAGGGCCATATTTATCAGTGTGCAGTACTGTCCAGGCTGCTGTTAGCTGTGCTGCATTTTTTTTGGGCTTCTCAAAATCGCCTCTGCAGAGCATTCCACCCTCCATTGATACTGCAGGGAAAGAATTGTATAGGCAGGGCCACAACACAGTTATTATTCATAGAATATACGCAGTGCTGCCTTTTGGTGGAAAAACAAGTGAAAACAAATCTATTTGTCCAGCCTCTGTCCGTCCTTACGGGCGGTGGACACGTGTGAGCTGCGTGAAAAACATTGCTAAATCATACGCACCCAGCTACGCTTTACTGCTGGCTTCGCCATTTGCTTTCCTTAATTGGGAAAAAAAATACCTGCTCTGCCAGAGTTATAATAACTCTGCTACCCTCACGTTCTGTGACACATAAGCAGGGACACAGCACAGTTATTAAACTTCTCCTGTTCATAGAATATACGCAGTGCTGCCTTTTGGTGGGAAAAAACTGAAAACAAATCTATTTGTCCAGCCTCTGTCCGTCCTTACGGGCGGTGGAGACGTGTGAGCTGCGTGAAAAACATTGCTAAATCATACGCACCCAGCTACGCTTTACTGCTGGCTTCGCCATTTGCTTTCCTTAATTGGGAAAAAAAATACCTGCTATGCCAGAGTTATAATAACTCTGCTACCCTCACGTTCTGTGACACATAAGCAGGGACACAGCACAGTTATTAAACTTCTCCTGTTCATAGAATATACGCAGTGCTGCCTTTTGGTGGGAAAAAACTGAAAACAAATCTATTTGTCCAGCCTCTGTCCGTCCTTACGGGCGGTGGACACGTGTGAGCTGCGTGAAAAACATTGCTAAATCATACGCACCCAGCTACGCTTTACTGCTGGCTTCGCCATTTGCTTTCCTTAATTGGGAAAAAAAATACCTGCTCTGCCAGAGTTATAATAACTCTGCTACCCTCACGTTCTGTGACACATAAGCAGGGACACAGCACAGTTATTAAACTTCTCATGTTCATAGAATATACGCAGTGCTGCCTTTTGGTGGGAAAAAACTGAAAACAAATCTATTTGTCCAGCCTCTGTCCGTCCTTACGGGCTGTGGACACGTGTGAGCTGCGTGAAAAACATTGCTAAATCATACGCACCCAGCTACGCTTTACTGCTGGCTTCGCCATTTGCTTTCCTTAATTGGGAAAAAAAATACCTGCTCTGCCAGAGTTATAATAACTCTGCTACCCTCACGTTCTGTGACACATAAGCAGGGACACAGCACAGTTATTAAACTTCTCCTGTTCATAGAATATACGCAGTGCTGCCTTTTGGTGGGAAAAAACTGAAAACAAATCTATTTGTCCAGCCTCTGTCCGTCCTTACGGGCGGTGGAGACGTGTGAGCTGCGTGAAAAACATTGCTAAATCATACGCACCCAGCTACGCTTTACTGCTGGCTTCGCCATTTGCTTTCCTTAATTGGGAAAAAAAATACCTGCTCTGCCAGAGTTATAATAACTCTGCTACCCTCACGTTCTGTGACACATAAGCAGGGACACAGCACAGTTATTAAACTTCTCCTGTTCATAGAATATACGCAGTGCTGCCTTTTGGTGGGAAAAAACTGAAAACAAATCTATTTGTCCAGCCTCTGTCCGTCCTTACGGGCGGTGGAGACGTGTGAGCTGCGTGAAAAACATTGCTAAATCATACGCACCCAGCTACGCTTTACTGCTGGCTTCGCCATTTGCTTTCCTTAATTGGGAAAAAAAATACCTGCTCTGCCAGAGTTATAATAACTCTGCTACCCTCACGTTCTGTGACACATAAGCAGGGACACAGCACAGTTATTAAACTTCTCCTGTTCATAGAATATACGCAGTGCTGCCTTTTGGTGGGAAAAAAACTGAAAACAAATCTATTTGTCCAGCCTCTGTCCGTCCTTACGGGCGGTGGAGACGTGTGAGCTGCGTGAAAAACATTGCTAAATCATACGCACCCAGCTACGCTTTACTGCTGGCTTCGCCATTTGCTTTCCTTAATTGGGAAAAAAAATACCTGCTCTGCCAGAGTTATAATAACTCTGCTACCCTCACGTTCTGTGACACATAAGCAGGGACACAGCACAGTTATTAAACTTAGATAATTCATTCACTAGAGGCAGTGGGGCCTTTCGTTTTCCAAAAAGGGCAAAAATTATATTTGGCCTGCAGTCTTGCGCCAATTTATTTCCTGCCTGTGAAATCAAATCACTGGTAATACAGCATGCTGAGGGGTAGGGGTAGGCCTAGAGGACGTGGACGCGGCCGAGGACGCGGAGGGCCAAGTCAGGGTGTGGGCACAGGCCAAGCTCCTGATCCAGGTGTGTCGCAGCCGACTGCTGCGCGATTAAGAGAGAGGCACGTTTCTGGCGTCCCCACATTCATCGCCCAATTAATGGGTCCACGCGGGAGACGGTTATTAGAAAATGAGCAGTGTGAGCAGGTCCTGTCCTGGATGGCAGAAAGTGCTTCGAGCAACCTATCGTCTACCCGCAGGTCTGCGCCGTCCACTGCTGCCAATCCGAATCCTCTGTCTGCTGCTCCTCCTTCCTCCCAGCCTCCTCACTCCACTACAATAACACCTGCTCAGGAGCGGGAGCACTCCCAGGAACTGTTCTCGGGCCCCTGCTTAGATTGGGCAGCAGCGGTTCCTCTCCCACCAGAGGAGTTTATCGTCACTGATGCCCAACCATTCGAAAGTTCCCGGGGTCCGGGGGAAGAGGCTGGGGACTTCCGCCAACTGTCTCAACAACTTTCTGTGGGTGAGGAGGACGATGACGATCAGACACAGTTGTCTTGCAGTGAGGTAGTAGTAAGGGCAGTAAGTCCCAGGGAGCAGCGCACAGAGGATTCGGAGGAAGAGCAGCAGGACGATGAGGTGACTGACCCCACCTGGTGTGCAACGCTTACTCAGGAGGACAGGTCTTCAGAGGGGGAGTCAAGGGCATCAGCAGGGCAGGTTGCAAGAGGCAGTGCAGTGGCCAGGGGTAGAGGCAGGGCCAGACCGAATAATCCACCAAGTGTTTCCCAAAGCGCCCCCTCGCGCCATGCCACCCTGCGGAGGCCGAGGTGCTCTAAGGTCTGGCAGTTTTTCACAGAGACGCCTGACGACCGACGAACAGTGGTGTGCAACCTTTGTCGCGCAAAGCTCAGCCGGGGAGCCAACACCAACAGCCTCACCACCACCACCATGCGCAGACATATGATGGCCAAGCACCCCGCAAGGTGGGACAAAGGCCGTTCACCGCCTCCGGTTTGCACCCCTGCCTCTCCCCCTGTGCCCCAACCTGCCACTGAGATGCAACCCCCCTCTCAGGACACAGGCACTACCGCCTCATGGCCTGCACCCACACCCTCATCTCCGCTGTCCTCGGCCCCATCCAGCAGTGTAGTTCAGCGCACCGTTCAGCCGTCGCTTGCGCAAGTGTTCGAGCGCAAGCGCAAGTACGCCGCCACGCACCCGCACGCTCAAACATTAACCGTCCGCATCGCAAAATTCATCAGCCTTGAGATGCTGCCGTATAGGGTTGTGGAAACGGAGTCCTTCAAAAGTATCATGGAGGCGGCGGCCCCGCGCTACTCAGTTCCCAGTCGCCACTACTTTTCCCGATGTGCCGTCCCAGCCCTGCACGACCACGTCTCCCGCAACATTGTGCGCGCCCTCACCAACGCGGTTACTGCCACGGTCCACTTAACTACGGACACGTGGACAAGCACAGGCGGGCAGGGCCACTACATCTCCCTGACGGCACATTGGGTGAATTTAGTGGAGGCTGGGACAGAGTCAGAGCCTGGGACCGCTCACGTCCTACCCACCCCCAGAATTGCGGGCCCCAGCTCGGTGCTGGTATCTGCGGAGGTGTATGCTTCCTCCACTAAAGCACCCTCCTCCTCCTCCTCCTCCTCTGTCTCACAATCAAGATGTGTTAGCAGCAGCATGTCGCCAGCAGTCGGTGTCGCGCGGTGTGGCAGCACAGCGGTGGGCAAGCGTCAGCAGGCCGTGCTGAAACTACTCAGCTTAGGCGATAAGAGGCACACAGCCCACGAACTGCTGCAGGGTCTGACACAGCAGACCGACCGCTGGCTTGCGCCGCTGAGCCTCCAACCGGGCATGGTCGTGTGTGACAACGGCCGTAACCTGGTGGCGGCTCTGCAGCTCGGCAGCCTCACGCACGTGCCATGCCTGGCCCACGTCTTTAATTTGGTGGTTCAGCGCTTTCTGAAAAGCTACCCACGCTTGTCAGACCTGCTCGTAAAGGCGCGCCGGCTCTGCGCACATTTCCGCAAGTCCCACACGGACGCTGCCACCCTGCGCACCCTGCAACATCACTTTAAGCTGCCAGTGCACCGACTGCTGTGCGACGTGCCCACACGGTGGAACTCTACGCTCCACATGTTGGCCAGGCTCTATGAACAACGTAGAGCTATAGTCGAATACCAACTCCAACATGGGCGGCGCAGTGGGAGTCAGCCTCCTCAATTCCTTTCAGAAGAGTGGGCCTGGTTGGCAGACATCTGCCATGTCCTTGGTAATTTTGAGGAGTCTACCCAGGTGGTGAGCGGCGATGCTACAATCATTAGCGTCACCATTCCTCTGCTATGCATCTTGAGAAATTCCCTGCAAACCATAAAGGCAGCTGCTTTGCGCTCGGAAACGGGGGCGGGGGAAGACAGTATGCCGCTGGATAGTCAGGGCACCCTCCTGTCTATTTCTCAGCGCGTACAGGAGGAGGAGGAGGAGCATGAGGAGGATGAGGAGGAGGGGGAAGAGACAGCTTGGGCCGCTGCTGACGGTACACCGGCTGATTGCCTGTCATCCTTTCAGCGTGTATGGCCTGAGGAGGAGGAGGAGGAGGAGGAGGATCCTGAAAGTGATCTTCCTAGTGAGGACAGCCATGTGTTGCGTACTGGTACCCTGGCACACATGGCTGACTTCATGTTAGGATGCCTTTCTCGTGACCCTCGCGTTGCACGCATTCTGGCCACGACGTATTCCTGGGTGTACACACTGCTCGATCCACGGTATAAGGAGAACCTGCCCACTCTGATTCCCGAAGAGGAAAGGGGTTCGAGAGTGTTGCTATACCACAGGACCCTTGCGGACAAGCTGATGGTAAAATTCCCAGCCGACAGCGCTAGTGGCAGAAGGCGCAGTACCGAGGGCAAGGTAGCAGGGGATGTGCGTAGATCGAGCAGCATGTACATCCCAGGCAGTGCAACAGTCTTTAAGGGCCTGGCCAGCTTTATGGCTCCCCACCAAGACTGTGTCACCGCTCCCCAGTCACGGCTGAGTCGGCGGGAGCACTGTAAAAGGATGGTGAGGGAGTACGTAGCGGATCGCACGACCATCCTTGGTGACGCCTCTGCCCCCTACAACTACTGGGTGTCGAAGCTGGACATGTGGCCTGAACTAGCGCTGTATGCCCTGGAGGTGCTTGCTTGTCCTGCGGCTAGCGTCCTGTCGGAGAGGGTGTTTAGTGCGGCTGGGGGAATCATCACAGATAAGCGTAGCCGCTTGTCAACCGACAGTGCCGACAGGCTAACACTCATCAAGATGAACAAAGGCTGGATTTCCCCAGACTTCTGTTCTCCACCAGCGGACAGCAGCGATACGTAAGCAATACGTAGGCTGCACCCGCGGATGGAAGCTACGTTCTCTCTCACCATCCAAAACGGGGACATTTCTGCTTCATCAATCTGTGTCTAATATTCCTCCTCCTCCTCCTCCTGCTCCTCCTCCTGAAACCTCACGTAATCACGCTGAACGGGCAATTTTTCTTAGGGCCACAAGGCTCACTCAAATAATTTTTCAGAACAATTTTTATAAGTTTCAATGCGCTTAAAAGCATTGGAACTTTAACTTGAACCAATTTTTCGTTACACTGGGCTGCCTCCAGGCCTAGTTACCACTTAAGCCACATTAACCAAAGCGATTAATGGGTTTCACCTGCCCTCTTGGCTGGCCATGGCCAATTTTTGGGATGTACATTAGTACTGTTGATACAGCAATTTTTGTGGGCCCTCGCCTACAGTGTAATCAAATTAATTTTTAGCCCACCTGCATTACAGCTGACGTTACCTCAGCTGTGTTGGGCAATGCAATGGGATATTTTTATGTACCGCCGGTGGGTTCCAGGGAGCCACCCATGCTGTAGGTGCACACTGAGTTTTTAATACATCTGTACACTTCTAAAGAACCCGTCTGACTGGGGCATGCAGTGTGGGCCGAAGCCCACCTGTATTACGCACGACATTACTACCTCAGCTGTGTTGGGCAATGCAATGGGATATTTCTATGTAACGCCGGTGGCTTCCTGGCACCCACCCAGGCAGTGGGTCCACAGGGAGTTTAACCTACATGTGTCCACTTGTAAAGAACCCCAGTCAGACTGGGGCATGCAGTGTGGGCCGAAGCCCACCTGTATTACGCACGACATTACTACCTCAGCTGTGTTGGGCAATGCAATGGGATATTTTTATGTACCGCCGGTGGGTTCCAGGGAGCCACCCATGCTGTAGGTGCACACTGAGTTTTTAATACATCTGTACACTTCTAAAGAACCCGTCTGACTGGGGCATGCAGTGTGGGCCGAAGCCCACCTGTATTACGCACGACATTACTACCTCAGCTGTGTTGGGCAATGCAATGGGATATTTCTATGTAACGCCGGTGGCTTCCTGGCACCCACCCAGGCAGTGGGTCCACAGGGAGTTTAACCTACATGTGTCCACTTGTAAAGAACCCCAGTCTGACTGGGGCATGCAGTGTGGGCCGAAACCCACCTGCATTAACCCTTTCCAGTCCACTGTGTGACCTTTGAAGACATTAGGGTTTAAGGCTGTACAGCTCCGTTGTTGGTAGACGTCCGTCGGGGTTCTCTTACTGTATATTGCCAGCCTCTCTGCTGTCGGAGCCTATCCTACGTGTCAGCTCATGCAGTACTGGCTTTAGCCAGCATATAGCGCCGTTGTATAACAGCAGAAAAAGAGTAAGCCCCCTAGGAAAACCATATACAAATTGGATTGGAAAGGGTTAAGCACAACATTACTACCTCAGCTGTGTTGGGCAATGCAATGGGATATTTCTATGTACCGCCGGTGGCTTCCTGGCACCCACCCATGCTGTAGGTGCACACGGACTTTTTACTACATCTGTACACTTATAAAGAACCCCAGTCAGACTGGGGCATGCAGTGTGGGCCGAAGCCCACCTGCATTAAGCACGACATTACTACCTCAGCTGTGTTGGGCAATGCAATGGGATATTTCTGTGTACCGCCGGTGGGTTCCAGGGAGCCACCCATGCTGTGGGTCGACAGGGACTTCACAATAGGGAGTTGTACCTGCCTGTGTCTATGAATTAAAAAGCCCGGTCTGACTGGGGCATGCAGACACCTTGACAGAATGAATAGTGTGTGGCACATAGGTTCCCCATTGCTATGCCCACGTGTGCAGCTCCTGATGGCGGTGGCACAGGATTCTATTTCTCATTGCTTCTGTACAGCATTGTGGGCTATCGCTCCGCCACTTTTAAAGAGGGTCGCTGCCTAGCCGTGCCAACCTCTGCAGTGTGTGCCTGCGGTTCCTCCTCATGGCAGACGCAATTCTAAATAGACATGAGCGTGGTGTGGCATGAGGGCAGCTGAAGGCTGCCCAGGGACACTTTGGTGTGCGCTGTGGGGGGGGAGGGGGGGCGGTTGGGCAGCATGTAACCCAGGAGAAGTGTCAGTGGAGTGTCATGCAGGCAGTGATTGTGCTTTGTTGGAGGTAGTGTGGTGCTTAGCAAAGGTATGCCATGCTAATAAGCGCTTTTCAGAAGTAAAAGTTGTTGGGAGGGGGGGGGGCCCACTCTTGCCGCTATTGTGGCTTAATAGTGGGACCTGTGAACTTAGGATGCAGCCCAACATGTAGCCCCTCGCCTGCCCTATCCGTCACTGTGTCATTCCCATCACTTTCCTGAATTGCCCAGATTTTCACACATGAAAACCTTAGCGAGCATCGGCGAAATACAAAAATGTTCTGGTCGCCCATTGACTTCAATGGGGTTCGTTGTTCGAAACGAACCCTCGAGCATCACGGGAAGTTCGTTACGAATAACGAACACCCGAACATTTTGGTGTTCGCTCATCTCTAGTCCTAACTAGAGATGAGCGAGCATCATCGTCCGAGCTTGATGCTCGTTCGAGTATTAGGGTGCTCGAGATGCTCGTTACTCGAGACGAGCACCAAGCGGTGTGCGAGTCAATTCCATTTCCTTCCCTGAAAAATGTGTGCCATTTTCGGGCCAATAGAAACGCAGGGAAGGCATTACAACTTCCTCCTGTGACGTTCCAGCCCTATCCCACCCCCCTGCAGTGAGTGGCTGGCGAGATCAAGTGACAGCGGAGTATATAAGGCAGCCCCACCCGCTGCTCGCCACAGACACACCCTGGCAGAGATTAGGGACAGTGCTGCTGCTGCTATAGGGAGAGTGTTAGCTTCTGCAAGAACCCCAACGGTCCTTCTTAGGGCCAAAGCTCACCTAGTGCACTACTGTTGTGGGTGCTGAGAGCAGTTTTGCACAATAATTTTTTTTTTTGTTATATCGGACGTGCAGGCTATAGCGTTCTCAGGCTGCAGTCTGTACTACGTAGTATAGGGGCAGTATTGGTCAGGCAGGGACAGTGGGTAGTGTAGAAGAACCCCAATGGTGCTTCTTAGGGCTACATCTTACCGTGTGAATTACAGTAGTTGCTGCTAGGAGCAGCTTTGCACCAAATTTTTTCTTTCATCTTGGGCTCTGCAGACTATTGCACTCTAAGTCTGCAGCTAATTCTACAGAGTATAGGTGCAGTATTGGTGAGGCAGGGACAGTGCTACTGTAGAATCCTGTCAACAAGTACCCCAAAAAAGCACCTGTTTAGGGCTATCTGTGACCGTCTACATTTAACTCAGTGGCTGCTGGTAGTTGTAGTACCTCATTATTGCACAGCTAGGCGTGCTTGCAGTCTTCCAAATAATTTTTTTCCTGGCTGCAGTTTGCACTGTCTCACTCCAACTGCACGCCAATAAGAATTCAAAAATTTTTTACACTGCGGTGTGTCTGCTGTAAATTGCACACACGGTAACAGACCCCCATACAGCGAAACTCACATTGGCGCAATTTACCCTGCATTGCATTGCACTAAAATTAACTAAAAAAAAGGAAAATCATTACGACCTGTCTATACTGCTACTACTGCAATGTTACTAATACTGGGCTCTCCCAATACTGCTGCAACGGAAATGTTACAGGGGTCTGTCTATACTGTTGCTACTGAAATGTTACTGGGGTGTGTCCCTACTGCTCCCAATGAAATGTTACTGGGATCTCTCCCTACTGTTAGTACTGAACTGTTACTGGGGTCTGTCTATACTTATACTACTGAAATGTTACTGGGGTCTGTCTATGCAGCTGCAAATGAAATGTTACTGGGGTCTGGTTATGCAGCTGCAAATGAAATGTTACTGGGGTCTGTCTATACTGCTTCCAATGAAATGTTACTGGGGTCTGTCCCTACTGTTACTACTGAACTGTTACTGGGGTCTGTCTATACTTATACTACTGAAATGTTACTGGGGCCTGTCTGTACTGCTACTACTGAAATGATAAAAATACTGTGCTCTCCCTATACTGCTGCAACGGAAATGTTAATCTGCTGCTTTGCCTATACTGCTTCTACGTAAATGTTACTGGGGCCTGTCTGTACTGCTACTACTGAAATGTTAAAAATACTGTGCTCTCCCTATACTGCTTCTACGTAAATGTTACAGGGGTCTATCTATACTGTTTCTACTGAAATGTTACTGGGGTCTGTCCTTACTGCTGCCAATGAAATGTTACTGGGGTCTCTCCCTACTGTTAGTAATGAACTGTTACTGGGGTCTGTCTTACTTATACTACTGAAATGTTACTGGGGTCTGTCTATACTGCTATTACTGAAATGTGAAAAATACTGTGCTCTCCCTATACTGCTGGAACAGAAATGTTAATCTGCTGCTTTGCCTATACTGCTTCTACGTAAATGTTACTGGGGCCTGTCTGTACTGCTACTACTGAAATGTTAAAAATACTGTGCTCTCCCTAAACTGCTGCAACGGAAATGTCTATCTGCTGTTTTGCCCATACTGCTTCTACGAAAATGTTACTGGGGCCTGTCTATAATGCTACTACTGAAATGTTACTAATACTGAGCTCTCCCTATACTGCTTCTACGTAAATGTTACAGTGGTCTGTCTATACTGTTGCTACTGAAATATTACTGGGGCCTGTCCCAACTGCTGCCAATGAAATGCTACTGGGGTCTCTCCCTACTGTTAGTACTGAACTGTTACTGGGGTCTGTCTATACTTATACTACTGAAATGTTACAGGGTTCTGTCTATACAGCTGCTACTGAAATGTTACTGGGGTCTGTGTATACTGGTGAAAATGAAATGTTACTGGGGCCTGTCCCGACTGCTGCCAATGAAATGTTACTCGGGTCTGTCTATACTTATACTACTGAAATGTTACAGGGGTCTGTCTATACAGCTGCAAATGAACTGTTACTGGGGTCTGTCTATACTTATACTACTGAAATGTTACAGGGGTCTGAAAATACAGCTGCTTATAAAAAAAAAACATCTGACAGGGGCATGCAGTGTGGGCCGAAGCCCACCTGTATTTAATCTGACGTTAGCTCAGCTGTGCAGGGCACTGCAATAGGATTTATTTATGTACCGCCGGTGGCTTCCTGGGACCCACCCATGCTGTGGGTCCACTCCACACAGACTTCCCATAGGGGAGTTGTACCTGCCTGTGACTATGAATTTAAAAACCCCAGTCTGACTGGGGCATGCAGCGTGGAATGAAGCCCACCTGTATTAAATCTGACGTCAGCTCAGCTGTGCAGGGCACTGCAATGGGATTTATTTATGTACCGCCGGTGGATTCCAGGGAGCCACCAATGCTGTGTTCACCCGCAATTCACATAGGGGAGTTGTACCGGCCTGTGTCTTTTTATAAAAATCCCCAGTCTGACTGGGGCATGCAGCGTGGGCTGAAGCCCACCTGTATTCAATCTAACGTTAGCTCAGCTGTGCAGGGCACTGCAATGGGATTTATTCATGTACCGCCGGTGGGTTCCAGGGAGCCACCCATGCTGTGGGTCCACACGGACTTCACATAAGGGAGTTGCACCTGCCTGTGTGTACTTATAAAAAAACCCAGTCGGACTAGGGCATGCAGTGTGGGCCGAAGCCCACCTGTATTTTATCTGACGTTAGCTCCGCTGTGCAGGGCACTGCAATGGGATTTATTCATGTACCACCGGTGGGTTCCAGGGAGCCACCCATGCTGTGTGTTCACCCGCAATTCACATAAGGGAGTTGTACCTGCCTGTGACTATTTCTAAAAAACCCCAGTCTGACAGGGGCATGCAGTGTGGGCAGAAGCCCACCTATACTTTATCTGATGTTACCTCAGCTATCCGGGGGACTGCAATGGGATTTTTTAATGTACCGTCGGTGGCTTCCTGGGACCCACCCATGCTGTGGGTCAACTCCACACAGACTTCCTATAGGGGAGTTGTACCTGCCTGTGACTATTAATTTAAAAACCACAGTCTGACTCGGGCGTGCAGTGTGGGCCGAAGCCCACCAGTATTTAATCTGACGTTAGCTCTACTATCCGGGGCACTGCATTGGGACAAACTACAGGAGCAATACAGCGCTAATGAGATGTTCACAGCTATGCTAGCATTGGAGTCTGCTCTAGGCCCACGATTGCTGAGGGTTTGTGCAGAGGCCTATGTCCTGGGTGCAGTGAAAGTCCGCTTCCTGCGTACGATTGCTGAAGCTGTGGGCCTATTTAATAATTGTTCGTCTTGGGTTGCCTAGGACCCACCTATGCTGTTGGTGCCCACTTAGTTCCCATTGTGGTGTTTGACCTGTCTGGCACAAAGACACTGACTGACTTGGGTAGGGGGCATGAGTGCAGATGGCTTTCCCCTTGTGGTGTCGATTGAGCTATGCGACACGTTGACAGAATGAATACTGTGTGGCACATGGATTCCGCATTGCTATGCCCACGTTTGCCGCTCCTGACGGAAGTGGCACAGGATTGGATTTCTCATTGCTTCTGTACAGCATTGTGGGCTATCGCCCTGCCCCTTTTAAAGAGGGTCGCTGCCTGGCCCTGCCAAACCTCTGCAGTGTGTGCCTCCGCTTCCTCCTCATGGCAGACGCACTTATAAATAGACATGAGGGTGGTGTGGCTATGAGGCCAGCGTGTGGCATGAGGGCAGCTGAAGGCTGCGCAGGGACACTTTGGTGTGCGCTGTGGACACTGGGTCGTGCGGGGGGGGGGGGGGGTTGGGCAGCATGTAACCCAGGAGAAGAGGCAGGGGTGTGTCCCTCAGGCAGTGCTTGTGCTTAGTTGGAGGTAGTGTGGTGCTTAGCTAAGGTGTGCCTTGCTAATGAGGGTTTGTCCGAAGTAAAAATTGTTAGGGGGGGGTCTCACTCTTGCCGCTATTTTGGCTTAATAGTTGGACCTTAGAGCCTGAGATGCAACCCAGCATGTTGCCCCTTGCCTGCCCTATCCGTATCTGTGTCGTTTCCATCACTTTCGTAGGTTTTGCAGATTTGCACAAATGAAAACCTTAGCGAGCATCGGCGATATACAAAAATGCTCGAGTCACCCATTGACTTCAATGGGGTTTGTTACTCGAAACGAACCCTCGAGCATCGCGGAAAGCTCGTCTCGAGCAATGAGCACCTGAGCATTTTGGTGCTCGCTCATCTCTATTCTGCATGAAATCCATCATTCAGCAGAACAGCTGATAAGAAAGACTGCATACTGTGCTCTGCCCAGTGAGTGCTGATTACAGCCGATTACATTGTCTCAGCTGTCAGCCCTAAGGCAGAACAAAAGGAATGTACTTAGCGAACAGCGGGTGGTCTGTTGCTTGAATACAGCTCCCAGTGGCTCAAACCCTACTAATTGGTACTAATAGGCATTAATACCAAGTAGTAGTTTTATGCAAAATGATCGATCAAAAGCCATTTTTTTATTTGAGGAACTGCTGACATTTCTTTTTTTTCAACAAAAGAAGTTATCATAGTGATTTAGGCCAGATAAGGAGAAAGGGAAAGAAAATGTCTGTAATCAGAGATGTCACATGGGAGTCACTGGATTTAATGGCATTGAAATCTATATATATATATATATATAACTAGCTGATATACCCGGCTTCGCTCGAGTTAATTTGGTACTGGTATTTATCTGGTGTTCACACGGAAAATCTTATAAAGTCGTGGTTACTTTAGAGATACCGAGGAAAAACATATGTTCACCATTTTGCATAGTTCTCTGCGTTACCCAGGAAACACCACGGGGAGGTAACCATGCGACCTTTCCTTTATATAAAATGACATCAGGAAGTGAGAGAATTTGATTACGTACATAAAATTTGGACACTAATTCTTTTGCGCTTAGAATTGAATAATCGAGTTGGGACCCATTAGCTTTTCCTATTTATGACATAATCATTGCTCCTGCCAAATTTCCCGTTTCTATAACACCGGAAAATGAGAAAATTACATTCCGTACGTAAAATTTGGACGCTACTTCATTTGCGCATAGAATTAAATAATCGAGTTGGGACCCATTAGCTTTTCCTATTTATGACATAATCAATGCCCCTGCCAAATTTCCCGTTTCTATGACACCAGAAAGTGAAAAAATTACATTCCGCACGTAAAATTTCGATGTCAATTCTTTTGCGCTAGAATTGAACAATCGAGTTGGGACCTATTATCTTTTCCTATTTATGACATAATCAATGCCCGTGCAAAATTTCATGTTTCTATCACATTGGGAAGTGAGAAATTTAGATTATGTACGTAAAATTTGGACGCTAATTCTTTTGCGCATAGAATTGAATAATGGAGTTGGGACCCATTAGCTTTTCCTATTTATGACATAATCAATGCTCGGGGCAAATTTCACGTTTCTATGACACCGGAAAGTGAGAAAATTAGATTCCGTACGTAAAATTTGGACGCTGATTCTTTTGCGCATAGAATTGAATAATCAAGTTGGGACCCATCAGCTTTTAATATTTATGACATAATCAATGCTCGTGCCAAATTTCCTGTTTCTATGACACCGGAAAGTGAAGAAATTACATTCCGCTCGTAAAATTTCGATGCTAATTCTTTTGCGCATAGAATTGAATAATGGAGTTGGGACCCATTAGCTTTTCCTATTTATGACATAATCAATGCCCCTGCCAAATTTCCCGTTTCTATGACACCAGAAAGTGAAAAAATTACATTCCGCACGTAAAATTTCGATGTCAATTCTTTTGCGCTAGAATTGAACAATCGAGTTGGGACCTATTATCTTTTCCTATTTATGACATAATCAATGCCCGTGCAAAATTTCATGTTTCTATCACATTGGGAAGTGAGAAATTTAGATTATGTACGTAAAATTTGGACGCTAATTCTTTTGCGCATAGAATTGAATAATGGAGTTGGGACCCATTAGCTTTTCCTATTTATGACATAATCAATGCTCGGGGCAAATTTCACGTTTTTATGACACCGGAAAGTGAGAAAATTAGATTCCGTACGTAAAATTTGGACGCTGATTCTTTTGCGCATAGAATTGAATAATCAAGTTGGGACCCATCAGCTTTTAATATTTATGACATAATCAATGCTCGTGCCAAATTTCCTGTTTCTATGACACCGGAAAGTGAAGAAATTACATTCCGCACGTAAAATTTCGACGCTAATTCTTTTGCGCATAGAATTGAATAATGGAGTTGGGACCCATTAGCTTTTCCTATTTATGACATAATCAATGCTCGTGCCAAATTTCCTGTTTCTATTACACCGGAAAGTGAAAAAATTAGATTCCGTAGGTAAAATTTGGACGTTAATTCTTTTGCGCATGCAATTGAATAATCAAGTTGGGACCCATTAGCTTTTCCTATTTATGACATAATCAATGCTCGTGCCAAATTTCCTGTTTGTATGACACCGGAAAGTGAAGAAATTACATTCTGTACGTAAAATTTGGACGCTAATTCTTTTGCGCATAGAATTGAATAATGGAGTTGGGACCCATTAGCTTTTCCTATTTATGACATAATCAATGCTCGTGCCAAATTTCCCGTTTCTATGACACCGGAAAGTGAAAAAATTACATTCCACACGTAAAATTTTGACGCCAATTCTTTTGCGCTAGAATTGAATAATCGAGTTGGGACCTACGAACTTTTCCTACTTATGACATAATCAATGCTCGTGCCAAATTTCACGTTTCTATGACATCGGAAAGTGAGATAATTAGATTCCGTACGTAAAATTTGGACGCTAATTCTTTTGCGCATAGAATTGAATAATTGAGTTGGGACCCATTAACTTTTCCTATTTATGACATAATCAATGCTCCTGCCAAATTTCGAGTTTCTATAGCACCGGGAAGTGAGAGAATTAGATTCTGTACGTAAAATTTGGACGCTAATTCTTTTGCGCATAGAATTGAATAATCGTGTTGGGACCCATTAACTTTTCCCATTTATGACATAATCAATGCTCGAGCCAAATTTTAAGTTTCTATGACATTGGAAAGTGACAGATTTAGATTACGTACGTAAAATTTCGACGCTAATTCTTTTGCGCTAGAATTGAATAATCGAGTTGGGACCCAATTACTTTTCCTATTTTGGAGATAATCTATGCGTGTGCCAAATTTCATGTTTCTACGACATCGGGTAGTTAGAGAACTTTTGGCGAAAGTTCTCCAACTTCCCGATGTCGCAGAAACATGAATTTTGGCACAAGCATAGATTATCTCCAAAATAGGAAAAGTAATTGGGTCCCAACTCGATTATTCAATTCTAACGCAAAAGAATTAGCGCCGAAATTTAATGTGCATAATCTAAATCTCTCACTTCCCAATGTCATTGAAACTTAAAATTTGGCACGGGCATTCAATATCTCATAAATAGGAAAAGTTAATGGGTCCCAATTTGATTATTCAATTCTATGCGCAAAAGAATTAGCGTCCAAATTTTACGTACAGAATCTCATTTTCTCACTTTCCGGTGTCATAGAAACGTGAAATTTGGCACGAGCATTGATTATGTCATAAATAGGAAAAGTTAATGGGTCCCAACTCGATTATTCAATTCTAGCACAAAAGAATTAGCGTCGAGATTTTACGTGCGGAATGTAATTTTCTCACTTTCTGGTGTCATAGAAACAGGAAATTTGGCACGAGCATTGAATATGTCATAAATAGAAAAAGCTAATGGGTCCCAACTCGATTATTCAATTCTATGCGCAAAAGACTTGGCGTCGAAATTGTTCGTGCGGAATGTAATTTTCTCACTTTCCGGTGTCATAGAAACAGGAAATTTGGCACGAGCATTGATTATGTCATAAATAGGAAAAGCTAATGGGTCCCAACTCCATTATTCAATTCTATGCGCAAAAGAATTAGCGTCCAAATTTTACGTACGGAATATAATTTTCTCACTTTCTGGTGTCATAGAAACGTGAAATTTGGCACGAGCATTGATTGTCATAAATAGGAAATGCTAATGGGTCCCAACTCCATTATTCAATTCTATGTGCAAAAGACTTGGCGTCGAAATTTTACGTGCGGAATGTAATTTTCTCACTTTCCGGTGTCATAGAAACAGGAAATTTGGCACGAGCATTGAATATGTCATAAATAGGAAAAGCTAATGGGTCCCAACTCGATTATTCAATTCTATGCGCAAAAGACTTGGCGTCGAAATTTTTCGTGCGGAATGTAATTTTCTCACTTTCCGGTGTCATAGAAACAGGAAATTTGGCACGAGCATTGAATATGTCATAAATAGGAAAAGCTAATGGGTCCCAACTCGATTATTCAATTCTATGCGCAAAAGACTTGGCGTCGAAATTTTTCGTGCGGAATGTAATTTTCTCACTTTCCGGTGTCATAGAAACAGGAAATTTGGCACGAGCATTGAATATGTCATAAATAGGAAAAGCTAATGGGTCCCAACTCGATTATTCAATTCTATGCGCAAAAGACTTGGCGTCGAAATTTCTCGTGTGGAATGTAATTTTCTCACTTTCCGGTGTCATAGAAACAGGAAATTTGGCACGAGCATTGATTATGTCATAAATAGGAAAAGCTAATGGGTCCCAACTCCATTATTCAATTCTATGCGCAAAAGAATTAGCGTCCAAATTTTATGTACGGAATATAATTTTCTCACTTTCTGGTGTCATAGAAACGTGAAATTTGGCACGAGCATTGATGTCATAAATAGAAAAAGTTCATAGGTCCCAACTCGATTATTCAATTTTAGCGCAAAAGAATTGGCGTCGAAATTTTATCTGCGGAATGTAATTTTTTCACTTTCCAGTGTCATAGAAACGGGAAATTTGGCACGAGCATTGATTATGTTATAAATGGGAAAAGCTAATAAGTCCCAACTCCATTATTCAATTCTATGCACAAAAGAATTAGCGTCCAAATTTTACGTTCATGAATGAATAGCTAAGAGCTATCTGCCATTGGCTGAGCGCTCAGCCAATAGCTAAGCAGTAGCTGCTATTGGCTGAGCCCTCAGCCAATCTGCACAGCCCTTTCCGGAGGCGGGGATTTTTAAATCCCCGTCTGCTGAAAGAGCTCAGTAGCAGTGGCGGGGAGCCAGCCGGAGGATGTGGCTGACAGCAGGAGAGGTGAGTAACTTAATTATTTTTTTAACCACTTTTTTATGATTATATATTTCAAGCCCTTCTCCAATAATCATTCTGCAGGGCTTGTCAGAAACCACTGCTTTCAATGAGATCGGCAGCAGTGCTGATCCCATTGAAAGCAATGGGATAGCATGCCGCTGACTTCTGCCACAGCTGTGACAGCTGTCATAGCTGTGGCAGAAGTCAGCGGCATTCTCCATATCTTTTCAATGGGGCTAGCGCTGCTGCCGCTGGCCCCATTGAGAAGACTGGTGATATCCCAGCGATTTTGGGATATCTGCCTGCGTTTTTCTCGCACTGCGATGCGAGACTTTAACTTTAGAATTGCATCCAGTAGAGAAAAAAAAGCCAGTGGGTGGGAGCCCTTATTGTAATAAACTTGTCCACAAATATGGTTCTAACTGGATAGCTCTAAATCCTTACCTATGGTGATAGCTCTACAAATGCTGCTAGCTCTACATAGGTTGCCTCAGGCCTTAGGCCTCCTTCCCACGAACGGATTTACGCCGCGTAAATCCGCGGCAAAAATCCGCTGCGTTGCCCCCTGCTATTAGGTTCTATTGAACCTAATAGCACAATGCTCACGATGCGTAATTCCACCGCGGAATTACGCACCGTGAAATCTCCCGTCCTCACCCGCAGCATGTTCTATTTGCTGCGGGTGTACGCGCTGACGGCTTCCATTGCAGTCAATGGAAGCCGTCCGTTCAGGCTATCTCCCGCTGCAACCAGCGGAAGATAGCGTGAAAAACCGCTTCCCCGCCTACCGCCGCGCGTCATATGACGGTGGGCGGGGAAGCGTTTTTTCACGCTATCTTCCGCTGGTTGCAGCGGGAGATAGCGTGAACGGACGGCTTCCATTGACTGCAATTGGGTCTATTCACATGGGCAATCTTTCTGTCCCAACGTGTCCAATATTCATGTGCTATATTCCACATATCACAAAGAACACAGGTGCGATAGCTCATGCTCAACTCGTTAATGGCAATGTAAGTATAGCTTAATGGCAGATTTACATGGATGTAAGCGCAATTGCACATAAATTAGTGCAACTTTTTTGCGTAATGAGCTAGGCCTTTTTACACGTGTATCAGCGTATTTTTCTGTACTTTTTTTGCCCACAGGGTATGTTGATTTGCATGCGGTGAACAAACACACGGATTGAAATGGCTGATTAGTTCTAGATGTGAATCAACCGCTGACCAGATCTGCACACTGGAACTTGTTCATCCAAATGTATAAATTTCTTTATATCTCAGCAAAATAACAAAGCTGCAACGTTTCGACCTCCAATTAGATCTTTTTCATGCATCCACCGTAATCAACTATTTAGTTCTAGATGTGTTCTTGCTCCAATGGAATTACACAGTGTTTCACGCATCTCCTTGCGTATTGACTTTTATTGGGACCTTTGGTGTGCAAATACGCAGAAAGATAGATCATGTTTAGAGATGAGCAAGCGCACTCGTCCGAGCTTGATGCTCGTTCGAGCATTAGGGTGTTCGAGATGCTCATTACTCGAGACGAGCACCACGCAGCACTCGACTCCATTACATTTCCTTCCCTGAGAAATTTGCGCCCTTTTCTGGCCAATAGAAACACAGGGAAGGCATTACAACTTCCTCCTGTGACGTTCCAGCCCTATCCCACCCCCCTGCAGTGAGTGACTGGCGAGATCAAGTGACTCCCGAGTATTTAAATCAGCCCTGCCCGCGGCTCGCCTCAGACACACGCTAAGAGAGATCAGGGACAGTGCTGCTGATGCTGCTATAGGGACAGTGTTAGCGTCTTCAAAAACCAAAAACGGCCCTTCTTAGGGCCACAGCTCACCTAGTGCATTACTGTTGTGGCTGCTGTGAGCAGTTTTGCACAATTTTTTTTTTTTTTAATGTATTTCAGGCGTGCAGGCTGTAGCGTTCTCAGGCTGCAGTCTGTACTTCAGTATAGGGGCACTATTGGTCAGGCAGGGACAGTGGTAGTGTAGAATCCTGTCTACAAGTACCCCAACGGTTCTTCTTAGGGCAACCTGCGAACGTGTGCATTTAACTCCGTGGTTGCTGGGAGTTGTAGTACCTCTGCATTGCACAGCCTAGCCTGTGTGCAGCCTTCATTTAGAAATATTTTTCTGTCTGCACTTCGCGTAGCCTCACTGCAGTGTGCCTGTAAGTGTACGCCAAGAAACCACACATTTTCTACAACGCTCTGTCATACGTGTGCTGTCTCAGACGTTCACGGTCTGCCGGACACCTATAGATTGAAAGTGCAATACACACTGCCTAGCCTCAGCCTGCATTGCATAGTAAAATAAAGAGATTTTTTTTTTAAATTCCTTTTTACGGCTAACGGTTACCCAGTGCATGTGCCTGCGTGGCCTGTGGGACTTCACCTCCATCCAAACTGCATAGTTCACAGCTAGGCCTGCGTGCAGCCTTCCTTATAATTTATCTCTGGCTTCATTTTGCGTTATATTACCGCTGGCAGCCACCAACTGCTCGGCAATAATTCACAAAAATTTTTACACCGCTCTGTCTCTGCTCGATTCTTAATCCACCATGCTGAGGGGTAATGGTGGGGGTAGAGGACGTGGACGCGGTCGAGGACGCGGAGGTCCACGTGAGGGTGTGGGCATAGGCCGAGTTCCTGGTCCAGGTGAATCGCAGACGGCTGCTGCGGGAGTAGGAGAGAGGACAGTTTCTGGGGTCCCCAGCTTCATATCACAATTTTTGGGTCCACGTTGTAGACCTTTATTAAAAACCGAGCAGTGTGAGCAGGTCCTGTCGTGGATGGCAGAAAGTGCATCCAGCAATCTATCGACCGCCCAGTCTTCTACGCCGTCCACTGCTGCAACTCTGAATCCTCTGGCTGCTGCTCCTTCTTCCTCCCAGCCTCCTCACTCCACGTAAATGACACATTCTGAGGAGCAGGCAGACTCCCAGGAACTGTTCTCGAGCCCCTGCCCAGATTGGGCAGCGATGGTTCCTCTCCCACCGGAGGAGTTTGTCGTGACCGATGCCCAACCTTTGGAAAGTTCCCAGGGTTTGGGGGATGAGGCTGGGGACTTCCGGCAACTGTCTCAAGAGCTTTCAGTGGGTGAGGAGGACGATGACGATGAGACACAGTTGTCTATCAGTGAGGTAGTAGTAAGGGCAGTAAGTCCGAGGGAGGAGCGCACTGAGGATTCGGAGGAAGAGCCGCTGGACGAGGAGGTGACTGACCCCACCTGGTGTGATAAGCCAACTGAGGACCGGTCTTCAGAGGGGGCGGCAATTGCAGCCGCAGGACAGGTTGGAAGAGGCAGTGGGGTGGCCAGGGGTAGAGGCAGGGCAAGAGCGAATAATCCACCAGCTGTTTCCCAAAGCACCCCCTCGCGCCAAGCCACCATGCAGAGGCCAAGGTGCTCTAATGTGAGGGTAAATGTATATATTGGTATATGTTTTTTATGCTTTTATACATGTATGCAAGTTCTATTCAATTCTAAAATGAGAAAAACTTAATCTGTCGCCTTACATCAGATATTCCAAGGCTTTGCAAGGCTGAGAGAGATGTGTCCAGAAATTCAGAGATGATACAGAACCAGACACGAAGGCCGTGTGCTTGGCTGTTTTCCCAGAAGCGCCATATCTAGATAACGACTGTTCAACTACGTATATAACTTTCACTGTCTCAGGCCGGAAATCCGGACTTCCCATATATGGTTATGCGGTGAATTTGAGCCAATGAGCCCATCACCCATTCCTAGTGATGAGACCAAAGGGTATAAGATCCCATGTAATCTGTAATAAAGTGCGCAGTTATGTCCCCGTGTGAGGAACTATACCAGACCTCCGTGTGTGGTGTCTCTTCTTTACCGCCGGCAGCGGGGCATTGGGGTGGGCCTGATTGGTGCTGTATGCAGAAATTACCCTGACAATGGCGCCCAACGAAAGTGGGATGGTAAAACCGGAGCCGTGCAGCGCAGTGCACCCGGATCCACGCCATGGGGAAGCCGTCCTGCTGCAAACCGAGCCTGATCAACTCACAGAACTCCAGGTAAGACCAGCATATATTTATGTTGTGTTTTACGCTGAGAGTCTTGCAGCGGGAAGGACTATCTGGGTTTTGTGACCGGATGGGTTGGGTTAAGAGTTCTACATGGTAACTCGTGGGCTTCGGGTTTGCCGTCACGGACCACTGACCGTGATATGCGCACCAATCGCTCACCCAGGAACTAGTCATTAGTCTATTTGTTGCTGAAGTCCATAGTGTTTTTAACGATAGTGAAGGTTGTTTGTTGTATCTGCAGAATTTTTTTCTCTTTCTTTTCATTTAGTCTCATAAGAGAAGGGACCCTCGGTTGTTTTTCCAGTATATAAGGGGCTAACAATTTGATTTAAGAGGGATGCATTTTGTGAGACAGGCTTCATAGGAGAAGGGACTCTCGGTTGTTTTGCCTTATATATGGGGCTAACGATTTGATTTCAGAGAGATGCATTCTGTGAGGCTGGTTCCATAGGAGAAGGGACCCTCGGTTGTTTTGCCGGTATATAAGGGGCTGACAATTTGGAATTAAGAGGGATGCATTCTATGGAGCGTGTTATTATTATTATTGTTGTTGATGTTCTAATATGCGTAAGACCTTATTAAAGAAGATAGAGCCCCTCAAGGGCTGCCGCCATGCGGATCAATTGGTGGAGGAGATACAAGAGTTCCAATGTGTAAAATGTAAGAAAACTTATGAAAATGTGTAACAAGGACCCGCACGGTAGATTACAGTATAGGGACTGGGAGGAGGTCTTTAGGACCAAGAAGGGCGCCTTGAAAGACCAAGGTTTGCTAGAAAGTGCTGAAGTGAGAAGCAGAGAGACAGTCAGAGAAAGTTAAGTATGTACACATTATTTGTTTAAGAAAGTATCCGTAAGTGAAATGTTGGAAAGTACAGTAAGTGATCAAGAGGGTGTCGGGAGAGTGTCTATTCAAGGTTACATTGGCAGTTAGGTAGGGAGAGAAATATGGGAAACAAGCAAAGTCGAGAGGAAAGTTACAAAGCATGTGATTTGTTGGCAAAGAGAGAGGAAAAGGTGTATAATACTAGATATAGTAGATATAGATAATAGATATAGGTGGATATATATGTGTGTATATATGTATATATATGTGTGCAAATGGTTAACTGAGCTTGCTTTTAGAGGAGAAGGATTGTTTACTTGAAGCTGCAGCCTGTGTCTAGCTTTCCAAGGCCAAGAAGTTATTTTGCAAAGGTGGGGGCTTTCAGACTTGACTCAAACTCAGGGTCACAGAAACTAAAATACTTTAGCGTTTAATACAGCATATAATAGCTTCAGTAAATAAGAAAGATAGAATGTCTCAGTCACTCAGCAAATTTTTTTTTCATATAATTTGTCAAAAATAGCGCTCATTCACAATCTCATCTCAATAGAATCATGTACTTTATAACATTATAGCACTCACCTCAATGTTTTTCAACTGATGTATGTTTGTTTGTCACACTTTTTGTCTGTGCATCTGTATGTACTGGTACACCTTCAATGGGGGGTGACGGGGCAGACTTGAGCGAATGGATGGATGAGAGTTAATGCCCAGTGTTCAGGCTGTGGTGAATGTAATATGTGTGATGCAGGTATTGACTGGGGATAAAAGTTCCTCCCCATGCATAAGACTTTACTTGGTTGTGATATGGACGTGCGGACTGTAAAGCTGAAATGAAGTTGTGAAAAAAGACGCAAGCAGCCAGTATCGAAGGGGTGGAGCTAGATGATGTAATAGTACGTAATGGGTCATCCCTCTTGTCCACAAGGGAGGGGGTGAGGATCTTGAGCAGCTAGTAAAAGTTTTTATTTTCTCTCTCTCAAATTTGATAAGACATTGCAGGCAGGAACAGATTAATAATGAATTTGCTTAAAGCATATCACATTTCCAATATTAATAGATGTTTGTAGATTATTCTGCCCTGATGTAACTCATGTCTCTGTTATTGGTGCTAACATCTTACAGGCCTTATCTGCATCCATCAAATCTTTATACAATGTTCTACTACTTTCAACCCGGCTACTCTTCTTACAATTGATTACCCTGGTTCAAAGGGGGGGGGGGGGGGGAGGAGAAGGCATAGCTGATCTAGGTATTGCAAATCAGCCATTTTTAAAATTTTTTGCAATAAGATTCTGATGTTTTTGAAATAGAATATCAGCCTGATTGTCTAGCATTGATGCAACAAGAAAATTTAAGTTTTAAAAATGTTACTGAAAGCCCTTGTTAACAATGCATATTTTGAGTTGTTTTTTATAGATGGTACCAGCGGTGATTGACGACTCCACACTGGATATGCAGTGGTCACACAACAAGATGTCCTAAAAATAGAATGCCTCCGCATGTCGCAGCACAAGAAGCGGAACTGAATGCCCTCACTGAGGCGTGTAGAGTGGCAGAAGGTAAGACGGCAACCCTTTACACTGACTCCCGGTATGCATTTGGCATAGCTCATGATTACGGCCCAACATGGAAGGCCAGACAGTTTTTTACCTCAGCAGGACAGCCAATTAAGAATGGTGCAGCAGTGCAGAGTCTCACGGAGGCCCTACTTCTACCTGACAAAGTGGAGAGCTCACACCAATTCCTACACCGGAGAAACAAGAGGCAACACCATCACAGACCACACAACAAAGGCAGCGGCCCTCAAGCCGTGGAAGAAAGAAGAAAAGAAGAATTTAACAAAAACTTTGGACTTTGATAAAAACTTTGGACTTTGATATGCTAAAGACTTTACAGTTACAAGCCAGCAAAGAAGAAAAAGACAAATGGACTAAATATGGGAGCAGCAGAAACAGGACGGTGTATGGTGAACAGTCAACGGCACATGCCCACCACGATCCCTGTGCCCCATGATGGCCCAGCTGACGCACGGAAAGACGCACCTCTCAAAGCAGCAATAAAGTCGACGCTTGAACGAGGACGAGTGGCTCCTGGGTTTTCGGTAGCTGCTGCATCATTTGTCCAATTTTGCATGATCTTTGCCGTAAGCAACAGGGCAGAAGTAAATTTGCCACATAACACTTGCCTAGACCACTCTACCCATTTCAGGGATTGCAAATTGGCTACACTCAGCTCCCACTTGTTGGGAAGTATGAATATGTGCTTGTTGTTGATGTCTTTTCAGGTTGGAGACCTACTCTGTTACCAAAGTAAATAAGCAGGTAATCGCACAGAAGCTCATGAATGAGGTAATCCGCAGATACGGGGCACCGGAAGTGATTGAGTCAACAAAGGTACAAATGTCACAGGTGAAAAAATGCAATACATCATGTCTGCTTTGGGTATATTCCAGGCTTTTCACACACCCTACCATCCGCAGAGTTGCGGGAAAGTAGATACAAAAGGCAATGAAGAAAATGGTCAAATTTTGAATTGAGTGTCTTCTATTAGTTTTTCTTTTTCTCCGGAGGGTACATGCCTCAGTATCAGAGTTTGGGGAATGATTTTCTTGTTAATTTTGTCATAGGCCTCTCCAAGGAATTGTCAATAATGCATTCTGTAGTCTCTGCTTTTCTCCCAGGTCCTACAGATGAGTGTTACAATCTGAAACCAGGTGACAGGGTCTATGTGAAAAAGTTTGAGAGAGAAACCCGGTTTAAAGGTCCCTACCAGTAGTTGCTCACCACCCCAACTGCAGTCAAGCTCGAAGGAAAGCCCACTTGGATCCACACTTCGCACTGAAAAAACTCATGATCCTGCATATCCTTTACATGCTATAATGTGGTACAATTCCTCTAACACACACCTTTGACTACTGTGCACTAGCCCCCTGTTTCAGGGATCAGAACAAATTAATACAATCAAATGTGCAATATGAAGAGTACACTAAGGATGAGAATCCAACACTGCATTGTGCTAAGAGAGAAGTTGACGCTCCAGGTGGTAACTTTGATCCACATGTACACATAGATGCAATAGGAGTGCCAAGGGGGGTGCCAGATGAATTTAATTCTTGAGATCAGGTTAAAGCAGGTTTTGAGTCCTTATTTGCTATTGTCACTGTTAATAATAATGTAGATTGGATGAAGTATATCTATTACAATCAGCAGAGGTTTGTAAACTACACCAGGGATGCTTTGCAAGGGTTAGCGGACCAGTTAGGGCCCACTGCATCCATGGCCTTCCAAAATAGAGTGGCACTGGATATGTTTTTAGCAGAAAGAGGTGGGGTATGTAACTCCTATATGTGTATTATCCCTTTGATCAAAAAGAGTATGAGTAAGGGACTGGATAGTGTGACACCAAAATATCCCTTGTTTGAAAGAGATGAAGAGCCAGTTATGATAGTGCCAACCACGTATGTTACCAGAAGAATGGAGAGATGGACTAGTACTGTGCCGCCTCGGTCTCATAAGATGAATTGTCAGTAGAATTCCCATTTGCCTAGGGTTAGTGCAGAAGACCTTAGGTTCGAGCGAGGGCGCACCCTGTGGGGTGTTAACTTGTACAGATAGAGGGTATGGATGCCCGGAAATAAGCCCAGGGAATCCATGGCCTCCTTCTGAGGTGAGGTAGGGATCCCCCCTCCTAGGAGTAGGGACTTACGGGCAGTGGAGAAACCCTGACGCAAGTGAGAGGTGACCGAGGAAGAGTGCAAGGTCTGGTGCTTGATCTCCATATTAAGTTTTTAGGGAGGTTTGTGAGGGTAAATGTATATATTGCCATATGTTTTTTATGCTTTTATACCTGTATGCAAGTTCTATTCAATTCTAAAATGAGAAAAACTTAATCTGTCGCCTTACATCAGATATTCCAAGGCTTTGCAAGGCTGAGAGAGATGTGTCCAGAAATTCAGAGATGATACAGAACCAGACACGAAGGCCGTGTGCTTGGCTGTTTTCCCAGAAGCGCCATATCTAGATAACGACTGTTCAACTACGTATATAACTTTCACTGTCTCAGGCCGGAAATCCGGACTTCCCATATATGGTTATGCGGTGAATTTGAGCCAATGAGCCCATCACCCATTCCTAGTGATGAGACCAAAGGGTATAAGATCCCATGTAATCTGTAATAAAGTGCGCAGTTATGTCCCCATGTGAGGAACTATACCAGACCTCCGTGTGTGGTGTCTCTTCTTTACCGCTGGCAGCGGGGCATTGGGGTGGGCCTGATTGGTGCTGTATGCAGAATTTTCCCTGACACTAAGGCGTGGCAGTTTTTCACTGAGACGCCGGACGACCGACGAACAGTGGTGTGCAACCTTTGTCGCGCCAAGATCAGCCAGGGAGCCACCACTACCAGCCTCACCACCACCAGCATGTGCAGGCATATGATGGCCAAGCACCCCACAAGGTGGGACGAAGGCCGTTCACCGCCTCCAGCTTGCGCCACTACCTCTCCCCCTGGGCCCCAACCGGCCAATGAGATCCAACCCCCGTCTCAGGACACAGGCACGACCGTCTCCTGGCCTGGACCCACACCCTCACCTCCGCTGTCCTTGGCCCCATCCAGCAATGTCTCTCAACGCAGCGTCCAGCTGTCGCTAAGAGAATCGTTGGAGCGAAAGCGCAAATACGCCGCCACGCACCCGCACGCTCAAGCTTTAAATGTCCACATAGCCAAATTGATCAGCCTGGAGATGCTCCCCTACAGGCTGGTGGAAACTGAGGCGTTCAAAAACATGATGGCGGCAGCAGCCCCGCGCTACTCTGTCCCCAGTCGCCACTATTTTTCACGGTGTGCCGTCCCAGCCCTGCACGACCACGTCTCACGCAACATCGTATGCGCCCTCACCAACTCAGTTACTGGTAAGGTCCACTTAACAACGGACACGTGGACAAGCACAGGCGGGCAGGGCCACTATATCTCCCTGACGGCACATTGGGTGAATTTAGTGGAGGCTGGGACCGAGTCAGAGCCTGGGACCGATCATGTCCTACCCACCCCCTGAATTGCGGGCCCCAGATCGATGCTGGTATCTGCGGCGGTGTATGCCACCTCCACTAAACCTTCCGTCTCCTCCCCCTCCTCCAATGCAACCTCTACTTCGCAATTAAGACTTGTCACCAGAAGCACGTCGCCAGCAGTCGGTGTCGCGCGGCGCGGCAGCACAGCGGTGGGCAAGCGTCAGCAGGCCGTGCTGAAACTACTCAGCTTAGGAGAGAAGAGGCACACGGCCCACGAACTGCTGCACGGTCTGACAGAGCAGACCGACAGCTGGCTTTCGCCACTGAGCCTCCAACCGGGCATGGTCATGTGTGACAACGGCCGTAACCTGGTGGCGGCTCTGCAGCTCGGCAGCCTCACGCACGTGCCATGCCTGGCCCACGTCTTTAATTTGGTGGTTCAGCGGTTTCTGAAAGGCTACCCACGCTTGTCAGACCTCCTTGGCAAGGTGCGCCGGGTCAGCGCACATTTCCGCAAGTCCAACACGGACGCTGCCACCCTGCAACATTGGTTTAATCTGCCAGTGCACCAACTGCTTTTCGACGTGCCCACACGGTGGAACTCTACGCTTCACATGTTGTCCCGGCTGTATGAGCAGCGTAGAGCTATAGTGGAATACCAACTCCAACATGGGCGGCGAAGTGGGAGTCAGCCTCCTCAATTTTTTACAGAGGAGTTGGCCTGGATGGCAGATATCTGCCAGGTCCTTGAAAACTTTGAGGAGTACACCCTGATGGTGAGCGGCGATGCTGCAATCATTAGCGTCACCATTCCCCTGCTATGCCTGTTGAGAAGTTACCTGCAAAGCATAAAGGCTGATGCTTTGCGGGCGGAAACGGAGGCGGGGGAAGACAGTATGTCGCTGGATAGTCAGAGCACCCTCATGTCTATATCTCAGCGCGTGGAGGAGAAGGAGGAGGAGGAGGGGGAGGAGCCTGAGGAGGAAGAGACAGCTGGGCCCACTGCAGAGGGTACCCATGCTGCTTGCCTCTCATCCATTCAGCGTGTATGGCCTGAGGAGGAGGAGGATACTCAAAGTGATCTTACTAGTGAGGACAGCCATATGTTGCGTACAGGTACCCTGGCACACATGGCTGACTTTATGTTAGCATGCCTTTCTCGTGACCCTCGTGTTAGACGCATTCTGGCCACTACAGATTACTGGGTGTACACACTGCTTGACCCAAGGTATAAGGAGAACCTTTCCACTCTCATTCCCGAAGAGGAAAGGGCTTTGAGAGTGATGCAATACCACAGGGCCCTAGCGGACAAACTGATGGTAAACTTCCCATCTGACAGCGCTAGTGGCAGAAGGCGCAGTTCCGAGGGCCAAGTAGCAGGGCAGGCGCCGAGATCAGGAAGCATGTTCAGCGCAGGCAGGGGAACACTCTCCAAGGCCTTTGCCAGCTTTATGGCTCCCCAGCAAGACTGTGTCACCACTTCCCAGTCAAGGCTGAGTCGGAGGGAGCACTGTAAGAAGATGGTGAGGGAGTACGCAGCCGATCGTACCACTGTCCTCCGTGACGCCTCTGCTCCGTACAACTACTGGGTGTCAAAGCTGGACACGTGGCCCGAACTCGCGCTGTATGCCCTGGAGGTGTTGGCGTGCCCTGTGGCTAGCGTCTTGTCATAGAGGGTGTTTAGTGTAGCTGGGGGAATCATCACGGACAAGCGTACCCGCCTGTCAACTGACAGTGCCGACAGGCTTACACTCATAAAGATGAACAAAGCCTGGATTTCCCCAGACGTCTCTTCTCCACCAGCGGACAGCAGTGCTACCTAAAGAACTTTGTCAATCTGTGTATGGTATTCGTCCTCCTCCTTCGGCTCCTTCTCCTGAAACCTCTCGTAATCACCGCGAATGGGCAATTTTTCTGTGGGCCAAAAGGCTCATATAACTTTTCTAAATAATATTTATCTGTTTCAATTCTCATTAAAGCATTGAAACTTCCACCTGAACCAATTGTTTTTTAGACTGGGCTGCCTCCAGGCCTAGTTAAAAATTAAGCCACAGTACACTAAGCGATTAATGGGTTTCACCTGCCCTCTGGGTTGGGCATGGGCAATTTTTCTGGGGTACATTTGTACTGTCGGTACTTTCGGGCCCTCGCCTACAATGTAATCCAAGTAATTTTTATGGGCTTCGCCTGCACTCATGGTACACCACTGTGTCTGGGGTTGGCCTACACTTTTGCTACAGAAATGTAACTCTGTTCTGCCTACCTATACTTCTGCCACAATAATGCTACAGGGGTCTGACTATATTTCAGCAACAGAAATGTTACTTCAGTCTGCCGATACTTCTGCTCCTGAAATGTTGCCTTGGTTGGTGCATACTGTTACTACTGTAATTTTACTAATACTGGGCTCTGCCCATAATGCTTCAACGGAAATGTTACTGGGGCAGGTCTATACTGCTATAACAGAAATGTAACTAATAGTGGGCTTTGCCCATACTGCTTCTACGTTACTGTTGCTGGGGCCTGTCTATACTCCTACTACTGAAATCTTACCAATACTATGCTCTCCCTACACTGCTGCCAGGGAAATGTGGATCTGCTGCTTTGCCCATACTGCTTCTATGTTACTGTTGCTGGGGCCTGTCTATACTCCTACTACTGAAATCTTACCAATTCTATGCTCTCCCTACACTGCTGCCAGGGAAATGTGAATCTGCTGCTTTGCCCATACTGCTTCTACGTTACTGTTACTGGGGTCTGACTATACTGCTACTACTGAAATGTTACAAATGCTGTGCTCTCCCTACACTGCTGCCAGGTTAATGTGAATCTGCTGCTTTGTCCATACGGCTTCTACGTTACTGTTGCTGGGGCCTGACTATACTCCTACTACTGAAATCTTACCAATACTATGCTCTCCCTACACTGCTGCCAGGGAAATGTGAATCTGCTGCTTTGCCCATACTGCTTCTACGTTACTGTTACTGGGGTCTGTCTATACTGATACTACTGAAATGTTACTGGGGTCTGTGTATACTGCTGCAAATGAAATGTTAGTGGGGTCTGTCCTCACTGCTGCCCATGAAATGTTACAGGGGTTTGTGCATACTTTTACCGCTGAAATGTTACTAATTCTCAGCTCTGCCTATACTGCTGCTACTGCAATGTTACAGGGTAGTGGAAATGGAAGCTTCCCAAAGACATGATGGTGGCGAGGCCACGCTACTAGGTTCCACAGGCGTGACAACTTTTCAGCGACGCGGTCACTGGGAAGGTGCATATAACCACGGACACGGGGACAGGACACGTACTGCCTCAAAAACTTTCCCGTCCTCCTCCTCCAACAATGAAAACATTCTTGGCCGAAGCCCACCTGCATTTAATCTGACGTTAGCTCTGCTGTCCAGGGCACTGCAATGGGATATATTTATGTACCGCCGGTGGCTTCCTGGGACCCACCCATGCTGTCGGTCCACACGGAGTTGTAACTGCATGTGTCTACTTATAAAGAACCCCAGTCAGACTGGGGCATGCAGTGTGGGCCCAAGCCAAACTACATTAAATCCGACGTTACCTCAGCTGTGCTGGGCACTGCAATGGGATTTATTTATGTACCGCCGGTGGGTTCCAGGGAGCCACCCATGCTGTGGGTCCACAGGGACTTCACATAGGGGATTTTTACCTGCCTGTGTCCATGAATTATAAACCCCGGTCAGGTTGGGGCATGCAGTGTGGGCCGAAGCCCACCTGCATTTAATCTGACGTTACCTCAGCTGTGCTGGGCAATGCAATGGGATTTATTTATGTACCACCGGTGGCTTCCTGGGACCCACCCATGCTGTCGGTCCACACGGAGTTGTAACTGCATGTGTCTACTTATAAAGAACCCCAGTCTGACTGGGGCATGCAGTGTGGGCCGAAGCCAAACTGCATTAAATCTCACGTTACCTCAGCTGTGCTGGGCACTGCAATGGGATATATTTATGTACTGCCGGTGGGTTCCAGGGAGCTACCCATGCTGTGGGTCCACAGGGACTTCACATAGGGGATTTGTACCTGCCTGTGTCTATGTATTAAAAACCCTGGTCAGGTTGGGGCATGCAGTGTGGGCCGAAGCCCACCTGCATTTAATCTGATGTTACCTCAGCTGTGCTGGGCAATGCAATGGGATTTATTTATTTACCGCCGGTGGCTTCCTGGGACCCTCCCATGCTGTCGGTCCACACAGTCTTCACAATAGGGAGTTGTACCTGCCTGTGTCTACTTTTAAAAAACCCCAGTCTGACTTGGGCATGCAGTGTGGGCCAAAGCCCACCTGCATTTAATCTGACGTTAGCTCTGCTGTCCAGGGCACTGCAATGGGATATATTAATGTACCGCCGGTGGGTTCCAGGGAGCCACCCATGCTGTGGGTGCACACGGAATTCCCATTGCGGAGTTGTACCTGCCTGTGACTATCTTTAAAAAACCCCGGTCAGACTGGGGCATGCAGTGTGGCCGAAGCCCACCTGTATTTAATCTGACGTCAGCTCTACTATCCGGGGCACTGCATTGGGATAAACTACAGGAGCAATACAGCGCTAATGAGACGTGCATAGCTACGCTAGCATAGGAGTCCGCTGTAGGCCCGCGATTGCTGAGGGTTTGTGCAGAGGCCTATGTCCTGGGTGCAGTGAAAGTCCGTGTCCTGCCTAGGATTGCTGAAGCTGTGCGCCGAGGCCTATGTTGTGGGTGCGGTGCAAGTCTGCCATGTTTGGCCGCTCAGATCAATTTTTTGTTCATGTCTTGGGCTTCCTAGGACCCACCTATGCTGTTTGTGCAAACTTAGTTCCCATCGCAGTGTTTGACCTGTCTGGCACAAAGACACTGACTGACTTGGGTAGAGGGCAGAGCGCTGACGGCTTTCCCCTTGCAGTGTGGATTGAGCTATGCGACACGTTGACAGAATGAATACTGTGTGGCACATGGATTCCCCATTGCTATGCCCACGTTTGCAGCTCCTGACGGAGGTGGCACAGGATTGGATGTCTCATTGCTTCTGTACAGCATTGTGGGCTATCGCCGCACCCCTTTTAAAGAGGGTCGCTGCCTGGCCCTGCCAACCCTCTGCAGTGTGTGCCTCCGGTTCCTCCTCATGGCAGACACACTTATAAATAGACATGAGGGTGGTGTGGCTGTGAGGCCAGCGTGTGGCATGAGGGCAGCTGAAGGCTGCGCAGGGACACTTTGGTGTGTGCTGTGGACACTGCGTCGTGCGGGGGGGGGGGGAGGGGGGTTGGGCAGCATGTAACCCAGGAGAAGAGGCAGGGGTGTGTCGCAGGCAGTGCTTGTGCTTAGTTGGAGGTAGTGTGGTGCTTAGCTTTGGTGTGGCTTACTAATGAGGGTTTGTTCAAAGTAAAAATTGTTAGGGGGGGGGGGGGCACTCTTGCCGCTATGGTTGCTGAATAGTGGGACCTGGGAACCTGAAATGCAGCCCAGCATGTTGCCCCTCATCTGCACTATCCCTTTCTGTGTGTCGTTTCCATCACTTTCTTGGGTTTTGCAGATTTTCACCAATGAAAACCTTAGCGGAGCATGGCTGATATACAAAAATGCTGGAGTTGCCCATTGACTTCAATGGGGCTCGTTACTCGAAACGAACCCTCGAGCATCGCGGAAAGTTCGACTAGAGCAACGAGTACCCGAGCATTTTGGTGCTCGCTCATCTCTAATCATGTTCTATATTTTTTGCATGGCTGAAAATGTGTATACAAAATCAATGCTTCCTATTCACTGCATATTGCGTCCTCAAATTTTGCACGTGCAAATATATCCGTATGAAGCCCCCCTAACTGTATGATCTGGAGAGTCAAGTCACAGTAAATAGATTTATATGTTTATAACTGTGTACAAAGAAATATGGTTTGAGCCTTTATGACAAGATATCTGCACAGTTGTATATACTGAAGCTGAGAGATGGTTTAAGTAACACATTCATTTCTATATTCTTTGTTTTCACCTCCTTGCCTCTTTCTCTTATCTCCATTCAGTGGTAAGTCCTCCTCAAGTGGGTTCTAAAAATGTCAGTTGAACAATCATCCATTGACTTCAGCTTAAATGGCTCCTTCACACAGTAAGAGTGCAAAAACGCTCACTCCTGTGCAACGTATCTGTGCATTGCAGAAGTCTTTTTTGCGTGTGTGCATGCGCAAATACTACGAGCATTTATGCAGGCGCTGCTTATTAACATGGCTGGAGGCATAACCCCACCTTGATTTGAATGGCTATTAAGTCAAATGCAAAGCCGTGCAAATACAGTCATCTGAAGCCGCCCTAAGGGTCCTTTTACACAGAGCAAGAAATCATTCCAGCAAGCAAATGATAACAGAGTTGTGTACTTTAAAATGCTGTCAGTTTTCACATGCAGATAATCTTTTCAATTTTTTCTTCATTTACTCATTCAATTACTCGTTGATCATTCAGGGTACTGTGCAAGTGAATGGGGATGTCTGAGCAATCGCCGTTTACATGTAACAACTGAACTGAACAATTATTTTTATGTCTGCATAAATTGAATAATAAGCGCTCATGCCCACGGAATTTTACACATACACAGCCAATATGCTTTGTCAGCAGAGACCGCATATGGGCTGCGTATGGCACTGTGCATTCCCAGGAATCTAACATCATGGACATGCGCTGTGTGATTCTTTTATCTCCATTCAGTGGTAAGTCCTCCTGAAGTGAGCAAGTAATGTGCAGTGAGAAAAAACACCCGTGGGCATGAGTCCTTAGTGAACGAATTCTAGTTCACCGTTCAATCATTGCCCATGTTTACACTGAGTGATTATCATTGAAATTTGCATGATCATGCCATTTTTTTTTAACGGTAATCGTTATATGTAAAAGGGCTCTGAAAGCACAGGAGTGACTATTATTAGGATGAATGTCGGGAGTTAATTGCTCCATGTAAAAGGTCCCCTGTTTTTATGAACCCCATAGCACCTCCATTTTCTACCAGCATAGTATCCTTGCCTTGAAAACAAGATTGCGGTCATTAAAGGGGTTGTTTTTTTTTTTTTTTTTTCATAGGCCCCCCGTTCAGCGCAGGACAAACCCAAGGGATGTGTTGAAATAAAAAAAAAAATGTTACTTACCCGAATCCCCTCTCTGCGACTTCTTCCTTCTTTTCCTCCAAGATGGCCGCCGGGATCTTCACCCACGATGCACCGCGGGTCTTCTCCCATGGTGTACCGTGGGCTCTGTGCGGTCCATTGCCGATTCCAGCCTCCTGATTGGCTGGAATCGGCACACGTGACGGGGCGGAGCTACGTGATGACGCGTAGAAGGGGGCGGAGCCAGAACGCTGCTTGTGCCCGGACCGACCAGAAGGGAGAAGACCCTTCTGCGCAAGCGCGTCTAATCGGGCGATTAGACGCTGAAATTTGATGGAGCCATGGAGACGGGGACGCCAGCAACGGAGTGGGTAAGTGAATAACTTCTGTATGGCTCATATTTAATGCACGATGTATATTACAAAGTGCATTAATATGGCCATACAGAAGTGCTTAACCCCACTTGCTTTCGCGAGACAACCCCTTTAAGCAGTGTATTGCAGCAATCAGATTCACAGGTCTGCAACCAAAAAACTGCATAGGAATTTTTTACTGTTTTCTTATAGATTTTTGCTTACTTCTATATGAAACTTGGGGATGAAGACAAACCATGGGCTCTTCACAAGGTGTGCAGAAGGTGCGAAGGAGATCTTCATTTGTGGTTTAATGGCAAGAAAAACTCCTTTCATTTTGACATTCCTATTATGTGCTGTGAACAGCAAAATCACACTACTGACTGCTATTTCTGTTTGGTAGATGTGAAAGGCTTTAATACAAAAAAAAAGAGAATATCCTACCCAAACCTTAATTCGTCCAGTGCCTCATAGCTCTGAAATACCAATTGCACACCCACCTTCCAGTTTGGATAGTATCCCGATTGATTTGGAGGATGAAGACAAATTACCTCCTCGGGACTTTTTCTGCTAAATGAGGGACCCCAACCTTTTGCACAGAGTGAGCTCAGTGACCTAGTTAGAGATTTAGGCCTTTCCAAACAAGCAGCCAAATTGCTGGGGTCAAGACTAAACAATAACAACCCGCTGTCACCGGGAACATCATTTTCCTGGTACAGATACCGAGAGAAGGAATTCACTCAGGTTTTCTCCAAAGAGGGAAATCTGATTTTTTGTAATGATGTTTAAAGGCTCATGAAGTGCTTTGAAATAGAATATGATCCATCTGAGTGGTGCCTATTTATCTAAAACAAGCCTCAAAGAAGTCTTGCTGCATAATGGGAATACATTTGCATCACTTCCTGTGGGACACTCGGTACATTTGAAAGAACATCACTGGATTGTTTGTGGAGACTTCAAAATACTAATGCTTGTGGGATAGTCGAGCCAGAGACCTCCATTGGACAAAACTGACTGGCCACAGTGAGGCGCCTTAACCCCCGGTAAAAAACTGTCATTAATACTATTTTGGTTCCACCTGAAAAGATTTTATTACCACTTCTTCACAATAAATTAGGGCTTATGAAGCAGTTTCTTAAATCACTGCCAAAAGATGGGGAATGTTTCATATATCTGTGTTCGAAGTTCCCAAAACTGTCTGAAGCCAAGTTGAAAGAGGGACTTTTTACTGGCCCCGACATACGAAAACTCTTATCTGATCCCTTCTTTTCACACACAATGGGTGAAAAAGAAAAAGAAGTGTGGGACTCTTTCAAGGACATAGTGCACAAGTTATTGGGGAATACTAAAGAACCTCTCTACAAAACCATTGTATAACGTATGCTGGCTGCATTTAACCCCTTAGTGATGAAGCCTGTTTGCACCTTGCGACGGAGCCAAATTTTGGAAATCTGATGTGTCACTCAAGATAGCATAACTCCTTAAAGGTTTTGCATATTCAAATGATTCTGACATTGTTTTTTTGTAACATATTGTACTTCATTTAGGTTGTAAAAATAGACCGATAGAATTTGTGTATATTTATTAAAAGTACCAATATTGGAAAAAAATTTAAATTTTTTTTATTTTTTCACATTTTCATAGTCAGAATCTTTAAGCACAGAAATTTTGCTTAAAGGCGTCTTAGGCCCCATGGCGCTCTTGTAGAGCTCTTGAGCGATCAAAACCATAGAGAACTCCCACAAATGACCCCATTTTGAAAACTAGACCCCTTACGAATTTATCTAGGTGTGTACTGCAGATTTTGACCCAACAGTTTTTGAATGAATTCAAGCAAAGCAAAAAGAAAAAATTGTGATTTTTGTTTTTTTGGCAATTCTGTTATTTTACAAACAGCTTTTTTCGTACAGCACACACATGAATGAAGTCTTGCACCCCAAAATGGATACCTCTGTTTCTCCCGTGTTCAGAGACATAGCCATTGTGGCCCAAATCTTATGTCTGGAGGCACAACAGGGCTCAAAATGTAAGGAGTAGTCGGTGGCTTTCAGAACAGAAATTTTGCATAAAGGTGATTTAGGCCCCATTGCCCACTTGTAGAGCCCTTGAGCAGCCAAACGGCAGAGAACCCCAACAAATGATCCCATTTTGAAAACTAGACCCCTTAACGGATTCATCTAGGGGTGTACTGTGTATTTTTACCCTACAATTTTTGAATAGATCTAAGCAAAGCAGTAGGAAAAAAAATACAATTTTCATTTTTTTGGCAGTTGTATCAATTTAAAAACAGGGTTTTTTTGTACAGCACACAAATGAATGAAGACTTTCACCCTAAGGGCGAGCACCCACTGGCGTTTGCGTTCTCCGCGGGAAAAAACGCAGCGTTTTTGCCGCGTTTCTCGCGTTTTTCGCGGCGTTTTGCGTTAATTTCCATTGACATTCATGGGTGCATTAGGAGAAAAATAGGGACACATATGCAACTGACAGTTCCTATGTTAAAAACGCAAACGCAACGCAAAAAAAACACCAGTGGACAGGAACACATGTCATCTCTATGCCTGTGCAGGAAAAACGCAAAACGCAAAATGCAGGTAAAAAAACGCCAGTGGGTGCTCGCCCTAAAATGGATACCCCTGTTTGTCCTGTGTTCAGAAACATAATCCTTGTGGCCCTAATCTACTTACAGGACACATGGCTAGACCTATAATGGAAGGAGTACCCGTTGGATTTCAGGGTACAACTTAATAAATTCAAGGCCCCATTGCCCACTTGTAGAGCCATTGAGCATCCAAAATGATATAGAACCCCCACAAATAACCCCATTTTGAAAACTAGACCCCTTAACGAATTCATCTAGGGGTGTACTGCATATTTTGACCCCACAGTATTTGAATGAATCTAATCAAAGCAGAAGCAAAAAAATATGATTTTCATTTTTTTGGCAATTGTGTCAATTTAAAAACAGTATTTTTTGTACAGTGCACATAGAAATGAAAAATGGATACCCCCATTTGTCCCGTGTTCAAAAACATTCCCGTTGTGGCCCTAATCTACTTAAAGGACACATGGCTAGGCCTATAATAGAGAGAACACCTGTTGGATTGCAGGACACAATTGAATAAATTCCAGGTCTCATTGCTGACTTGTACGGAATAAAAATTGACACCTTAAAAATAATTCCCCCTCCACCATTTTTGGCGATCCCTAAATCTCAGATAAAAGTAATAATGTGAACTGTGTGGTATTTCCGAAGACAGGGGTAAATACGGAGGCTAGTTGGGATGGGCACATGGGGGAATAAAACTGGGTATCCCCCCTCCTCTCATGCGTTTTGTGGGGTATTTCTTAATCGGCAGGGATGTAAAAGGTGGCGCACTGTGAGTCTCCATAAGCTTGCTGAGGTGCGGCGGTCTCAAACAGAAGACGCTCAACAAGCTGCTCCAGGAACTGTAGAAAGGCGAGCGTTCCCGGAGCTTCTTGTAAATTACGTATTACAGGTCGTGGTCTGAATAATGCCGGGCTCACATGGCCTTATGTGGAATCCACTTGTGGAGGCCTGCAGTGGATCCCAGCTGTGAGCCTGCCCGTGGCGCTGTGTATGGCCATGTACTGTACTGCACGTAACTGCGTACTTACATGGGCGGTCATGCGCAGTACACCTTTTTTATGTTTGTATTTCCCACACCGTCACTTAGCGAGGATATGAGTATCCGCAGCCTGCACACAATGTAGTTGCGTATGGGCTGTGGGTATATACACGACCATGGAGCACAATGGGCTCTATGTCACGGATATCCGCGGTAAAATAGAACATGCTGTGTTCTGTTTTCTGCGAGTGAATTATGCAATTCCGACCCACTAATGTGAGCGGAATTCTGTAATCCAATGCGATTGATCCGTGTATTACCGCGGGTCAGACGCATGCAGAATCTGTAATTCCTATTCGGTCATGTGAGACCAGCCTAAGATATATCGCTACCTTTTTATTATGTGACTGGGTACTCCAGGCTCTTGGCGACCGTTGATCGCTAGGAGCAAAGAGATTTTACATTTCCTGAGGTCCCCGTCTCCTGCACATGTGTCCGGTGTTTTGCCGGTGGTCGCATGTGCAGAATCCGGGAAAGTTCACGGAGGAGGATCACGTTGGGGTTCAAATACGGAGGCCTCCGGTAAAAAGTTTCATCTCCTCTCACAGATCGCATCGGTGAGGAGAGATGAAGCTTCACGTTTTCTTTTACTCTTACGTTATCGCCATTATCCATTGGATAACGGCGAACACGTGATCAGGAACCGCTCACCACTGCCCCCGTGAAATCTCCAGGCTCTCAGCTAAGTTTTGTAGCCAGGAGCAGGAAGATTTTAAATTAACCTGGCAATCCACGGCTTTTGCGCATGCGTCTGTTATTTTGGCGACGGGCGCGTGCGCAGAAGCTGGGGTAAGGTCCACGGATAAATCCAGGGGCCTTAGGTACGTCATTTCATCCTCCCTCATGGATATGATCAGTGAGGGGAGATGAAACATAAGCTTTTTAAACTTTTTTTTTACTTTTTAAAACTTTTTTTTTTACTTAAAAAAATTATTTTTTTCTACTTTTTTTACACTTTTTTTTACTTTAAATGATCACTGTTAGCCATTGCATAACAGTGATCATGTCCCTGATGACCTCTCTCTGCTCCTGGCTACACATGGTAGCCAGGAGCAGAGGGATTTTGAATTTCCTGGGGCTCAAGCCCCTCTGTGCACGCGCCCGATGTGCATGCGCAGAAGGGGACTTTGGGTTGTGGAAGACCAGGACATCGTGGAGGACTCAGGGTGAGTATTTTCACCTTCCTTCATGGATCCGATCCATGCAGGGAGGTGAAACAGGCACTTTTTTAAACTTTAAAAAAAATTTTCACGGGCTCACCGCGGTCCTTGGTGACTTCTCCTGGTTCCCGGCTACCTTCAGGAGCCGGGAGCCAAGAGATTTTAAATTTGCCCGGGCTCCCGGCCTTCTGCGCATGCACGTGACATCATTAGTCTGGCGTGCATGCGCAGAAGAGCGGCGACGGATCCTGTAGGACCAGTGCACCGCAGGACGCCACTGACAAGGCAGGGGAGTAATCAGAGCTGCCCTGATGGATCCTTTGGATAGCACTGATCGCATTGGCAGGGGTGGGTCCCCGCAGCCCAGGATGACAGCTCCATGCTGTCGGCTACCTGCGGGCACCGACAACATGGAGCTGTCATGTCCACAGCCAAGCGGGCTTTAATCCAAAGAGGATGCAAGTTTTAATGTCCTCTAGGATTAAAGCCCTCTTAGCTAGGACGTAAAAAAGCAATGGGGCCGTCACTAAGGGGTTACAGGTCAAGAATGCAAGATGAGCTTAAGGCTTCCTGCAGATGGCCGGGTTGGATCCGGCAGCGAGAATTCTCGCCGCAGGACCCGCCCCAAGCGCCTGCAGAGAGCAGCACGTACTCACCCGCGCCCTGCAGCTCCGGATCTTTCATGTGCCGGCTGCCTGGCAGCCGGCGCATGCGCAGACCGGAGCCGGCGGCCGGTGAGTGACGTTTCTGTGTGGGGCTCTGCGAAGGGTGGAATTTCCGCTTTTCTGCAGGCGGCCTAAAAGTTCATTTCTTAAACTCCCATGTCGACTATTGACCCGAAAACTTGGGAGCCTATAGTGAAGAGCAGGGTGAAAGATTTCACAGGATGTCCATGATATCGAGTATCGCTACCAAGTTGGGATGTCTTCATGCTAGCTGACTACAGTTGCTTAAGCAGGAACGGAAAAATGGAAAGCGAAAGTGTGATCGAAGGACAATCAAAGACAAGAAGAAAAGATTTTGCAGGCAAAAAGAGGGAAAATGGAAAGATAAATGCATCATGAATGTATTTTTTAATAAATAATATGTTTAGTTCATTGTAATAGAATTGTGATTTTTTTTTTTCTTATCATCGCTCATATACATTTATAATATAAACCCCTCATATATTGTAAAAAAAAAAAAGCTGTACGTGATGAGGGGAAATGGAGGTCATTTTTGGATTCAGCACCCTAGAAAACATAAAATTTACCTAAAATATCCCATGCAGCTGAAAAATTATTTTTTTTGCAGACCTGTGCTATCAGGCATGATAGCAGGGTCATGCTGTATGGACCGCAGGCAAGATACGTCATTCTTTATCTCTGTATGGACTATCCAAAAGAATTTGCTGATTTCCAGATTCCTTGGAGTGCCTACATTCATTTTATTTTAAGTTTAGCTGCATTTAGCTGGTTGGCAGCAAACAGGTGTGAAATTGTCCTTGAATTCATCAGATTACTTTTTAGATAAATTCTACGCCTTTAAACTTGTACTTTCATATCTACCAGGCGTCATGTTTAATTATCATTATTACTTCTTGTTCTTGGTAAAAGGGTAATAATCAGCATGCTATTAAGTAAATATGCACCCTTAGCTAAATCTGGGCAGATTATATTACTAGCATATTACAGGGAGATAACACAGCAAATGAAGACCTAGTATTATGTTCATTTTGCTGCTGCTTCCATATACCATAGATTGAATGTTATTTTTTTCAATTTATTGACATGTCAAGTTGTTCATCTATCTGTACCTTAAGCCCCGTTCACACAAGCATGGTTTTAGCGCAGAATAGACGTGTGAAAAGGATCGTTGCTAACTACACGAAAAATAGCATAAACAGGTATCAAGTCCCGAGCTTAATTAGCAGTGAAATTGCCCATTCACATGATTGGAAGCTCAGTATTGCAGAAAAAAATGCGCTGCTGTTTCGGAATTCCCTCGGTCGGTAGAAATTCTCCTAATGACTTCTAATGCCTAAACTACAGAAACCTGTCTTCTTTTCTGAGCGTGGTTTACAGCTAATCTCCCACCGCCTCCCTTTTTGTCCCCCTCCCATACGAGTCAATAGAAACTCCTGCGCATCATGCAACAAAGATAGGTCAGGTCCTATCTTTTTACGCAGCATGAACCTTAGATGCTGGCATTGTAGCCATGCATGTGCTATCTTTGGAAGGTGCAAGTTTTTTGCACGTCTAAAATTCCTTCATCTGAATGTTTCTATAGGAAACCATTGGTTCTATTAGACACAATCTTTTCAAGCGCCTATTCTACGCTAAAAACATGCTTGTGTGAACGAGGCCTTTGGCTAAGAGTCATAATGTGAAACTCCTGGGCCCCAATTCAAAATCTATACAAGGACGTCCCACCTACCAGCTGTCAATTAAAATACTTATAACTTCTTATGTGAGAGAGGGACCTTTGGGCCCCTTCATATACTAAGGCCCAGAAGTACAGGCCAGACTGCTATTATGACTTAGCTAGGAGGGAGGGTTAGAAATCTCCAGTGTGAATGGAAGTGTTTAGTACAGGAGGAGGGAGTGAAAGGCAGGGGCAGAGGGGTTAGATAGGTCCTCAGGTCTGTTAGCTGCCAGGGTTAAAGTTCTGCCAAATTTTGATTGCCTGTTTCTTATTTGTCATGGCAGCTGTCGAGGGAGGTTGGTAAAAAATGGATAGGATATATGGTGGGTATGCATTCCCCAATAATTTACTGGTACGGCCTGAACTGTCTAGCTCTATGTTGGGTCTCTGTAGGCTGTCATCCCTTAGGACTAAGTGGTTATTTAACACATGGTATCTGCAGGTGCTCTTAGTTTCTCTAAACCAGGTTTATAGCTGGGGTTAAATTGGTGAGGCCAAATTGCTGCCAAACAGTTTTTCTTGTAGCTCCAAGGAGAGCCCCTTGTTTTATGTGGTGATTCTCTCTGTTAATGCTTTTTATTGGAGTTTTAATGTGGCCCTAATTAAGTCTTTGTTGGGAATTTTTCTGCAAGTGTTGACATTTACGTTATATGTTTTGGATTTTGTGTAATATTTTCGTATTATCATGAAAAATAGCTGCTTAGGAAAAATGGTTGTTGTGAATCTCCCTCTATGCCGCTTCACCATCTCTCTCTCTCTCTATGCCCCTTCACCGTCTCTCTCTCCATGACACTTTGCCTTCTCTCTCTCTGTGACGCTTGGCTATCTCTCTCTGTATAGCGCTTCTCTCTCTCTATGCAGCTTTGTCGTCTCTCTCTGTATGCCACTTCCTTGTCTTTAACTCTTCCTATGCCGCTTCTCTTTCTCTCTTTATGCCTCTTCTCTCTATCTATGCTGCTTTGCCATCTCTCTCTATGCTGTTTCTCTCTCTCTTTATATTGCTTCGCCATCTCTTTGCCGTTTCTCTCTCTCTCTGTCTATGCCATTTCTCTCTCTCTATATACCACTTTGCTGTCTCTCCCTATGCCGTTTCTCTCTCTCTCTCTATGCTGTTTCTCTCACTATGCCAGTTCTCTCTCTCTATGCTGCTTCACCATCTCTCCCTATGCCATTTCTCTCTCTCTATGCTGCTTCTCTCTCTCTCTATTCTGATTCTCTCTCTCCCTCTCTCTCTCTATGCTGCTTTTCTCTCTCTCTCTCTCTTTGCTGCCTCTCTCTACGCTGCTTCTCTCTCCCTATGCCGCTTTTCTCTCTATGTTGCTCCTCTCACTCTCAATGCCATCAACGTCGCTTAGCAATGCTTCACTCTCTCTAGCGGTGCTTGAAGCATAGCAGGACACTGCCAATAGACTTTACATTGTAACTTTCAATGGTCACAGGTCACAGAATGTATTAAACTCAAATTTGATGATTTTGCGCTAGTGGTGAGCATGTACCTAAGCTAATGACACCAAAATCATCCACCAAATGTCAGGCAAAGGGTTCTAAGTGTGGTGCAAGGAAAAGTCTGTAGGCTTTTTTATATTAGATTCCAGTTGATTTCAACTTACCAGTAATAGATAAAAGACTGATGAATGTAGTGAAGTACCCTATGCCTTCTGATAATCTTTATCCAAATATGCCTCAATGATTGAAGCCTTAAGTTGCCATATTTTAAGTCTCCCCATACATCTTTAAGGGTTTCTGTCTCAATAACATTGCACTATTATAACTACAAGTGTTGTTGTAGATATATGCTGACCTGATTCATTCAGATGAGGAAACAATCTATGTAATCTTAAGGACAGGTCTTCAGGTGAGTTTTGAAACTTTCTTCCACAAAGTTTTTAAGTGATGAAAGAAGTTGACATGCCTTTCTATGGGGTCCAGGTAAAATTTCATTACTCTATGGAAGATACCAGGCATGCTGCAGATGTGTTCTTCATCCCCACGGTGGACACAGCAGCGCCAGAGAGGTAAATTTATTTATTTAATTTTTTTTACACTAAATTATAGTTTTTCAGGGAAGGGCTTATATGTAAAGCCCTTACATGAAAAACAATTCAGTGATGCCGGCAGACCATTGTTTTCAAACAGAAAAAAAGTCAGTAAAAACAGATATAACAAATGCCCTATATGTCATGGGGAAAAAAAGCAAAAATAACTTTGGTAGCTGAAGTAAAAATGATAATAGGGCAGTAAAACCACCACATGGGAGAAATCCCTAAAAAGTGTCTGGTCCTTTACCACTAAAATGGCCTAGTCCTTAAGGGGTTAAACCTTGTACTCTTCTCACTGTCTGAGGGCTCTTTCACATGAGCGTGTCACGGCCACAGCGCATCTGAAAATCACGTTAACGGGTGCACAAATGTGCCGTTTGTGCGCCCGTTCAGACGGCCCGGGTGTGGCGCATATATGCCGACCTTGGATTGCCTTTGGGCGGGGGGAGCCAGTTTAGCCCTGCTAAAGTGCCTTCCCCTTTCCACCAACTCTTGGCAAGGGAAGGGGGCAGGATGGGGCGGGAGCTAGTGTGCTGAGCAACTAGCTCCTGCCCAGTCCTACCCCCTCTCATTGCAAACAGCCGCCAAGGGGCGAAAAAGAGGAAAGAGGTTGGGAGTTTGGTAGACACCTCTAAACTCCCTCCCACCTCTCTTCTCTGGCAGCTCCCATAGGCTCCGATAGGAGTCTATGAAAGCCGCCGCCGTATTCCAGCCTGAACTATCTCTCCTGGCCCACGTAAAAGAACCTGGCTGAAATGCGTTCCTATGCGCTATCTTGGTTGGGCGCTTTTACGCCACGGGAATACTCCCATCTGAACTGATGCATTGTAAACCAATGCATTCAGATGGACAGCGTATATCGGACAGGCGTGAAAGCTCGGCTGATATACGCTCATGTGAATAAAGCCTGAGACTGTAGAAAGTTCTTCACATTGGTCATGGGAATGGGCATCTTTTGTCTCTGCCACATATGTTTTGAGTAAAAGAGGACTGAAAGGAAGGCGACAACTCCAACCAAGATGATAATAATATTCTGTTGGTCATTTCTTCATTACTGTAATATATATAATAACCCTTCATGATAAACTTCAGTTTAAAAGTTAATAAATGCTGTGACCAATTTCCATGTAGCAAAAGATTAATGGTAGTTGTGTAATTATTTTGGTTGTAAATTAAGGGGTTAAATGGGTGCTGACTAGAGATGAGCGAACGTGCTCGACCACGCCCCTTCTTCACCCGAGTATTGCGATTTTCGAGTACTTCCGTACTCGGGCAAAAAAATTTGGGGGGCACCGTGGGTATGTGGGGGGTTGCAGCGGGGAGTGGGGGGGAGAGGGAGAGAGAGGGGGGTCCCCCCTGTTCCCCGCTGCTACCCCCCACTCACCCACGGCGCCCCCCGACCCCGGCGACCCCGAGTACTTTTCACTCAAGTACTGAAGTACTCAAAAATGGTGGTACTCGATCGAGTAATTACTCGAAACGAGTACGTTCGCTCATCTCTAGTGCTGACATCCCATCAGTCTAGCTACAACATTCACTGTAGCTGTTTTTGAATATTCTGCTATGTCCTTCTTTCTGGGAGGTATAATTGAATCCAGTAAATTGCTTCAGACTGCTCAGAACAGTTTTCTGCTTTTGGCTTCAGGCAAGACAGATCATGTTACATGGAATTAAACTATGAGAAGCAGAATAAAAAGAGAAAAACAATGACTGTGCAGAATTCTATATCCCGGAGTAGCATCAGAACATAAAGTAAAGCCCCATACTGTGAATGCAGGGAAAATACCTTAAAGGGGTTGTCCCGCGAAAGAAAGTGGGGTTCAGCACTTCTGTATGGCCATATTAATGCACTTTGTAATGTACATCGTGCATTAATTATGAGCCATACAGAAGTTATTCACTTACCTGCTCCGTTGCTAGTGTCCCCGTCGCCATGGTGCCGTCTAATTTCAGCATCTAATCGCCCGATTTGACGCACTTGCGCAGTCCGGTCTTCTCCCTGGTGAATGGGGCCGCTCGTGCCGGAGAGCTGGTCCTCGTAGCTCCGCCCCGTCACGTGGGCCGATTCCAGCCAATCAGGAGGCTGGAATCGGCAATGGACCGCACAGAGCCCACGGTGCACCATGGGAGAAGACCCGCGGTGCATCGTGGGTGAAGATCCCGGCGGCCATCTTGGTAAGGTAAGTAAGAAGTCGCCGCAGCGCGGGGATTCGGGTAAGTACTACACCTTTTTTTTTTTTAACCCATCCCTTGGGTTTGTCTCGCGCCGAACGGGGGGCCTATTGAATAAAAAAAAAACCTGTTTCGGCGCGGGACAACCCCTTTAAACAATTTGGTTTAGAGGAAGTTTTCAACTTACAATTTGCACAAATAAAAGCAAAATACTAAAAAAATCCTACAGTATAATATCCTCTTATCTACTTATTTTTTAACACCTGGTACATTTGTGACAATGCTACCCAGCACTTTGCATTCATGAGCACTCAGTTATTTTGCACTACACTGTGTCACACAGTTGTGAGTTGAAGCTCCTGGGCCCCAATATAAAATCTGTATTAGGACCCTCACCTACCATGTGCCATTTATAATACTGGTGTCGTCTTCTGTGGCAGAGGTAGCTATAGGCCCAAACAGGCATCAAGGTGCAGGTATATCTGCTATTCCTGACCACCATTACAGCTACATCCTTTTTCTGACTTCAAATGAGTGCTATGCCCCAAATATTGGATCCTGATAACTTGGACTTTAAAATGACACCATAATCAAAGCCCTAGTCCTTATGTTCGTGACGTCTTACATATATGCTTGACAAGGATTATATATGCAGGTTGATCTGGGAAGATATGATCGGTACGCTTTAAACAGGCAGTAATTCCAAGAGAAAAATATGCAACCCATTATATAATAAAAGGGCAGATACACCATCCATGTAGCTGGTTCAGGGACATGAAGAGATGGTAAAAGATCCCAACCAAATTATAATGTAGAGTACTAAGTGCAAAGTGGGACAGAGGGGTGAGGTCAGGGGGCGGGTCTCATCATGATGTATGATTTTACTCATCGTTATAAAAAGTACTGGGCCATTTCAAAAAAGACAGGGAGCAAATTCTGCAGCATTTCCGCATCCAAAAAACAATCAAACTCTGTACCATTGGTGCGTATTTTGGCTGTCTATCAGTTGCTTACCCACAGCTGGATGTGGCACTTCCTCTCACCTTTTCTAAAGGCTTCCGCTGTCAGCGCTTCTCGGCTTCTGGTTCCCAGCGGCCTGTAGGGGCCTCACCTGAGCAGCATCACCTGACCAATGGCACTGCACCTGACCAGGCCACTGGAAATCGGAAGCTGGGGAGCACTGACAGCGGGAAGCCTATGGAGCAAGTGAGTGGGAGCGCCGCATAGTATGAAATTAGCTGTGGTACGCAGCTAATTGCCAGTCAAAATCTGCACCAATAGTACGGATTGTAACTGTTTTTTGGATGTGCAAATTCTGCGGAATCTGCTGCGGAAATATTAATTGCAGACACTCCGCAGCCTTTCCGCCATGTGTAAACAGCTTGAGGTACACTGCCACATGCAGAGTGACGTAAGTAGTAATATTGTCCCCTATATTGGCCTAAGTAGTAATAGTGATCCCCACAGTGGCCCCAATAGAAATAATTACCCCCACAGCAGCCTCAGTAGTAACAGTGTCCCCTATATTAGCCCCAGTAGTAATAGGGACCCAAAAAGAAGGGAAACTAAATTAATAAATGGAATGGAAGGATTAGAATACCCAGAGTCTGTAAAAATTTGGATTACTTACCCAAGAAAAAAGATGGTTAAGAGGAGAACAAATAACTATGTATAAATACATTAGGGGACAATACAAGGATCTCTCCCATGATCTGTTTATACCCAGGACTGGGACATTAACAAGCATGCATCCTCTATGTTTAGAGGAAAGAAGGTTTCATCACCAACACAGAAGGAGGTTGTCACATCCAACCTGGACGCGCTGGATCTGTCACACGCAGATCTCCCACAAATGCAAATAAAGACAAAAAACAATAGAACCAAAATATGGGAAACACTATCCCTATACAACCAAACACTGGGAAGAGCAGTGCCTGAAAGCAGGGCGATTGCCCCCAATAAGGGCGATCCTGACTGCAAACATCGGCCCCTTGTTGACCCTACGTGGGAAAAGGAAACAACACAAGAAAACCAAAACTAGAAATGCAAACAAACTCAGCACTTAGCTTGAGATGCAGCAAGTAACTGAACAATCCAGGAGCACACTTCTAACTGCTAGCCCAGTCAGACAGAGACTGAAATTCAACAGCAGTTCGGCTCAGTCTCAGACCAGACCAAAATCGCCCTAGTAATTACTCACAGATTCAACTAAGCACGTCACACCTGATACCATACCCTTTGAGCCAGAAAATGTAGAAACCTATCCAAAACCAGCACAAGACTTATCACCAAGACAGCAATCCCAGAACTGCTGCAACAGTACCTCCCCTTTCAGAAGGGGCCCCAAGACCCTTAGGGCCAGGTCGATTCAGATTTAGTCTGGGAAAATTTTTCACAAGCTGATCCACATGGACGTCTGCCCCCGGTACCAGTGTCCTCTCCTCAGGACAACAGCCACCCCAATGCACTAAAAACTGTAGTGCTCTTCTAACCAGACGAAAGTCCACTATGCAACTTATATCAAAATGAATATCCCCATCAACCACAAGTGTGGCTGGCAGAGATTAACCATTTCCTGAATCAACAAACATCTTTACCAGAGACTTATGAAACACAGTTATTCTCATCGAACTAGGAATCTCCAAATGAAAAGACACAGGATTAATTTTTTCAATGATTTTGAAAGGACTGATAAAATGTGGACCTAACTTTAAAGACTGTTATTTGATTTGTATGTTCTTGGTCGACAACACACCAAGTCTCCTAACAAATTAGTCCCCTTAGAATGTCTATTATCCGCCACCCGCTTGAAATTTTCAATCGTCCTTTGAAGATTCTCCTGAATATCTTCCCACACCTCCTTGATGTTAGAAGAGAACTCAATTTTCCTCTGGTACGTCCAACACTTTCTTAGAAAAGGGACCAAAACATGGATGGAACCCATAATTGCAAAGAAAGGCAACGTTCCCGTATTTTCCAGTGATCTAATGTTAAGTGCGAATTCTGCTAAATGCAAAATACCCAACCAATCCTCCTGATTCTTTGAGACATAACACTGCAAGTATTGTTCCAGACTCTGGTTATATCTCTCAAATTTTGTCCATTAGTCTCTGGATGATAGGCCGAGGAAAACGAGAGCTTAATAACCAACCGAGAGCAAACAAAACACCAGAATCTGGAAAAAAACTGGATCCCACGATCAGAGACGATATTTTCTGGTAAACCGTGCAATGTCTCAATATGAATAATGAATAATCTGGACAAGGTTTTAGCATTGGAAAGACTAGGAAGAGGCACAAAATGACATATCACGCTAAAACGATCAACCACAACCCAGATAACAGTATTACCCTCTGAAAGCAGCAAATCCATAATGAAGTCCATAGACAAATGAGTCCAAGGTTTCACAGATATAGGCAAAGGCATCAACCTCCCGGCAGGGAAATTACAAGGCAATTTGGTCCTGGCACAAACCTTTACAGGTTTTACAGGTAATTTACAGGTAGTATTAATCCCCGGATTACATGCCAACATGGAATGTTATACTTCAGACAGCACTTGCAGCCTCAAATGAACAGGAGCAAACAGCTTTCCCACAGGAAGACTTGCCAGAGCTAAATCCTGTGCTTTATGGACCTGCTCCTCCAAATTAGTGAAACGGCGTACCCCACAACTCCCTCAGAAAGAATGGGTGTGGGAGGTTTGTCTGAAACCACTGGAACCAAACTCCTGGAAAGAGCATCAGCCTTAACTTTTCTACTGCCAGGGCGATATGTAACCAGAAAGTCAAAACACAAAAAAAATAGTGACCACTGCAGCTGTCTCGGGTTAAGTTATCCGACTTATACGAGCGTGCTCGCTCATCTCTAATAAGCATCTATGTTATTGAAATAATACAGAAGGAAATCAAAGTTATATAGCATTTCTTTGCATAATATTTGTTAAATCCAGATGATTTTGGAGATATGAATTGAATCATAACTTAACTCAACATTGTAACAATAACACTTATCGCAACCATGGGTTCCAGATATTATTGAATTTGTCCAATTTGTTATTAGATCTAGCATAAATTTTTTCATAGGTATAATGATCGGCCATCATGTTTATTAATTCTTTCAGATTCGGGGTGGCACAGGATTTCCATTTCCTTGTTATAAGTATTTTTGCTGCCAGTAGGAAGTGGCAGACCCACTTTCCATTTTCCCGTGTGATGAAGTTACACTCAATAAGCAGGAGGGCGAGCTGAGGATTGCATGCTATAGTGGTACCCGTTACATCTTTGATAACTTGAAAAACGTCTTTCCAGAAGGATTGTAACCAATGGCATCCCCAAAGGATATGAAACAACGTAGCCTCCTGTCCGCATTCTCACTAACGTTTATTGCTCCCCCATGGATAGCATCTCGTTAACTTTGAATGAGTGTAATACCATCTAGTTCGGACCTTAATATGAGTCTGCAGGTGGTTGGCGGAAAGCGTTGACTTAAATGAGACCAGCCATTGCTCTGGGGAAAATGCTATATTCAGGTCCCTTTCCCAATTCAATAAGTGGATATTTTTTATTCTTTCCCATATCCCCTGTGAGAACATTATAATATCTTCTAGTCAGAGAACCCTGTGTGTCCTTCTTTTCTGGAAGGAATGCCAACAGCCTGGTTGGACATTTAATTTTCTTTAGCTGAGAGATGCAAAGGAAGGAGCATATCTGACCATGTGTATACACATCATTAGTAGTGATGAGCGAACGTACTCGTCCGAGCTTGATGCTCGGGCGAATATTAGGGTGTTCAGGATGCTCGTTACTCTTAACGAGCACCACGCGGGGTTCGGGTTACTTTCACTTTCCTCTATGAGATGTTAGCGCGCTTTTCTGGCCAATTGAAAGACAGGGAAGGCATTACAACTTCCCCCTGTGACGTTCAAGCCCTATACCACCCCCCTGCTGTGAGTGACTGGGGAGATCAGATGTCACCCGAGTATAAAAGTCGGCCCCTCCCGCGGCTCGCCTCAGATGCCTTGTGAGTTAGCTGAGGGAAAGTGCTGCTGCTGGTGCTGCTGTAGGGAGAGTGTTAGGAGTGAGTGTAGGCTTCAAGAACCCCAACGGTCCTTCTCAGGGCCACATCTATCCGTGTGCAGTACTGTGGAGGGTGCTGTTAGCAGTGTTGCCCTTTTTTTTTTTTTCAAAATCGGCTGTCTGCAGAGCATTGCGCCCTGCAGTAATAGTCCAGGGACAGAAGTGGTGGTTAGGCAGGGAGAGTGTTAGGAGTGAGTGTAGGCTTCAAGAACCCCAACGGTCCTTCTTAGGGCCACATTTAACCGTGTGCAGTACTGTGCAGGCTGCTGTTAGCAGTGTTGCATTTTTTTTTTTTTTTTAAATCGGCTGTGCAGAGCATTGCGCCCTGCAGTAATACTACAGGGAGAGAATTGTGTAGGCAGGGCCAGAAGACATATATTATTGATTGAATATAGTCAGTGGGCCTTCCCTTTAAAAAAAAAGGGAAAAATTCTATTTGGCCTGCCTCTGTCAGTCCTCAGCGTTCTGGGTACGTGTGTGGTGGGTGGAGATAGTAAAAAAAATCATACGCAGCCAGCTACGTTTAACAGCATTCTTGCGCCAATTTATTTCCTGCCTGGGAAAAATCACCGCTCTGCTGCACTTCATATAACTGCATTTCTGTGGAACAGATTTCTTATCTGATTGAATATAGTCAGTGGGCCTTCCCTTTAAAAAAAAAGGGAAAAATTCTATTTGGCCTGCCTCTGTCAGTCCTCAGCGTTCTGGGTAGGTGTGTGGTGGGTGGAGATAGTAAAAAAAATCATACGCAGCCAGCTACGTTTAACAGCAGTCTTGCGCCAATTCATTTCCTGCCTGGGAAAAATCACGGCTCTGCTGCACTTCATATAACTGCATTTCTGTGGAACAGATTTCTTATCTGATTGAATATAGTCAGTGGGCCTTCCCTTTAAAAAAAAAGGGAAAAATTCTATTTGGCCTGCCTCTGTCAGTCCTCAGCGTTCTGGGTACGTGTGTGGTGGGTGGAGATAGTAAAAAAATCATACGCAGCCAGCTACGTTTAACAGCATTCTTGCGCCAATTTATTTCCTGCCTGGGAAAAATCACCGCTCTGCTGTACTTCATATAACTGCATTTCTGTGGAACAGATTTCTTATCTGATTGAATATAGTCAGTGGGCCTTCCCTTTAAAAAAAAAGGGAAAAATTCTATTTGGCCTGCCTCTGTCAGTCCTCAGCATTCTGGGTACGTGTGTGGTGGGTGGAGATAGTAAAAAAATCATACGCAGCCAGCTACGTTTAACAGCATTCTTGCGCCAATTTATTTCCTGCCTGGGAAAAATCACCGCTCTGCTGCACTTCATATAACTGCATTTCTGTGGAACAGATTTCTTATCTGATTGAATATAGTCAGTGGGCCTTCCCTTTAAAAAAAAGGGAAAAATTCTATTTGTCCTGCAGGCTTGCGCCAATTTATTTCCTGCCTGGGAAATCACTGGTAATACAGCATGCTGAGGGGTAGGGGTAGGCCTAGAGGACGTGGACGCGGCCGAGGACGCGTAGGCCCAAGTGAGGGTGTGGGCACAGGCCGAGCTCCTGATCCAGGTGTATCGCAGCCGACTGCTGCGCGATTAGGAGAGAGGCACGTTTCTGGCGTCCCCACATTCATCGCCCAATTAATGGGTCCACGCGGGAGACCTTTATTAGAAAATGAGCAGTGTGAGCAGGTCCTGTCGTGGATGGCAGAAAGTGCTTCGAGCAAGCTATCATCCACCCACAGTTCTGCGCCGTCCAGTGCTGCAAATCCGAATCCTCTGGCTGCTGCTCCTCCTTCCTCCCAGCCTCCTCACTCCACTACAATGACACATGCTCAGCAGCGGGAAGACTCCCAGGAACTATTCTCGGGCCCCTGCTCAGATTGGGCAGCAGTGGTTCCTCTCCCACTGGAGGAGTTTATCGTCACTGATGCCCAACCATTGGAAAGTTCCCGGGGTCCGGGGGATGAGGCTGGGGACTTCCGGCAACTGTCTCAAGACCTTTCAGTGGGTGAGGAGGACGATGACGATGAAACACAGTTGTCTTGCAGTGAGGTAGTAGTATGGGCAGTAAGTGCGATGGAGGAGCGCACAGAGGATTTGGAGGAAGAGTAGCAGGACGATGAGGTGACTGACCCCACCTGGTGTGCAACGCCTACTCAGGACAGGTCTTCAGAGGGGGAGGCAAGGGCAGCAGCAGGGCAGGTTGCAAGAGGCAGTGCGGTGTCCAGGGGTAGAGGCAGGGCCAGACCGAATAATCCACCAAGTGTTTCCCAAAGCGCACCCTCGCGCCATGCCACCCTGCAGAGGCCGAGGTGCTCTAAGGTCTGGCAGTTTTTCACAGAGACGCCTGACAACCGACGAACAGTGGTGTGCAACCTTTGTCGCGCCAAGATCAGCCGGGAAGCCATCACCAACAGCCTCACCACCACCAGCATGCGCAGACATATGATGGCCAAGCACCCCACAAGGTGGGACGAAGGCCGTTCACCGCCTCCGGTTTGCACCGCTGCCTCTTCCCCTGTGCCCCAACCTGCCACTGAGATCCAACCCCCCTCTCAGGACACAGGCACTACCGTCTCCTGGCCTGCACCCACACCCTCACCTCCGGTGTCCTCTGCCCCATCCAGCAATGTCTCACACCGCACCGTCCAGCCGTCGCTAGCGCAAGTCTTTGAGCGGAAGCGCAAGTATGCCGCCACGCACCCGCACGCTCAAGCGTTAACCGTCCACATAGTGAAATTTATCAGCCTTGAGATGCTGCCGTATAGGGTTGTGGAAACAGAGTCCTTCAAAAGTATGATGGCGGCGGCGGCCCCGCGCTACTCAGTTCCCAGTCGCCACTACTTTTCCCGATGTGCCATCCCAGCCCTGCACGACCACGTCTCCCGCAACATTGTACGCGCCCTCACCAATGCGGTTAGTGGCAAGGTCCACTTAACAACGGACACGTGGACAAGCACAGGCGGGCAGGGCCACTACATCTCCCTGACGGCACATTGGGTGAATTTAGTGGAGGCTGGGACAGAGTCAGAGCCTGGGACCGCTCACGTCCTACCCACCCCCAGAATTGCGGGCCCCAGCTCGGTGATGGTATGTTTGGCACTGTATGCTTCCTCCACTAAAGCACCCTCCTCCTCCTCCTCCTCCTCCTCCTCGACCTCTGTCTCGCAATCTAGATGTGTCAGCAGCAGCAGAACGTCCCCAGCAGTCGGTGTCGCGCGGCGTGGCAGCACAGTGGTGGGCAAGCGTCAGCAGGCCGTGCTGAAACTACTCAGCTTAGGAGAGAGGAGGCACACGGCCCACGAACTGCTGCGGGGTCTAACAGAGCAGACCGACCGTTGGCTTGCGCCGCTGAGCCTCCAACCGGGCATGGTCGTGTGTGACAACGGCCATAACCTGGTGGCGGCTCTGCAGCTCGGCAGCCTCACGCACGTGTCATGCCTGGCCCACGTCTTTAATTTGGTGGTTCAGCGCTTTCTGAAAAGCTACCCACGCTTGTCAGACCTGCTCGTAAAGGTGCGCCGGCTCTGCGCACATTTCCGCAAGTCCCACACGGACGCTGCCACCCTGCACACCCTGCAACATCGGTTTAATCTGCCAGTGCACTGACTGCTGTGTGACGTGCCCACACGGTGGAACTCTACGCTCCACATGTTGGCCAGGCTCTATGAGCAGCGTAGAGCTATAGTGGAATACCAACTCCAACATGGGCGGCGCAGTGGGAGTCAGCCTCCTCAATTATTTTCAGAAGAGTGGGCCTGGTTGGCAGACATCTGCCAGGTCCTTGGAAAGTTTGAGGAGTCTACCCAGGTGGTGAGCGGCGATGCTGCAATCATTAGCGTCACCATTCCTCTGCTATGCCTCTTGAGAAGTTCCCTGCAAAGCATAAAGGCAAATGCTTTGCGCTCGGAAACGGAGGCGGGGGAAGACTGTATGTCGCTGGATAGTCAGAGCACCCTCCTGTCTATATCTCAGCTTGTTGAGGAGGAGGAGGAGGAGCATGAGGAGGATGAGGAGGAGGGGGAAGAGACAGCTTGGCCCACTGCTGACGGTACCCATGCTGCTTGCCTGTCATCGTTTCAGCGTGTATGGCCTGAGGAGGAGGAGGCAAAGGAGGAGGAGGAGGAGGAGGATCCTGAAAGTGATCTTCCTAGTGAAGACAGCCATGTGTTGCGTACAGGTACCCTGGCACACATGGCTGACTTCATGTTAGGATGCCTTTCTCGTGACCCTCGTGTTGCACGCATTCTGGCCACCACGGATTACTGGGTGTACACACTGCTCGACCCACGGTATAAGGAGAACCTTTCCACTCTCATTCCCGAAGAGGAAAGGGGTTCTAGAGTGTTGCTATACCACAGGACCCTGGCGGACAAGCTGATGGTAAAATTCCCCTCCGACAGCGCTAGTGGCAGAAGGCGCAGTTCCGAGGGCCAGGTAGCAGGGGAAGTGCGGAGATCGAGCAGCATGTTCAGCACAGGCAGTGCAACACTCTTTAAGGCCCTGGACAGCTTTATGGCTCCCCACCAAGACTGTGTCACCGCTCCCCAGTCAAGGCTGAGTCGGCGGGAGCACTGTAAAAGGATGGTGAGGGAGTACATAGCCGATCGCACGACCGTCCTCCGTGACGCCTCTGCCCCCTACAACTACTGGGTGTCGAAGCTGGACACGTGGCCTGAACTCGCGCTGTATGCCCTGGAGGTGCTTGCTTGTCCTGCGGCTAGCGTCTTGTCAGAGAGGGTGTTTAGTACGGCTGGGGGAATCATCACAGATAAGCGTACACGCCTGTCAACCGACAGTGCCGACAGGCTTACACTCATCAAGATGAACAAAGCCTGGATTTCCCCAGACTTCTCTTCTCCACCAGCGGACAGCAGTGATACCTAAGCAGTACATAGGCTGCACCCGCGGATGGAAGCATCGTTCTGTATAACCATCCAAAACGGTGACATTTCTGCTTCATCAATCTGTGTATAATATTCCTCCTCCTCCTCCTGCTCCTCCTCCTGAAACCTCACGTAATCACGCCGAATGGGCAATTTTTCTTTGGGCCACAAGGCTCACTCATATAATTTTTCCAAACAATTTTTTTACGTTTCAATGCTCTTACAAGCGATGAAACTTTAACTTGAACCAATTTTTCGTTAATCTGGGCTGCCTCCAGGCCTAGTTACCACTTAAGCCACATTAACCAAAGCGATTAATGGGTTTCACCTGCCATCTTGGTTGGGCATGGCCAATTTTTTCTGAGGTACATTAGTACTGTTGCTGCACCAATTTTTTGGGCCCCTCTCACCTACAGTGTAATCATTGTAATTTCTATGTTCTTCGCCTGCACTCATGGTACAGAAAGGTGTGTGGGGTTGGCCTACACTTTTGCTACATAAATGTAACTGGGGCCTTGTCTATACTGCAGCTACTGAAATGTGAAAGAGACTGTTATCTCCCTAAACTGCTGCAATGGGAATTGTTACTGGGGCTTGTCTTGAGTGCTACTATTACTGAAATGGAACTAAGACTGCGCTCCTCCTATACTGCTGCTTCGGAATTGTTACTGGGGCCTGTCTTGAGTGCTACTATTACTGAAATGGAACTAAGACTGCGCTCCTCCTATACTGCTGCTTCGCAATTGTTACTGGGGCCTGTCTTGAGTGCTACTATTACTGAAATGGAACTAAGACTGCGCTCCCCCTATACTGCTGCTAGTGATATGTTAGTGGGGCTTGTCCCTAATACTACCGCTGAAATTTGAATAATTCAGGGCTGTGCCTATACCGCAGCTAATGGTATGTCACTGGGGTGTGGAAACAGAGGCTTCACAAAGACATGATGGCGGCGAGGCCATTTCCCACCAACGCTGTTACTGTTAAGGTGCATATAACCACGAACACGTGGAGAGGACACATAGTGCCTCCAAAACATCCCCCTCCTCCTCCAACAATGAAAACATTCTTGGCAAATACCTTTGCATTGGTCCGTCTGGTGGCAGTCCAAGAATTTCACCTTTAACGACACTACAAGAGAGCACCGCCACCATCCCCCCGCAACGGCCCACTTAATCATGGCCACATTCCGAAAACCAACGACATAAAACCGCGCTACTAGGTCCGCAGTCACCACCACATTACCACCAACGAGGTTACTGTTAAGGTACATATTACCAGTCTGACTGGGGCATGCAGTGTGGGCCAAAGCCCACTTGTATTGTATCTGACGTTAGCTCTGCTGAGTAGGGCACTGCAATGGGATATTTTTATGTACCGCCGGTGGGTTCCAGGGAGCCACCCATGCTGTAGGTGCACACGGAGTTTAACCTACATCTGTCCACTTCTAAAGAACCCCAGTCTGACTGGGGCATGCAGTGTGGGCCGAAGCCCACCTGCATTAAGCACGACATTACTACCTCAGCTGTGTTGGGCAATGCAATGGGATATTTTTATGTACCGCCGGTGGCTTCCTGGCACCCACCCATGCTGTGGGTGCACACGGAGTTTAACCTACATCTGTCCACTTCTAAAGAACCCCAGTCTGACTGGGGCATGCAGTGTGGGCCGAAGCCCACCTGCATTAAGCACGACATTACTACCTCAGCTGTGTTGGGCAATGCAATGGGATATATTAATGTACCGCCGGTGGCTTCCTGGCACCCATCCATGCTGTGGGTCCACAGGGAGTTGTAACTGCATGTGTCCACTTCTAAAGAACCCCAGTCTGACTGGGGCATGCAGTGTGGGCCGAAGCCCACCTGCATTAAGCACGACATTACTACCTCAGCTGTGTTGGGCAATGCAATGGGATATTTTTATGTACCACCGGTGGGTTCCAGGGAGCCACCCATGCTGTGGGTGCACACGGAATTCCCATTGCGGAGTTGTACCTGCCTGTGACTATTTATAAAAAAACGCGGTCTGACTAGGGCGTGCAGACACCTTGACAGAATGAATAGTGTGTGGCACATAGGTTCCCCATTGCTATGCCCACGTGTGCAGCTCCAGATGGAGGTGGCACAGGATTGGATTTCTCATTGCTTCTGTACAGCATTGTGGACTATCAGCCCGCCCCTTTTATGGGGGGGTCGCTGCCTAGCCATGCCAACCCTCTGCAGTGTGTGCCTGCTTTTCCTGTGGCAGACGCACTTATAAATAGACATGAGGGTGGCGTGGCATGAGGGCAGCTGAACGCTGGGCAGGGACAGTTTGGTGTGCGCTGTGGACACTGGGTCGTGGGGGGGGGGGATTTGGCAGCATGTAACCCAGGAGAAGTGGCAGCGGAGTGTCATGCAGGCAGTGATTGTGCTTTGTTGGAGGTAGTGTGGTGCTTAGCTAAGGTATGCCATGCTAATGAGGGCTTTTCAGAAGTAAAGGTTGTTGGGAGGGGGGGCACCCACTCTTGCCGGTATTGTGGCTTAATAGTGGGACCTGTGAACTTGAGATGCAGCCCAACATGTAGCCCCTCGCCTGCTCTATCCGTTGCTGTGTCGTTCCCATCACTTTCTTGAATTGCCCAGATTTTCACACATGAAAACCTTAGCGAGCATCGGCGAAATACAAAAATGCTCGGGTCGCCCATTGACTTCAATGGGGTTCGTTATTCGAAACGAACCCTCGAGCATCGCGAAAAAATTTGTCTCGAGTAACGAGCACCCGAGCATTTTGGTGCTCGCTCATCTCTAATCATTAGTATTTAGTATGTGTCTCTTCTTGAGTTTATGGAAGGGTGTTATGACCTGCTTATCCATGAGGTCTGTTATAAAGTTAATACTTTCCCTTGTCCAATTCTTAATATTTATATTAGGGATGAAATACTCAAGGGTCTCCAAAGGTAACTTGAGGCAATTCCTATCAGAAAATGTTTTGAATTTATGTACACAGAGATTCCAGACTTGGAGGGTTGACAACATAGGAGGAGATAAATTTTGAATATCTAGAACAGGAGAGAGAGAGTTGGGTCTAGTATACTCAGCATTGAGGTTTTAAGGAGGGCACCCAAAGGCCTGTTCCTGTTTAATTGTTTTTCCATGACACTCCAGGTGGCCGTCTGAGATTCAGGTGGAGGACTGATTTAAAATTGTTGCTTGGTAGTATGACCATAAATTAGGGACTCCCAGACCTCCCTGTTTCCTGTGTAGATATAGTACTGAGGCTGCTACCCGCAGTCTTTTTGCCTTCCATATAAACCCCATTAGCTGCTTCTGAAACTCTGTTATGACATATTGAGAAAATTAGATCACAAACTGTACCGAATAAATATAAGATTTTGGGTAGAATCAACATTTTAATCAACTTGTTTTTATTAAACATTTTTGCATTGGACAGGGTTTCCACACTTTTATAAAGCATATAATGATAAACATACAATTGTATAGAAACATGTATATATTTATCTTCTATGAAAATATATCCTTTATCCTTGCCAATAAATTTGATCACTAATACTTAACCCCTTAGTGACCAAGCCTGTTTACGCCTTAATGACCAGGCCAAATTTTGCAAATCTGACACGTGTCACTTTAGCATGGAAAAACACCAGAAAGGTTTTGCATATCCAAGCGATTCTGACATTGTTTTATCGCCACATGTTGTACTTCATTTAGGTGGAAAAAAAAGACCGATAGAATTTGTGTTTATTTATTAAAAGCGCCAAAATTGGGAAAATTTTGAAAAAATCGTTATTTTTTCACATTTCCAACTGCAATATCTCAAATATGTGCAAACATAATATAGAAATTTTTGCTAAGATTTATATTTCCATCCGTGTACTTTATTTTGGGCACACATTGGAAAAACTTTCGTTTTTGTTTTAACCATTTAGGAGACGTACAAATGTAACATTACTTTTCAGCATTTTGAGGAACACTTTGTTTTCCTACACCAATCCAAGATTGGAAAGGCTCATAGGAGTCAAAATGATAGATACTCCCACAAGTGACCCCATTTTAAAAACTACACCCTTTAACGTATTCACTGAGGGGTGTCATGAGTATTTTAACCCCACAGTCATTTTAAAGACAGGACTTTTTTTCTATAGTACACATGAAAATTAGGATTTGCACCCCAGAATGGATACCCCTGTTTGTCCCGTGCTCAGAAACATACCCATTGTGGCCCTAATCTTATGTTTGGATGCAAAATGGGGCCCAAAATGAAAGGAGCAATCGGTGGCTTTCAGAACAGAAATTTTGCTTGAAGGAGATTTAGTCCCCATTGCCCACTTGTAGAGCCCTTGAGTGACCAAAACAATGGAGATCCCCCACAAGTTACCCCATTTTGAAAAGTAGACCCCTTAACGAATTTATCTAGGGGTACGATGACTTTTTTGACTTCACAGTTTTTGAATGAATCTAAGCCAAGCCGAAGGAAAAAAAATACGATTTTCATTTTTTTGGTAATTCTGTCATTTCAAAAGCAGTTTTTTTTGTACCGCACATATATGAATGAAGACTTGCACCCCAAAATGGATACCCCTGTTTGTCCTGTGCTCAGAAACATACCCATTGTGGCCCTAGTATTACGTCTATATGCACAATGGGGCCCAAAATGAAAGGAGCAACCGATAGCTTTCGGAACAGAAATTTTGCTTGAAGGAGATTTAGGCCCCATTGCCCACTTGTAGAGCCATTGAGTGACCAAAACGATGGAGAACGCCCACAAGTTACCCCATTTTGAAAAGTAGACCCCCTAACGAATTTATCTAGGGGTATGATGACTTTTTTGACTTCACAGTTTTTGAATGAATCTAAGCCAAGCAGAAGGAAAAAATTACGTTTTTCATTTTTTTGGCAATTGTGTCAATTTAAAAACTGTTTTTTTTGGAAAGTGTACATAGGAATGAAGACTTTCACCCCAAAATGGATACCCCCATTTGTCCCGTGTTCAGAAACATACCCATTGTGACCCTAATCTACTTAAAAAAAACATAGCTAGGCCTATAATGGAAGGAGCACTCGTTGATTTCAGGGTACAACGGAATAAATTCCAGTCCCCATTGCCCACATGTAGAGCCATTGAGCGTCCAAAACGATAGAGAACCCCCACAAATGACCCCATTTTAAAAACTAGACTCCTTAACAAATTCATCTAGGGGTGTACTGCATATTTTGACCCCAAAGTATTTGAATGAATCTAAGCAAAGCAAAAGGAAAACATTACGATTTTCATTTGTTTGGCAATTTTGTCAATTTAAAAACTGTTTTTTTTGTACAGTGTACATAGGAATGAAGACGTTCACCTCAAAATGGATACCCCTGTTTGTCCCCTGTTTAGAAACATACCCATTGTGGCCCTAATCTACTTACAGGACACATGGCTAGGCCCATAATGGAGGGAATGCCCGCTGGATTTCTGGGTACAACGGAATAAATTCCAGGCCCCATTGCCCACTTATACGGAAAAAAATTTGACTTCCTAAAAATAATCCCCCCCCCCCCCCCCCCCCGCCATCCCCATTTTTTGGCATTCCCTAAATATTAGATAAAGATAATAATATAAACTGCGTTTTATGTCCGAAGACAGGGGTAATTACGGAGGCTGGTTGGGCTGGGCACATGGGGCAAGAAAACCGTGTATCCCCCCTCCTCTCATGTATTTTGGGGGGGTATTTCGTAACCTCAGCGGCGGGGATGGGGTGTAGAAAGTGGCGCTGTGAGGCTTTGTAATCTTGCTGCGGTGCAGCGGTCTCACAGAGAAGACGCTCAACAAGCTGCTCCTGGAACTGCAGGAAGACGAACGTTCCCGGGGCTTCTTGTAAATTACGGATTACTGGTAGCGGTCTGAATAACGCCGGGCTCACGTAGCCGTAGGCGGAATCCGCTTGCCGAGGCCTGCAGTGGATTCCAGCTGTGAGCCCGGCTGTGACCCTGCGTACGGTTGCGTACTGTACTGCGCATAACTGCCTACTCACACAGGCGGTTTTTTGTTTGCATTTCCCGCGCCGTCGCTTAGAGATGACCCGGGTACCCGCAGCCCGTACACAATGTGTTTGCATATGGGGTGCGAGTATATCCGTGGTCATAGAGCACAAAGGGCTCTAGGTCGCAGATATTCGTGGTAAAATATAGTATGCCGTGTTCTGTTTCTGCAAGTGGATTACGTAATTCCGACGCGCTAATTGGGGGGAATTGTGTAATCCAATGCATGCGATTGATCCGTGGATTACCGCTGATCAAGCGCATGCAGAACCTGTAATTCCTCTCCGGCCTAATGTTAGATTGCTACTTTATCACGTGACCGGGGACCGCTCAGCGAGGCCGCCGGTCACTGCTCCAAGCACTCAGCCACCGTTAGTCGCTGGGAGCAAGGAGATTTAAAATTTCCTGGGCTTCCCGGCTCCTGCGAATGTGTCCGGCATTTTGCCGGCGGGCGCATGCGCAGCAGCCGGAAGGGTCCATGGAGGATAATCGCATCTGGATTAAAATGCGGAAGCCTCCGAGAAGATGCTTCATCTCCCCCAACCGATCGCATCGGTGAGGGGAAATGAAACTGCCACTTTTTAAAGAACTTTTACGTGATCGCCATTATGCATTGGATAACGGCGATCACGTGACCAGTAACCACATACCGCGGCTCCCCGTGACATCTCCAGGCTCTTGGCTACCTTTTGTAGCCAGCAGCAGGGAGATTTTATATTTCTTGGGCAATCTTTCACTTTTGCGCATGCGTCCGCCATCATGCTGACGGGCGCATGTGCAGAAACTGGGGTAAGATCCGCGGATCAACATCCCACCAGGGAACAAATCCGGGACCTTGGGTACGTAATTTCATCCCCCCTTACGAATACGATCCATAAGGGGAGATGAAACTTTAACTTTTTAAAGTTTTTTTTACTTTTAACTTTTTTTTTTTTTTTTTACTTTTAACTTTATATGATCACCGTTATCTGATGGATAACGGTGATCATATGACTGGAAACCACATACAGCGGTCCCCAATCATATCTCCCTGCACTCGGCTATCTGTGACAGCCGGGTGCAGGGAGATTTTGAATTTGCCGGGCTCGCCGGCTTCTGCGCATGCGCGCCGCATCGGCACATAGCAGAAGCCAGCGGGGGGTCCCGACACCGGCCGGAGGACATCGGCGGACCTGAGGTGAGTATTTTCACCTCCCCTCATGGATCCGATCCATGAGGGGAGGTGAAACTTTTCTTTTTTTACACTTTTTTTCACTTTTCCGCGATCGTCGTTATCCGTTGTATAACGGCGATCGCGGTACCGGGGACCGCTCACCGTGGTCCCCGCTGACATCTCCTGCCTCCTGGCTACCTGCAGGAGCCAGGAGATTTTAAGACTCCCGCGCCGCCGGGCCTTCTGCGCATGCGGCTGACGTAATGCCGCCTGGCGCGCATGCGCAGAAGGACGGCTACGGCGCCCGGAGCATCGGGACAGCTGGGAGTCGTGCGGAGGACCTCCGTGAGTAATTTCAGCTGCTCCGATGGATCCGATCCATCAGAGCAGCTGAATCTTTAACTTTTATTGCACTTTTATATACTTTTTTGCAATCGCAATGCCGGGGGGGGGGCTCCGAACAGCCCGGGATGACAGCTCCATGCTGTCAGCTACCTGTGGACACCAACAGCATGGAGCTGTCACGTCCAGATCCCGAGGGGCATTATTCTCTGCAGGAAGCATGTTTTTACGTCCTCAGAGAATAAAGCCCACTTCGGGAGGACGTAAAAACACTATGGGCTGGTCGTTAAGGGGTTAAATATGATTTTCCTGCTTTGTCAATTTGTACAGAGGGTAGGTGGGACTGAAAGGGGGGGTGGGGGAGGGGGAGGAGGCATGGGAATACATTCTGGGTTGAAAATCTTCAACATATTTTAACAACTTAACCAACTATAAACTAAGTTGACAGCATAAATTTCTTTAATTTGTCTTTTGCGTCTCTCCTCCTCCATAAAGTCCCAAACAGATACAGATTGTCCGTGTGCACTCCAGTACACACGGACCCCCATCACGCCCCTTGTATCAGTCACACTCCGACAATTGTGGGTCTTCCATCATAGATGTCATGATATACCATGTAGTCATTCTGAAAAGCTCATGTATTGCTTTCTTTACTCTGTGCGGTAGGATATCAATAAAACTTTCCCGCACCTCGAAGAATCCCTCTACCAGTGTAAGGGAAATTTTGCGTACAGCACCAATGAGGTCCACCCCACTTGCCCCGCTGCCGGCGGTAAAGAAGAGACACCACACACAGAGGTCTGGCATAGTTCCTCACACGGGGATATAACTGCGCACTTTATTACAGATTACATGGAGTCTTATACCCTTTGGTCACGTCACGTCACTAGGAATGTGTAATGGTCTCATTGGCTCAAATTCACAGCATAACCATATATGTGAAGTCCGCATTTCCGCCTGAGGCAGTGGTAGTCATATATGTAGTTAAACAGTCGTTATCTTGACACGGCGCCTCTGGGAAAACAGCCAAGCACACGGCCTTTGTGTCCGGTTCTGTATCATCTCTTAATTTCTGGACACATCTCTCTCAGCCTTGCAAACCTTTGGAATATCTGATGTAAGGCGACATATTAAGTTTTTCTCATTTTAGCATTGAATAGAACTTGCATACAGGTGTAAATTCATAAAAAACATATGTCAATATATACATATACCCTCACACCTGTGTCTCCGTTTGGAGAGAGGCCTCAACCCAGTCCTTACACATGAGAAAGGAGAGCTTCTGCAAAAAGAGTTTGAAGGGAGGGCAGCGTCAATCCATGTCTGTAAGACCGTTTTCACCCCCGCCATGGCCACGATAAACAAAAGCTTACAGCTTGCCGGGGTACACCTTTGTTTATCTGGATTTATATATCCGAAGATTCCCCAGACAGGGTCCAGTGGGGCTCCAGAAGTCAGATTAGCTGTAGTGAAGCGATGTACTCTGGTCCAGAAACTCTGGACCATCGCACAGTCCCATAGACACTGAGGGAGGCCCGCCCCCAGTTCCCCACATCTGAAGCGTCTGTCATTATTGTGTATTTCCATTTTGTAACTTCACTGTGGGGTGACATATGCTCTGTGGTATAGTTGCAGGGTCATCTTGATATACCTACTTGATGGGAGGGAGACTATACTATATCATAATGCTTTTAAGAGCAACGGTACTGTTCGTTCAAGTATGTCTATGAACCACTTGGAAAGCGCTGTTTTTGAGATATCATGGTCTATCGGGATGTTTAGAGATTGATAGTTTCTGCTTATATGGCGTTGCACACCGGGGAAGGGGGGGGGGGTGTTTCAGTTGCAACTGGTTCAGTCCCAGCCATTTATTTACTGGTATTTTCATCAATACTCTGTCTGTATAGCTTTTGGCCTGTAGGTATGGGAAGAAAGTAAAATGAATTTGTGGGCATTTAGCTTGCAAAACTCCCAGTGACAGCATTTTATGTGTATTTCAGTGTAATAAAGATTCAATGTTGACTATTCCCCCATAATGCCAATGACGAAATTCGCCGTGTGAGGAATTAGCCTGGAAGTACGAGTATGGTGAGAAGTTTGGGTGCAAGGAAGTTATTTTGCAGAATTTTTGCCATGCTTTCCACATTGGCATTAGAAGTGGGTTTTCTCCGTGCTCCTCTGGGATCATTTGGAATGTTAAAGGGGTTGTCCCGAGGCAGCAAGTGGGTCTATACACTTCTGTATGGCCATATTAATGCACTTTGTAATGTACATTGTGCATTAATTATGAGCCATACAGAAGTTATAAAAAGTTTTTTACTTACCTGCTCCGTTGCTAGCGTCCTCGTCTCCATGGTGCCGACTAATTTTTGGCCTCCGATGGCCAAATTAGCCGCGCTTGCGCAGTCCGGGTCTTCAGCAGTCTTCTATGGAGCCGCTCGTGCCAGAGAGCGGCTCCGTGTAGCTCCGCCCCGTCACGTGCCGATTCCAGCCAATCAGGAGGCTGGAATCGGCAGTGGACCGCACAGAAGAGCTGCGGTCCACGAAGACAGAGGATCCCGGCGGCCATCTTCAGCAGGTGAGTATTGAAGTCACCGGAGCGCGGGGATTAAGGTAAGCGCTCCGGTAAACTTTCTTTACTTCCCTGCATCGGGGTTGTCTCGCGCCGAACGGGGGGGGGGGGGGGGTTGAAAAAAAAAAAAAAACCCGTTTCGGCGCAGGACAACCCCTTTAAATGCAGGAAGTTGAGGAGGGCTTTTTGAGACACAGGTTTCTGTTCTGTCTGAATGTCCATGAAAAATGATGTCTGCTGCAACCAATCAATTATTATTCTGGTTAATGCTGTTATGGTCTATGTTCTTATATTAGGGAGATTTATCCCTCTGTTATACCGCGGTTGTCTAAGAATGTTAAAGGGGATCCAAAACCTGCCTCACTTCTAGATGAATGTTCTCAAGTGATTATCCTTTTTTCAACTTCAGGAGTGAGATACACTGGGAGGGTGTGAAGTATATATAGGAGATGTGGAATTCCACTATCTTAAACACATGGCATTTGCCTACATATGAGAGTGGGAGTTTCTCCACTTTAATATAGTCTGCTCTAGAGCTGTTATATATGGTTTGATATTAACATTATATATTTCACACGGGTTATTAGGTATACGACTCCCCAGATAGGTGATAAAGTGTGTTCACCATTAAAAGGGGTATTGGTGGGTTCAATATGGCCTTTGCGAACGTTTTGCTAATAGGGCCTCTATTTTTTATAAATTGAGAGTATATCCTGAAAGTGGGCCTACATTTTGGAGGTCTTGGAGAATTTCCAGAAGCGTGTGGGCTGGGTTCTTGATAGATAGGAGTACATTGTCAGCAAATGCAGTCACAGAAATATTAGGGTGGTGTGAGCAGGACGGCAAATCGAAAGGGACTGGTTGTAGATGGTACAGTAGGGGATCTAAAGAGAGGTTAAAGAGAAGGGGCGAAAGGGGGAAGCTCTGTCTGGTGCCCCTGAACATATCTATGTGTTGTACGTTGTGTCCATTTATCGTCAAGTGGTCGAGGCATTAGTTTGGATATAATTAGAGATGAGCGAGCATACTCGTCCGAGCTTGATACTCGTTCGAGTATTAGGGTGTTCGAGATGCTCATTACTCGTAACGAGTACCACTTGATGTTCGAGTTACTTTCACTTTCTTCCCTGAGAAATTTGCGCGCTTTTCTGGCCAATAGCAAGACAGGGAAGGCATTACAACTTCCCCCTGCAACGTTCAAGCCCTATACCACCCCCCTGCAGTGAGTGGCTGGCGAGATTAGGTGTCACCCGAGTATTGAAATCTGCCCCTCCCGCGGCTCGCTACAGATGCATTCTGACATTAGTTCAGGGAAAGTGCTATCATGTTGGAGCTGCTATAGGAAGAGTGTTAGGAGTATTTTAGGTTTCAAGAACCCCAACGGTCCTTCTTAAGGCCATAAATCTTCTCTATATGCGCTCAATGGGGCCGGCGGCAGCAGCGCCGACCCCATTGAGAACATATAGAAGACAAATCCTTCTTCTTTTCCACAGCTGTAACAGCTGTGGCAGAGAAGAACGATGTTTGCCCATTGAATTCAATGGAGCCAGCAATACAGCAGGTTCCACTGAAAGCAATGGGCTGCCGGCGAGCGCGGGGATGAATTGTCGGGAAGGGGTTAAATATATACCGGCGTATAAGGCGACGGGGCGTATAGGACGACCCCCCAACTGTCACCTTATACGCCGGCAATACAGTGGAGCAAAGAATAAAAATCATTACTTACTTCTTCTGACGTTCTGCGGCGCTCCTGCAGGCTGTCACTCCCTCCTGGTGGGGAGTTGGGGGGTCGTCTTATACGCCCCATCGCCTTATACGCCGGTATATATTTTTATTGTAACACATTTCTGGATGAATTGCAGGGAAGGGGTTATATATTTAACCCCTTCCCGACAATTCATCCTGCGATCGCCGGCAGCCCATTGCTTTCAGTGGAACCTGCTGTATTGCTGGCTCCATTGAATTCAATGGGCAAACATCGTTCTTCTCTGCCACAGCTGTTACAGCTATGGCAGAGGAGAACGATCTTTACGCTGACAGTGCGGGGGGGGGGGGCACTCTTGCCGCTATTGTGGCTTAATAGTGGGACCTGGGAACTTGAGATGCAGCCCACCATGTAGCCCCTCGCCTGCCCTATCCGTTGCTGTATCGTTCCCATCACTTTGTAAAATTGCCCAGATTTTCACAAACGAAAACCTTAGCGAGCATCGGCGATATACAAAAATGCTCGGGTCGCCCATTGACTTCAATGGGGTTCGTTACTCGAAACGTACCCTCGAGCATTGCGAAAATTTCGTCCCGAGTAACGAGCACCCGAGCATTTTGGTGCTCGCTCATCTCTAGATATAATCAATAAAATTGCAGAAATTTGGGTCAAAGTGCCTTTTTTGTAAGGAAAGTTGTAGAGAGGGCCAGGACACTTTGTCGAATGCTTTCTCCATATCTAGGCTTAGCAATAGTGTTTGTGGGGCCTGTGAGCATTTGGCCTCAACCGTGGCAGCTATCACCGCTCAGGCGTTTTTGGTAGAGTGTCTATTATTCATAAAGCCCCTCTGGGAGAGGTAAAGTTGTTGTAGGCATAGGGTTTGCAGTTAAATAGCTAATCGTTTTGTCAGAAACTTATAGTCACTGTTTAATAGGGAAATTGGATGGTATGATTGTGTTTGAGTTGGGGTTTTATTTGGCTTTAGTATTAAGATCACTCTTGAATCTAGTAATGTGTCTACTTGTATATTCTGAGCATAAATCTCATTATATAGTCTGGTTAGGACTGGGACTATGTCCAGCTGCAACAATTTATAATATTCATTTCCATATCTATCCAGGACAGGGGTTTTATTGTTTGGTGATGTCAGGATCACTTCCCTCTGCTTCAGAGAATGGTTCCTCTAAAAAGGCTGTTTGTATCACTGTGAGTTTAGGCAATATAAGAGAGTCCTGCCATCCCTGAATTTTGGCTATATCCATGGGAGGCGCCCTGTACAGGTCTTCAAAATAGTGGAGTAATATATCTTCCAGTTTCTCTTTGTTTGAGGTTGTGGTATTTGTTATAGGGTCAGTGAGAGGCATAATAGGTTTGTTTTTAGACTGTGCCTTTGCTAATCAGGCCAATAACTGACCCAGTCTATTGGCCTACTGATAATATCTATTTTAGTCCATTTTTGTGAGTCAAAGGGCCTAGATTTGGACATAAGACTCTACAATATGTCTTGTATGGTTATATGTGTCCTTGTTCTGTCAGAGCGGGAGTTGAGCATAAACTTTTTGTGCTGTGAACAAGCTTTGTTGCAACTTGGAAAATTGTTGTCTGATTTGTTTTCATTTGTTTGAGGTGCAATTTATTATGTGGCCCCGCATGACTGCCTTTGAAGCTGCCCAGAAGAGGCTTGTATCCTCAACATGTTCGATATTATCATCAAGATAATTTGCTCAGTGTGTTTTTAAATAATTCACGAAATCCTCTGAATGATAACGATATGTCAGGAAGGACCATATTCTAGTTTTCCTCTGCATTTCCTTGCCTTGGACGGGCAAGGTGATTGGTGCATGGTCTGAAACCTCAATCAGGAGAATGGAGGTGTCTGTGAGTTTCTCAAATAATGATTCAGATAGAAGGAAACAGTCTAATCTGTAAAAAAAAACTGTGATGGACTGCTAAGTAATATGTGTACTCCCTAGAGTCCATATTTGTAATGCGCCAAGGGTCACAGAGAGTTTTCATCTCCATAAAATGAAGCACATCTCTGGAGGCTTGCGCAAGGCTCATGTTCTGGGAGGATCTGTCTATAAAGGAATGGGTAATGGTATTAAGTTCTCCTCCCACTATCAGATTGGGGTATTACTTTTGTAACAGTAGGGCATTTATTTTTGCAAAAAAGTTATTGTTCGCCTGGTTGAGGGCATAGAGGTTGAGTAAGGTATTGTCAGGACTGGGGTAAGGGATACTGGAGGTCCCTGAGAAAACCCACAACCCCTGTGCATACCTACTTGCCCCCCTGGGCTAAGTCCCAGGGTGACAACTGGGCTACAGTCCCTACACTCACTAAGGAAGGGGAACATGGGGACTAACAAACAGACAGACACTGGAACAGAACAGTTAGGCGGGTCAGACAATCTGGGTCAGCAATAGAGATGAGCGAACGTACTCGGATAAGCACTACTCGTCCGAGTAATGTGCTTTATCCGAGTATCTCTCCGCTCGTCCTGAAAGATTCGGGGCGCTGCGCTGCTGACAGGTGAGTCGCAGCGGGGAGCAGGGGAGAGCGGGGGCGGGAGAGAAGGAGAGAAAGATCTCCCCTCCGTTCCTCCCCGCTCTCCCCCGCAGCTCCCCGCTCCGCAGCGCGTCCCGAATCTTTCAGGACGAGCAGAGAGGTACTCGGATAAAGCACATTACTCGGACGAGTAGTGCTTATCCGAGTACGTTCGCTCATCTCTAGTCAGCAACGAGAGGGTACGCGATACAAGAGGGTCAGGCAAAGCAACGTCAGGTACAAAAGCAGAGAATCAAAATCAGGAGTCAAAACATGAAGTACGCAGGTGTAGCAGGAATACCAAACTAACACTGGCACCGGTATGCAGACACAAGCAGGTTTAAATGCTGTCAGAGATCCCGCCCCAGCAGCTGATTGGGGCAGGGAGTCTGACAGCAGCTGAGTGCACCCAGCAGCACTAGGGAACCCGCCCCCTGCCCTGCAGGAGGCAGAGAAGGAGACGCATGCCAGGTTGCCATTGTACCGAGGACGCAGCGCTGAGCAACACCCGCCACGTTTCTAGCAACCTGGCGGCCAGGTGAGGTGACAATGAACGGGGCTCCCCTGCACCACATAGCAGCCGCCCGTGTGCCAAGACCGACATTGGTGGCGCCAGGGACCCGCAAGTCGCCGGTCCTGACAGGTATATTCTATATTGTGTATCCGTGATCTGAGGAGCAAGAATATGCCCTCCCTGTCTGCCAGTTCCACCTCCACTGAGTATATCTGACCCCCATGAAAGAGGATGGCTACTCCCCTATTTTTGGACATATAAATTTGCTGTACAACATGAGTCTAGCCAGGGGGCTTTTAGGGTGGCTCCAGAATCGTGCTTTCAGTGTGTATCTTGCAGGAAGATATCAGGATGTAGGCATCTCAAATGCATAAATATTTTTTTTCTTTTGTTTGGTGTGTTGGGGCCTGTGGTTTCTGCATCTTTGAGTGACCCGGAACAGTAGACAAGGTTTGGAGCAGCTACTTGGGACTGGTGGCACCACACCGTGTTTTCAGTTCTCTTCATATTTTGTCATGGGTTAAACACAGTGGCAGGTCTCTGGGCTACCCACACTACCTACAGCAAGAGGGTGATTGGGGTCCATGGTTTGGTAGTGAGAAAAACTTCTGAATGTGTCCCTGTAGCCGGTGGTGATATTCTGTTATATCTTGTTGAATGGCAGGTTACGGTCCCCCAGAGTATTAAAATACATAGAGATAAATTCAGATTGCATTGTTTCAAGGTGTTAATGCAAAGAGAGTTTATAAAATGTGGGCATACGAGATGTCCCACCTCCGGGAAGACTACCAGTTGAATTTAAGAAAAGCAGTGGTGCATTGTTTCTCTCCCTCCTCCTGATAGTTCGCAACTTGTAGTTTCCGGGTAGCAACTTGAGTACTCGTGACAGGTCATGTCAGGAGATTATTTGTATAGCAGGTTAAGAGTCTGACATGAAATGGTACTGATCTCCTGCAATAAGGAGCATTTAACTTCAATTGTAGAAATATACAGCAGGGGGGAGGCATCTGGTATAGAGTTCCAATGCTACAAGTAAAGAGGCAAAATAGTATGGTTCCCAATAAGGGAGCCCAGGAAAATTGGAGCTATAATCCAATTTTGTCCAGCTGACCTTTGCAGGCTAGATGGGGATCCTAGTGCTGCTTCCTGGGGAATCCCAAAGCAGAGATAATATGCTCAGTGTGACTCGCCCTTGCTGGATTAGATGCTGGAGGACAAGATGGCTTCCAGGATCTTCCTCCTCAGTCTGTAGTCCTAGGGCTGGCAGTGAGACAGAAGAAAGAACAGTAGAAAGTTATCTCACCTTCTGAAGAGCTTGTGGTGCTTGTGGTCTGTACACGCATAGAAAATCAACCTCCGGTCCGTTTACACTTCCAACAATATATAGATACCCGCAGCACTACAACAAACCCTTATCCAAGGGGAGGCTCTCCCTGCACAGCCGTTAATTAGGAGACGGATCCAGATCATCCAAAGTCTCAGAATATATCCAAAAGAAAGCAGCAGGAGCATCCATTTACTGCACCTGGATGCTCCTCCGGTCCGTTTAGCCATCCGGTCCTGTGGCTTGTTCAATAGCAGAGAAATATGTAGGAATCCGGAAACATGAGTTGAATTTTCTTTGTAAAATGTGGCAGTGCTAAATGCAGTACATGCAGATATGCACACAAATGCAATAGTTTCAGTGATAGTTCCGGTGAAAAACATTTCCAGATAAAAGAATACATAAATTTCAATTCCTTCAACATAATCTACATAATAATATGCACAGAATGTAAACTTATGTACGTAGGTTGCACTATACGCAAACTGCGGACACGTATGACAGAACATATTAGAAATGTAGAAAAAGGTAATAAACAGCATTCAGGAGTAGCGAAACATTTCATAGAAGTTCATGGGGGGAAGCATAAAGAATTTGATATACTTTGGAATAGAAAAACTGACCAAACAAAGAAAACAAAAAGTAGATCGTTCGGAAGTACTTAAACGAGAAGGTTTCTGGATACTTACCCTGAATACCAGACAACCAGAGGGGTTGAACATTAAAACAGGTCTATTATATTTGTATTGAAGTGAATGTCTGATTGTAACAATTAATAGTACAATATATACTATATACAACATGTCAAAGGTCAAGTGGGTCCCATCACATGCAGTCTACATGTAATTCAAACATTATTATAAATAAGGCTATACTAGGTGTAATGGCAAATAAATAAATGAGGTAAAGACGCAGTTAAAAGAGATCCTAGGAGAATTATTTCTATGTATAATAGATTTTTATGCAATCACAGCACTATAACATCATAAGTGTAACATGATAAACTGGTAAAAAAGTGAGGAAAGGAAGAAAAAAAGGAAAAAAAAAAAAATTAAAAATTATTATTTTTTCCATGCGTTTTTTATGCGTTTTTCATGCGCTTTTCATGCGTTTTCACTGCAGTTGTTACACAATTCATATAATAACTCACTTATAAGCCAGAACATTAAGACAGTTATCATAAGATAGTTAACATAGGGAAAAAAAATATTTTGTTTTTTATGGACTCTCGATGTAGTCATGATGTGATCATATTATGACAGCATGTTACTTTACATTCACATCTAGGTGTCATACATTTTATCAGTCCAACAATGCATATTATAAGTTTGTTAATCTTGCTGTAACTATTTTTCTTAAACTATATAAATTCCCTAATGTGCTTAAAGTAATAATCAATAATGGATATATGTCTCAGTATAATGTACTAAGGATTTGTTTAAGTGCATAACACTATCGCATTAATGTTTATTAGTGCTATAAGGGATGAGAAATGAGTATACAATATATAATGATCTGCAAGGGTTAACTATTAAGTAAGATTCAAGCAGCGGGTTCAGTGGGAAGAGAACCAGCAGTGAATAAAATGTAATGAAGGAGCTAATACATCAGGTATTTGGAATCAGTAGTAATTGTTTTTAACCTACAAATCAGTAAGCTATGTATCATACATTGAGGTGAACAAGGCATTACGCTGAAACGCGTTCTTGTGAGACCATGTACCTGATCATGAAAGCTTAAACGAAAATAAAGCAAAGAAAATTCAACTCATCTATCCCTGCGCAGCCTTCAGCTGCCCTCATGCCACACCACCCTCATGTCTATTTATAAGTGCGTCTGCCATGAGGAGGAACCGCAGGCACACACTGCAGAGAGTTGGCACGGCTAGGCAGCGACCCTCTTTAAAAGGGGCGGGGCAATAGCCCACACTGCTGTACAGAAGCAATGAGAAATATGATCCTGTGCCACCGCCATCAGGAGATGCACTCGTGGGCGTAGCAATGGGGAACCACACACTATTCATTCTGTCAAGGTGTCTGCATGCCCCAGTCAGACCGCGGTTTTTGTTAAATAGTCACAGGCAGGTACAACTCCACAATGGGAATGCCGTGTGCACCCACAGCATGGGTGGCTCCCTGGAACCCACCGGCTGTACATAAATGTATCCCATTGCAGTGCCCTGGACAGCAGAGCTAACGTCAGATAAAATGCAGGTGGGCTTCGGCCCACACTGCATGCCCCAACCTGACCAGGGTTTTTAATTCATAGACATAGGCAGGTACAACTCCCTATTGTGAAGTCCGTGTGGACCCACAGCATGGGTGGCTCCCTGGAACCCACCGGCGGTACATAAATATATCCCATTGCAGTACCCAGCACAGCTGAGGTAATGTCAGGTTTAATGCAGGTGGCCTTCGGCCCACACTGCATGCCCCAGTCAGACTGGGGTTCTTTAGAAGTGGACACATGCAGTTACAACTCCGTGTGGACCGACAGCATGGGTGGGTCCCAGGAAGCCACCGGCGGTACATAAATATATCCCATTGCAGTGCCCTGGACAGCAAAGCTAGCATCAGGTTTAATGCAGGTGGGCTTCGGCCCACACTGCATGCCCCAGTCAGACTGGAGTTCTTTAGAAGTGGACACACGCAGTTACAACTCCGTGTGGACCGACAGCATGGGTGGCTCCCTGGAACCCACCAGCGGTACACAAATATATCCCATTGCAGTGCCCAGCACAGCTTAGGTAATGTCAGGTTTAATGCAGGTGGGCTAAAAATTAATAGGATTACACTGTAGGCGAGGGCCCCAAAAAATTGGTGTACCAACAGTACTAATGTACCTCAGAAAAATTGCCCATGCCCAACCAAGAGGGCAGGTGAAACCCATTAATCGCTTTGGTTAATGTGGCTTAATTTGCAACTAGGCCTGGAGGCAGCCCACTTAAAACAAAAATTGGTTCAGGTGCAAGTTTCAACGCTATAATGAGCATTGAAACGTATAAAAATTGTTTACAAAAATGATATAACTGAGCCTTGTGGGCCTAAGAAAAATTGCCCGTTTGGCGTGATTACGTGAGGTTTCAGGAGGAGGAGGATGAATATAATACACAGATTGATGAAGCTAAAAGGTCCCCGTTTTTGATGGTGATAGAGAACGATGCTTCCATCCGCGGGTACAGCCTACATATTGCTTAGGTATCGCTGATGTCTGCTGGTGGAGAAGAGAAGTCTGGGGAAATCCAGGCTTTGTTCATCTTGATGAGTGTAAGCCTGTCGGCACTGTCGGTTGACAGGTGGGTACGCTTATCCGTGATGATTCCCCCAGCCGCACTAAACACCCTCTTTGACAAGACGCTAGCCGCAGGACAAGCAAGCACCTCCAGGGCATACAGCGCGAGTTCAGGCCATGTGTCCAGCTTCGACACCCAGTAGTTGTAGGGGGCCGAGACGTCACGGAGGACGGTCGTGCGATCGGCTACGTACTCCCTCACCATCCTTTTACAGTGCTCCCGCCAACTCAGCCTTGACTGGGGAGCGGTGACACAGTCTTGCTGGGGAGCCAGAAAGCTGTCAAAGGCCTTAGAGAGTGTTCCCCTGCCTGTGCTGTACATGCTGCCTGATCTCCGCGCCTCCCCTGCTACCTGGCCCTCGGAACTGCGCCTTCTGCCACTAGCGCTGTCGGATGGGAATTTTACCATCAACTTGTCCGCCAGGGTCCTGTGGTATAGCATCACTCTCGAACCCCTTTCCTCTTCGGGTATGAGAGTGGAAAGGTTCCTCTTATACCGTGGGTCGAGCAGTGTGTACACCCAGCAATCCGTAGTGACCAGAATGCGTGTAACGCGAGAGTCACGAGAAAGGCATCCTAACATGAAGTCAGCCATGTGTGCCAGGGTACCTGTACGCAACACATGGCTGTCCTCACTAGGAAGATCACTTTCAGGATCCTCCTCCTCCTCAGGCCATACACGCTGAAAGGATGACAGGAAAGCAGCATAGGTACCCTCAGCAGTGGGCCAAGCTGTCTCTTCCCCCTCCTCCTCATGCTCCTCCTCCTCACCGCGCTGAGATATAGACATGAGGGTGCTCTGACTATCCAGCGACATACTCTCTTCCATCGCCTCCGTTTCCGAGCGCAAAGCGTCTGCCTTTATGCTTTGCAGGGAACTTCTCAACAGGCATAGCAGAGGAATGGTGACGCTAATGATTGCAGCATCGCCGCTCACCATCTGGGTAGACTCCTCAAAGTTTCCAAGGATCTGGCAGATGTCTGCCAACCAGGCCCACTCTTCTGTAAAGAATTGAGGAGGCTGACTCCCACTACGCCGCCCATGTTGGAGTTGGTATTCCACTATAGCTCTACGCTGCTCATAGAGCCTGGCCAACATGTGGAGCGTAGAGTTCCACCATGTGGGCACGTCGCACAGCAGTCGGTGCACTGGCAGATTAAACCGATGTTGCAGGGTCCGCAGGGTGGCAGCGTCCGTGTGGGACATGCGGAAATGTGCGCTGAGCCGGCGCGCCTTTCCGAGTAGGTCTGACAAGCGTGGGTAGCTTTTCAGAAAGTGCTGAACCACCAAATTAAAGACGTGGGCCAGGCATGGCACTTGCGTGAGCCTGCCGAGCTGCAGAGCCACCACCAGGTTACGGCCGTTGTCACACACGACCATGCCCGGTTGGAGGCTCAGTGGCGCAAGCCAGCAGTCGGTCTGCTCTGTCAGACCCTGCAGCAGTTCGTGGGCCATGTGCCTCTTCTCTCCTAAGCTGAGTAGTTTCAGCACGGCCTGCTGACGCTTGCCCACCGCTGTGCTGCCACGCCGCGCGACACTGACTGCTGGCAACGTACTGCTACTGACACATCTTGATTGCGAGACAGAGGTTGCGTAGGAGGAGGAGGGTGGTTTAGTGGAGGAAGCATACACCGCCGCAGATACCACCACCGAGCTGGGGCCCGCAATTCTCGGGGTGGGTAGGATGTGAGCGGTCCCAGGCTCTGACTCGGTCCCAGCCTCCACTAAATTCACCCAATGTGCCGTCAGGGAGATATAGTGGCCCTGCCCGCCTGTGCTTGTCCACGTGTCCGTTGTTAAGTGGACCTTGGAAGTAACCGCGTTGGTGAGGGCGCGTACAATGTTGCGGGAGACGTGGTCGTGCAGGGCTGGGACGGCACATCGGGAAAAGTAGTGGCGACTGGGAACCGAGTAGCGCGGGGCCGCCGCCGCCATCATGCTTTTGAAAGCCTCCGTTTCCTATACGGCAGCATCTCCAGGCTGATCAATTTGGCTATGTGCACGTTTAATGCTTGAGCGTGCGGGTACGTGCGGTGTACTTGCGCTTGCGCTCAAACACTTGCGCTAGCGACGACTGGACGGTGCGCTGAGAGACATTGGTGGATGGGGCCGAGGACAGCGGAGGTGAGGGTGTGGGTGCTGGCCAGGAGACGGTAGTGCCTGTTTCCTGAGAGGGGTGTTGGATCTCAGTGGCAGGTTGGGGCACAGAGGAGAGGCAGTGGTGCAAACCGGAGGCGCTGAACGGCCTTCGTCCCACCTTGTGTGGTGCTTGGCCATCATATGTCTGCGCATGCTGGTGGTGGTGAGGCTGGTGGTGGTGGCTCCCTGGCTGATCTTGGCACAACAAAGGTTGCACACCACTGTTCGTCGGTCGTCTGCACTCTCAGTGAAAAACTGCCAGACCTTTGAGCACCTCGGCCTCTGCAGGGTGGCATGGCGCGAGGGGGCGCTTTGGGAAACAGTTGGTGGATTATTCGGTCTGGCCCTGCCTCTACCCCTGGCCACCGCACTGCCTCTTCCAACCTGCCCTGCTTCTGCACTTGCCTCCCCCTCTGAAGACCTGTCCTCAGTAGGCTTAGCAAACCAGGTGGGGTCAGTCACCTCATCGTCCAGCTGCTCTTCCTCCGAATCCTCTGTGCGCTCCTCCCTCGGACTTACTCCAATTACTACTACCTGAGTGATAGACAACTGTGTCTCATCGTCATCATCCTCCTCACCCACTGAAAGCTCTTGAGACAGTTGCCGGAAGTCCCCAGCCTCATCCCCCGGACCCCGGGAACTTTCCAAAGGTTGGGCATCGGTCACGACAAACTCCTCCGGTGGGAGAGGAACCATTGCTGCTCATTCTGGGCAGGGGCCCAAGAACAGTTCCTGGGAGTCTATCTGCTCCTCAGAATGTGTCATTTTCATGGAGTGAGGAGGCTGGGAGGAAGGAGGAGCAGTAGCCAGAGAATTCAGAGTTGCAGCAGTGGATGGCGTAGAGCTCTGGGTGGTCGATAGATTGCTGGATGCACTTTCTGCCATCCATGACAGGACCTGCTCACACTGCTCATTTTCTAATAAAGGTCTACCGCGTGGACCCATTAATTGTGAGATTAATCTGGGGACGCCAGAAACGTGCCTCTCTCGTAATCCCGCAGCAGTTGGCTGTGAAACACCTGGATCAGGAGCTCGGCCTGTGCCCACACCCTGACTTGGGCCTCTGCGTCCTCGCCCGCGTCCACGTCCTCTAGGCCTACCCCTACCCCTCAGCATGGTGTATTACGAGTAGAGCAGAAACAGAACGCTGTAATAAAATGTTCCGCTTATTGGCCTGTGGTTGGAGGCTGACTTCGCTTACGGAATGCACAGCAGAGCCAGGAAAGAATTTTGCGCACACCTGTAGTGAGACGTAGGTGCGTATGACTGAGATAGTGGAATTCACAGCGCAGAAGCAGTCAAGTGGCCAGACGCCACTAGTAGACCTAAAGTATTTTGCTTCTATTCTTTGAACGGCAGAGCTGAGACAGTAGACAGATACTGTAGGCAGCGTATATATGTATACTGTTTCAATGTGTACAGGATGATGAAGGTGATGTCACGGGCACCGCAGAGCCAGGAAACACTTTTGCGCATGCCTGCAGTGAGACGTAGGTGCGTATGACTGAGATAGTGGAATTCACAGCGCAGAAGCAGTCAAGTGGCCAGACGCCACTAGTAGGCCTAAAGTATTTTGCTTCTATTTTTTGAACGGCAGAGCTGAGACAGTAGACAGATACTGTAGGCAGCGTATATATGTATACTGTTTCAATGTGTACAGGATGATGACGGTGATGTAACAGGCACCGCAGAGCCAGGAAACACTTTTGCGCAAGCCTGCTGTAACGCTTAGCTGCGTATTAATTACGACTACTACCCCCAGCAGACACGCAGTACACTGAGGACGGTCACAGGCAGCCCAAATATAGTTTTTTTTCCCAAAATTTGTTTAAAAAAGCCCACTGCCTATATAGACAGTATATCTCTTTCACCTTTTTCACTGTCCCTGTCTCACCAGTACTGGCCCTATACTATGTACAATGACTGCAGACTGAGGACGCAATGCTCTGCACGGCCGATATACAAAAAAAAAATGTGCAACACAGCTCCCAGCAGCCTCAACAGTACTGCACACGGTCAGATGTGGCCCTAAGAAGGACCATTGGGTTTCTTGAAGCCTAAAATAACTCCTAACACTCTCCCTATAGCAGCTCCAGCATCAGCAACACTTTCCCTGATCTATGTCAGAATGCATCTGTGGCGAGCCGCGGGAGGGGCTAATTTAAATACTCGGGTGACACCTGATCTCGCCAGCCACTCACTGCAGGGGGGTGGTATAGGGCTTGAACGTCGCAGGGGGAAATTGTAATGCCTTCCCTGTCTTTCTATTGGCCAGAAAAGCGTGCTAACTAGAGATGAGCGAACGCGTTCGTCCGAGCTTGATATTCGTGCGAATATTAGGGTGTTCGGGATGTTCGTTATTCGTGACGAACACCATGCGGTGTTCTGGTTACTTTCACTTCCTTCCCTGAGACGTTAGCGCGCTTTTCTGGCCAATTGAAAGACAGGGAAGGCATTACAACTTCCCCCTGCAACGTTTAAGCCCTATACCACCCCCCTGCTGTGAGTGGCTGGCGAGATCAGGTGTTCGCCTAATATAAAAGTCGGCCCCTCCCGCGGCTCGCCTCAGATGCGGTGTGAGTTAGATGAGGGACAGTGCTGTTTATACCGGAGCTGCTGTAGGGAAAGAATTGGTAGTTAGTGTAGGCTTCAAGACCCCCCAAAGGTCCTTATTAGGGCCACTGATAGCTGTGTGTTGGCTGCTGTTAGCAGTGGGATTTTTTTTTTTTTCTCAAAATCGCCTCTGCAGACCGTTGCACCTGGCATTAGGGACAGAAGTGCTGCATAGGCAGGGAGAGTGTTAGGAGTGAGTGTAGCCTTCAAGAACCTCAACGGTCCTTTCTAGGGCCATATTTATCCGTGTGCAGTACTGTCCAGGCTGCTGTTGGCTGTGCTGCATTTTTTTGGGGCTTCTCAAAATCGCCTCTGCAGAGCATTGCACCCTCCATTGATACTGCAGGGAAAGAATTGTATAGGCAGGGCCACAACACAGTTATTATTCATAGAATATACGCAGTGCTGCCTGTTGGTGGGAAAAAACTGAAAACAAATCTATTTGTCCAGCCTGTGTCCGTCCTTACGCCTGTGTAGACGTGTGAGCTGCGTGAAAAACATTGCTAAATCATACGCAGCCAGCTACGCTTTACTGCTGGGTTCGCCATTTGCTTTCCTTAATTGGGAAAAAAAAATACCTGCTCTCCAAGAGTTATAATAACTCTGCTACCCTCACGTTCTGTGACACATAAGCAGGGACACAGCGCAGTTATTAAACTTCGCAGGTTCATTGAATATACGCAGTGCTGCCTGTTGGTGGGAAAAAACTGAAAACAAATCTATTTGTCCAGCCTGTGTCCGTCCTTACGCCTGTGTAGACGTGTGAGCTGCGTGAAAAACATTGCTAAATCATACGCAGCCAGCTACGCTTTACTGCTGGGTTCGCCATTTGCTTTCCTTAATTGGGAAAAAAAAATACCTGCTCTCCAAGAGTTATAATAACTCTGCTACCCTCACGTTCTGTGACACATAAGCAGGGACACAGCGCAGTTATTAAACTTCGCAGGTTCATTGAATATACGCAGTGCTGCCTGTTGGTGGGAAAAAACTGAAAACAAATCTATTTGTCCAGCCTGTGTCCGTCCTTACGCCTGTGTAGACGTGTGAGCTGCGTGAAAAACATTGCTAAATCATACGCACCCAGCTACGCTTTACTGCTGGGTTCGCCATTTGCTTTCCTTAATTGGGAAAAAAAATACCTGCTCTCCAAGAGTTATAATAACTCTGCTACCCTCACGTTCTGTGACACATAAGCAGGGACACAGCGCAGTTATTAAACTTCGCAGGTTCATTGAATATACGCAGTGCTGCCTGTTGGTGGGAAAAAACTGAAAACAAATCTATTTGTCCAGCCTGTGTCCGTCCTTACGCCTGTGTAGACGTGTGAGCTGCGTGAAAAACATTGCTAAATCATACGCACCCAGCTACGCTTTACTGCTGGGTTCGCCATTTGCTTTCCTTAATTGGGAAAAAAAATACCTGCTCTCCAAGAGTTATAATAACTCTGCTACCCTCACGTTCTGTGACACATAAGCAGGGACACAGCGCAGTTATTAAACTTCGCAGGTTCATTGAATATACGCAGTGCTGCCTGTTGGTGGGAAAAAACTGAAAACAAATCTATTTGTCCAGCCTGTGTCCGTCCTTACGCCTGTGTAGACGTGTGAGCTGCGTGAAAAACATTGCTAAATCATACGCAGCCAGCTACGCTTTACTGCTGGGTTCGCCATTTGCTTTCCTTAATTGGGAAAAAAAAATACCTGCTCTCCAAGAGTTATAATAACTCTGCTACCCTCACGTTCTGTGACACATAAGCAGGGACACAGCGCAGTTATTAAACTTCGCAGGTTCATTGAATATACGCAGTGCTGCCTGTTGGTGGGAAAAAACTGAAAACAAATCTATTTGTCCAGCCTGTGTCCGTCCTTACGCCTGTGTAGACGTGTGAGCTGCGTGAAAAACATTGCTAAATCATACGCACCCAGCTACGCTTTACTGCTGGGTTCGCCATTTGCTTTCCTTAATTGGGAAAAAAAATACCTGCTCTCCAAGAGTTATAATAACTCTGCTACCCTCACGTTCTGTGACACATAAGCAGGGACACAGCACAGTTATTAAACTTAGATAATTCATTCACTAGAGGCAGTGGGGCCTTTCGTTTTCCAAAAAGGGCAAAAATTATATTTGGCCTGCAGTCTTGCGCCAATTTATTTCCTGCCTGGGAAATCTAATCACTGGTAATACAGCATGCTGAGGGGTAGGGGTAAGCCTAGAGGACGTGGACGTGGACGTGGCCGAGGACGCGGAGGGCCAAGTGAGGGTGTGGGCACAGGCCAAGCTCCTGATCCAGGTGTGTCGCAGCTGTCTGCTGCGCGATTAGGAGAGAGGCACGTTTCTGGCGTCCCCACATTCATCGCCCAATTAATGGGTCCACGCGGGAGACGGTTATTAGAAAATGAGCAGTGTGAGCAGGTCCTGTCCTGGATGGCAGAAAGTGCTTCGAGCAACCTATCGTCTACCCGCAGTTCTGCGCCGTCCACTGCTGCCAATCCGAATCCTCTGTCTGCTGCTCCTCCTTCCTCCCAGCCTCCTCAGTCCACTACAATGACACCTGCTCAGGAGCGGGAACACTCCCAGGAACTGTTCTCGGGCCCCTGCTTAGATTGGGCAGCAGCGGTTCCTCTCCCACCAGAGGAGTTTATCGTCACTGATGCCCAACCATTCGAAAGTTCCCGGGGTCCGGGGGAAGAGGCTGGGGACTTCCGCCAACTGTCTCAACAACTTTCTGTGGGTGAGGAGGACGATGACGATCAGACACAGTTGTCTTGCAGTGAGGTAGTAGTAAGGGCAGTAAGTCCCAGGGAGCAGCGCACAGAGGATTCGGAGGAAGAGCAGCAGGACGATGAGGTGACTGACCCCACCTGGTGTGCAACGCTTACTCAGGAGGACAGGTCTTCAGAGGGGGAGTCAAGGGCATCAGCAGGGCAGGTTGCAAGAGGCAGTGCGGTGGCCAGGGGTAGAGGCAGGGCCAGACCGAATAATCCACCAAGTGTTTCCCAAAGCGCCCCCTCGCGCCATGCCACCCTGCGTAGGCCGAGGTGCTCTAAGGTCTGGCAGTTTTTCACAGAGACGCCTGACGACCGACGAACAGTGGTGTGCAACCTTTGTCGCGCAAAGCTCAGCCGGGGAGCCAACACCAACAGCCTCACCACCACCACCATGCGCAGACATATGATGGCCAAGCACCCCGCAAGGTGGGACAAAGGCCGTTCACCGTCTCCGGTTTGCACCCCTGCCTCTCCCCCTGTGCCCCAACCTGCCACTGAGATGCAACCCCCCTCTCAGGACACAGGCACTACCGCCTCATGGCCTGCACCCACACCCTCATCTCCGCTGTCCTCGGCCCCATCCAGCAGTGTAGTTCAGCGCACCGTTCAGCCGTCGCTTGCGCAAGTGTTCGAGCGCAAGCGCAAGTACGCCGCCACGCACCCGCACGCTCAAACGTTAACCGTCCGCATCGCAAAATTCATCAGCCTTGAGATGCTGCCGTATAGGGTTGTGGAAACGGAGTCCTTCAAAAGTATCATGGAGGCGGCGGCCCCGCGCTACTCAGTTCCCAGTCGCCACTACTTTTCCCGATGTGCCGTCCCAGCCCTGCACGACCACGTCTCCCGCAACATTGTGCGCGCCCTCACCAACGCGGTTACTGCCACGGTCCACTTAACTACGGACACGTGGACAAGCACAGGCGGGCAGGGCCACTACATCTCCCTGACGGCACATTGGGTGAATTTAGTGGAGGCTGGGACAGAGTCAGAGCCTGGGACCGCTCACGTCCTACCCACCCCCAGAATTGCGGGCCCCAGCTCGGTGCTGGTATCTGCGGAGGTGTATGCTTCCTCCACTAAAGCACCCTCCTCCTCCTCCTCCTCCTCTGTCTCACAATCAAGATGTGTTAGCAGCAGCATGTCGCCAGCAGTCGGTGTCGCGCGGTGTGGCAGCACAGCGGTGGGCAAGCGTCAGCAGGCCGTGCTGAAACTACTCAGCTTAGGCGATAAGAGGCACACAGCCCACGAACTGCTGCAGGGTCTGACACAGCAGACCGACCGCTGGCTTGCGCCGCTGAGCCTCCAACCGGGCATGGTCGTGTGTGACAACGGCCGTAACCTGGTGGCGGCTCTGCAGCTTGGCAGCCTCACGCACGTGCCATGCCTGGCCCACGTCTTTAATTTGGTGGTTCAGCGGTTTCTGAAAAGCTACCCACGCTTGTCAGACCTGCTCGTAAAGGCGCGCCGGCTCTGCGCACATTTCCGCAAGTCCCACACGGACGCTGCCACCCTGCGCACCCTGCAACATCACTTTAAGCTGCCAGTGCACCGACTGCTGTGCGACGTGCCCACACGGTGGAACTCTACGCTCCACATGTTGGCCAGGCTCTATGAACAACGGAGAGCTATAGTCGAATACCAACTCCAACATGGGCGGCGCAGTGGGAGTCAGCCTCCTCAATTCCTTTCAGAAGAGTGGGCCTGGTTGGCAGACATCTGCCATGTCCTTGGTAATTTTGAGGAGTCTACCCAGGTGGTGAGCGGCGATGCTACAATCATTAGCGTCACCATTCCTCTGCTATGCATCTTGAGAAATTCCCTGCAAACCATAAAGGCAGCTGCTTTGCGCTCGGAAACGGGGGCGGGGGAAGACAGTATGCCGCTGGATAGTCAGGGCACCCTCCTGTCTATTTCTCAGCGCGTACAGGAGGAGGAGGAGGAGCATGAGGAGGATGAGGAGGAGGGGGAAGAGACAGCTTGGCCCGCTGCTGACGGTACACCGGCTGATTGCCTGTCATCCTTTCAGCGTGTATGGCCTGAGGAGGAGGAGGAGGAGGAGGAGGATCCTGAAAGTGATCTTCCTAGTGAAGACAGCCATGTGTTGCGTACAGGTACCCTGGCACACATGGCTGACTTCATGTTAGGATGCCTTTCTCGTGACCCTCGCGTTGCACGCATTCTGGCCACGACGGATTACTGGGTGTACACACTGCTCGATCCACGGTATAAGGAGAACCTGCCCACTCTGATTCCCGAAGAGGAAAGGGGTTCGAGAGTGTTGCTATACCACAGGACCCTTGCGGACAAGCTGATGGTAAAATTCCCAGCCGACAGCGCTAGTGGCAGAAGGCGCAGTTCCGAGGGCCATGTTGCAGGGGATGTGCGTAGATCGAGCAGCATGTACATCCCAGGCAGTGCAACAGTCTTTAAGGGCCTGGCCAGCTTTATGGCTCCCCACCAAGACTGTGTCACCGCTCCCCAGTCACGGCTGAGTCGGCGGGAGCACTGCAAAAGGATGGTGAGGGAGTACGTAGCGGATCGCACGACCATCCTTGGTGACGCCTCTGCCCCCTACAACTACTGGGTGTCGAAGCTGGACACGTGGCCTGAACTAGCCCTGTATGCCCTTGAGGTGCTTGCTTGTCCTGCGGCTAGCGTGTTGTCGGAGAGGGTGTTTAGTGCGGCTGGGGGAATCATCACAGATAAGCGTAGCCGCTTGTCAACCGACAGTGCCGACAGGCTAACACTCATCAAGATGAACAAAGGCTGGATTTCCCCAGACTTCTGTTCTCCACCAGCGGACAGCAGCGATACGTAAGCAATACGTAGGCTGCACCCGCGGATGGAAGCTACGTTCTCTCTCACCATCCAAAACGGGGACATTTCTGCTTCATCAATCTGTGTCTAATATTCCTCCTCCTCCTCCTCCTGCTCCACCTCCTGAAACCTCACGTAATCACGCTGAACGGGCAATTTTTCTTAGGGCCACAAGGCTCACTCAAATAATTTTTCAGAACAATTTTTATAAGTTTCAATGCGCTTAAAAGCATTGGAACTTTAACTTGAACCAATTTTTCGTTACACTGGGCTGCCTCCAGGCCTAGTTACCACTTAAGCCACATTAACCAAAGCGATTAATGGGTTTCACCTGCCCTCTTGGCTGGCCATGGCCAATTTTTGGGATGTACATTAGTACTGTTGATACAGCAATTTGTGTGGGCCCTCGCCTACAGTGTAATCAAATTAATTTTTAGCCCACCTGCATTACAGCTGACGTTACCTCAGCTGTGTTGGGCAATGCAATGGGATATTTTTGTGTACCGCCGGTGGGTTCCAGGGAGCCACCCATGCTGTAGGTGCACACTGAGTTTTTAATACATCTGTACACTTCTAAAGAACCCGTCTGACCGGGGCATGCAGTGTGGGCCGAAGCCCACCTGTATTACGCACGACATTACTACCTCAGCTGTGTTGGGCAATGCAATGGGATATTTCTATGTACCGCCGGTGGCTTCCTGGCACCCACCCAGGCAGTGGGTCCACAGGGAGTTAAACCTACATGTGTCCACTTGTAAAGAATCCCAGTCTGACTGGGGCATGCAGTGTGGGCCGAAGCACACCTGTATTACGCACGACATTACTACCTCAGCTGTGTTGGGCAATGCAATGGGATATTTCTATGTACCGCCGGTGGCTTCCTGGCACCCACCCAGGCAGTGGGTCCACAGGGAGTTAAACCTACATGTGTCCACTTGTAAAGAATCCCAGTCTGACTGGGGCATGCAGTGTGGGCCGAAGCACACCTGTATTACGCACGACATTACTACCTCAGCTGTGTTGGGCAATGCAATGGGATATTTTTGTGTACCGCCGGTGGGTTCCAGGGAGCCACCCATGCTGTGGGTCGACAGGGACTTCACAATAGGGAGTTGTACCTGCCTGTGTCTATGAATTAAAAAGCCCGGTCTGACTGGGGCATGCAGACACCTTGACAGAATGAATAGTGTGTGGCACATAGGTTCCCCATTGCTATGCCCACGTGTGCAGCTCCAGATGGCGGTGGCACAGGATTCTATTTCTCATTGCTTCTGTACAGCATTGTGGGCTATCGCTCCGCCACTTTTAAAGAGGGTCGCTGCCTAGCCGTGCCAACCTCTGCAGTGTATGCCTGCGGTCCCTCGTCATGGCAGACGCAATTCTAAATAGACATGAGCGTGGTGTGGCATGAGGGCAGCTGAAGGCTGCGCAGGGACACTTTGGTGTGCGCTGTGGGGGGGAGGGGGTGCGGTTGGGCAGCATGTAACTCAGGAGAAGTGGCAGTGGAGTGTCATGCAGGCAGTGATTGTGCTTTGTTGGAGGTAGTGTGGTGCTTAGCAAAGGTATGCCATGCTAATGAGCGCTTTTCAGAAGTAAAAGTTGTTGGGAGGGGGGGGGGGCCCACTCTTGCCGCTATTGTGGCTTAATAGTGGGACCTGTGAACTTAGGATGCAGCCCAACATGTAGCCCCTCGCCTGCCCTATCCGTCACTGTGTCATTCCCATCACTTTCCTGAATTGCCCAGATTTTCACACATGAAAACCTTAGCGAGCATCGGCAAAATACAAAAATGTTCTGGTCGCCCATTGACTTCAATGGGGTTCGTTGTTCGAAACGAACCCTCGAGCATCACGGGAAGTTCGTTACGAATAACGAACACCCGAACATTTTGGTGTTCGCTCATCTCTAGTGCTAACGTCTCAGAGATGAAAGTGAAAGTAACTCGAACATCGCGTGGTGCTCGCCTCGAGTAACGAGCATCTCGAACACGCTAATACTCGAACGAGTATCAAGCTCGGACGAGTACGTTCGCTCATCTCTAGTATTAAAGCTTTGGCCGCATCGATCAAATATGCTATTAATTTGTTTTTACAAGGATGGAAAAGGGTCGATAGTTTCCACAAGAAGACCATGTTTGGTGTTAGTAAGAGGCCAGGGGACAGAGCTCTCAAGTCTCTCTCTACCTCCCTCCAGTATCCAGAAATACCTCAGCATTCCCACCAGATGTGGAGGAAGGAGCCTAATTCCACTCCACATCTCCAACATCTATTGTGTGGGGCTAACTTATAACTGAAAAGCCACTGGGGGGGTTTGTACCACCTGACTAGTAATTTATAGTGGCATTCCTGCATGAGGACGCACAGGGATAGGCCGTAGGCCAGGCTCAAAATTAATTTGGTATCAGCTGTGGAAAGTGAGATCCCTAGTTCTTTTTCCCAAGTGATCAAGAAGGTGGGTTTAGCATGCATAGGAGGCGCTATGAAGGTCTTTCCTATGATGGAGATTTTCTTCGAGTTAGGTGCATTTGTTTTTAAGGTGTTTTCGAAGTCTGTCTTGGGTCTAGTAGATGTGAACTTAATCAGGTATTCACTTTTTTAACGTGCGCTTTTTGCAAAAAAGAAAGGGAGTTGTTGGGAGCTAGAGTGGTCAGAATCTCCTCTGGTGTCTGGTGTGCTAGGTTCTGAATGTTCTTTATCTTGCTACTTTCGAATTGCTCGTGGATCCCGGGTCATGTTGGACCCCCAATAGTCTACCTAGCCCTCTGATAGGTGTCAGTGGCGAAGGGTCTGGCGCAAGCGATTTTCTGAGTTTATCCTATGTCTCGCATGGGCCTCTAAGTAGAGGGTTAAACCCTTTTGCTCTATATTGATGTTTTGCCGGGAACCACAAGTCCTCCATCAGTGTATTGTTCTGCGAGGCCTTTGCCAGATTCTGTAATATCAGGTTTCTGGATGCGTGTATCAAGTCCTTCCAGTAACTAAGTTGGATGGTCTGATAGTAGTCCTGGATGCTTGGCAAGTCCATCCCCCCCTCCGACCTCCATCTTATCATTAAGCTATACGCGAGTCTGGGTCTTTTTTGTCTCCATACAAAGCTCGTAAAGAGCGTTTTCAGCAATTTAAAGAAAGAGGGAGGGAGGCGGATTGGGATCATACGCAGTTTGTAAATGATTATAGGAAGTATGTACGACTTTAGAATATTTTTCCTCCCGAACTATGATAGAAGCGGAAGGTCGTATGACCTCAGTAAAGATTTTATTTGAGGGATTAGTGGTTGGAAGTTATGGAGATATAGGTCCTCAATCTTTTTAGGGAGCTTCACACCCAGGTAGTCTACCACCATCTCTGACCATTTGAAGGGTGAACTGGATCTCAATGACTCGCTTTGTGCCTTCGGAATTGAGATGTTAAGGATTGTAGATTTATCAAAGTTTACCTTAAAGTTCAATAGAGAGCCAAAGTCTTTTAGTATTGAAGTAAGTCTGGGGAGGCTCCTTTTCGGTTTGGTTACCACAAACATTATGTCATCTGCGAATGCTGCCGTTGACATAGTGTGTGAGTAAACCCTCAGGCCCCTGATAACTGGGTCCTGCCTTATCCATTGGAGGAGCGGCTCTATGGTGAGGATGAAGAGTGTGGGGGACAGGGGGCAGCCCTGTCGTGTCCCGTTTCGTATATCAAATGGTGGCGAAAGGGATTCATTGATTTTAAGTCTGGCATGGGGTTTTGAGTAGAGGGAGAAAATAGCTGCGACAAGAGCGGGAGGGAAGTTAAATCTGAGCAGTACTCTTTCCATAAAGGTCCAGTTCACCCTGTCAAACGCCTTCTCAGCGTCAGTGCTGATGAAGGCCGTTGATATTTTGCGAGTTTGTGCGTATTTTGCAGCGTGGAGTAGTCTTAAGCAGTTTTCTCTTCCCTCTCTCCCCCTGACGAAGCCTGCCTGTTCGGGTGTTATCAACGCTGGAATGAATTCGCCCATTCTCTTGACCAGGAGTTTGGCACAGATTTTTACATCTTGGTTGATGAGCGAGATAGGCCTGTAGCTGCTACACTGCTCCGGGTCTTTGCTCTCCTTCAAAATGAGAGTGTTATGCACTTCCTGTGCTTGTTTGGGGGGTTCAGCCCAGCTCAGAAGGGCGTTGAATGTTTCAGTTAGTCGGGGGACTAGTTGTGTCTTAAAGGCCTTGTAGCAGGTTAATGAGAGGCCGTCCAGCCCTGGGCTTTTGCCGAGAGGGAAAGAATTCAGAACATCTTCTATTTCTTTATCTGTGATCGGGGCTATTAATTATGAGGCCTCTGCGGCTTCTAATTCAGGGAAGTTAAGAGATTTGAGAAACGCGTCTATGTTTTCTATAGTGTTTCGTCCAGCTAGAAGAGTCTCGCTCTCCTCCAGATTATACAGCTTCGAGTAGAAGAGCTGGAATTCTTTCGCAATTTTGTGTATGGAGGAGACCGAGACCCCCGTCTGTGTTTTTATGGAATGGATCGCGTTCCTAGTTCTGGCCTTCTTTAGTAGAGCTGTCATGAGTTTGCTGCCTCTATTGCCGTGGGCGTAGTATGCCTGTTTGCGGTACATATGTTTTTTGTTGAATTTGTCTGTGAGAAGACAACAAAGTTGGTGTCTTAGGGAGGTTACTGTTTCTAGATTATTTTTTGTCTGTGAATGTTTTGCAGCCTGTTCAGAGTTAGCTATTTGGGATAATATATTATCTATTTGTTTTTGTTTTTGTTTTTTTACTCTGAATCCAAGTGCTATCAATATCCCTCTCACGCAGTTGTTTGTGAAGTATTCCTCCAGAAGGATCTCTATCTTAGATCTTTCCTCCGTGGAATCTAGGAGAGAATCATTGAGGCACCATCTCCATTCGCTGAGGACTGGCTGAGGTATACATACGTCTAAATGGATAGGAGCATGGTCAGACACGGTGATAGAGTCTATACTGGCGTTTTTGATATAGGGTAGTAGGTCAGGTGAGGTGCATAGATAGTCACGTCTTTGGAAGGAAGCATGTACCTAGGAGACAAACGAGAAGTACTTGGTGGAGGGGTGACAGGGTGGCCGAGCATCCAGGACCCCCACCTCTCGCATGGCTCTGTGCAGCCTTCCTAGTTTTATTTGGGAGATCTGGGAGCGGCCTGCTGACGAATCAAGTAGCGGGTTTAAGGTGACATTTAGGTCCCCCCCCCCAGGATAATATGGCCCACCGCGAATTGCTTTATAGTCTCTAGCTGTCTGATTAACCAGGGAATTTGGTCTACGTTTGGCGCGTAAAGATTGGCTAACGTTAGTTTTGTGTTATTGATTGAGCCTTTTAGAAATATCGCTCTGCCCTCTACATCCTGTAGCAAGGAATCTAATTTGAAAGGGACTGTTTTATGGATCATAATGGCAACCCCTTTGGAAGCAGATTCTGGGTGGGTGCTGTGGAAGTGCTGTTGAAATCCTAAACCTGGGAGGGTAAACTGTTTGTCCTTTTTAAAATGGGTTTCTTGTAGCATTAGGATTTTGTCTTACATTTTTTGTGGAGGTGGGCGACGTTGTGCCTCTTACCCTGAGAGTTCAGACCTCGAGCATTGAACACAGGAGTCATGGCGATTCCGGTCTCCCAAGTGGAGTTCTAGACCTGCGGATTCAGACAAGGAGAGAGAGGGGATAAGACTCCGACCCAAGTTTTCGACCGAGCCAATCACTTAGGGGCTTTGGAGGGTATAGGCGTGAGAGAGGGTAGGCCAACGGAGGCCGAGATAAGGGTGGGAGTGAGAGTGGGGGAGAGAGGGGAAGATCGGGAAGGCGAGGAAAAGGAGGGGGGACCACATAATATATCGATTGGAGTCGGTTGGACAATAAAAGGATTGAAAGTGAGACAGAGGTATTGAGGAATTATTTGGGAAGTCGCCGAGTGCGTGGTGCAGTCTCCCAGTATTAAATACATCACTCGTCCAACTGAGAGTCCCACTGTTCCACAATCTGATGGATGCAGGAAGGGAAGCAAATAACAATCAAGAGTTTAGTAACAATTAAACTAAGCCTGGGCCTAAGTAGGGCAGGCCTCATTGCTGCAACAAGTCGTACTATCCATAAGTTTACAATAACTAAAGTTGTCAACTCGGTAAGGAAACGGTCAGACAGAAGGGGAGTAAACATGTCCTCTGTCTAGGTTATAATCATTAAGTTTGCCGAGATAGATCAGCCTTTCAGCTTCTCAAGTGGTTTCTTGGAAAGAGCCCTCTTTGTTTTTATTTTTCTTTCCTCTGGGAGACCTGATATCTCCAGAGCTCTGTCCGAAATCCACCAAGGACAGTGAGGGGAGTGTAGGGAACTCTGGGAGCGGGAGCCATGAGGGGATATTAATTGGCTCCATCTCTAGGTTGTGCCAACATTTTTGCAGATCCTCCGGTGTGCGATTGTTAAATCGACGGCCATTGACGTTTAGTCCCAGTCCAAAGGGAAAGAGCCAGGAATACTTAATATCCCTGGCTCTCAAGGCCTCGAGTAAGGGTCTCATTAGGCGCCATTTGGCCAAAGTTGTTGGGGCGAAATCTTGGTGGAACTGGATTGGCGCCCCATCGTATAGTATGTCCTTATTGTGCCTTGCGGATTCCAGTAAGGCCTGTGTATCTGTGAACGTTAATAGCTTGCAGATTACATCCCTAGGTGGTTCCAAGCCAATAGGGGTGGGTCTCAGGGATCTGTGGATTCGCTCTATTATAATTTGTGCGGCTCGTTCTTTGCCTAGGAGTAATGCAAACAGTTCAGTCGCAACCTTGGGAAGAGCCTCCGCAGACCATGTTTCCAGGATGCCTTTAATTCTAATGTTATTTCGCCTATTGCGATTTTCTAGGTCTTCTTGGAGAAGCAAGGCTCAGTTTAGCTGGTGGTGTTGTTCTCTGACCATCTGCTAAGCTCTGTTGAATGCGAAATTAGGGAGGTTGAGGAGGCTTCCAGGGCCTCTAATCTTCTACTTGTATACTTGACTTCTTCTTTGATCTCTGCGAGGTCCGAGACAATCGGTTGTAGAGCTTTGGTGATCAGGTCCCTCATGAAGCTTCTGGAGACTTGCTCAGTTTCTTCTCCTTCTGATGACGCTTCTTCATCTCTTAGCCAGCGGTGGGGCTGTTAGGTTCAGTGTTTTCTTGCTAGAGGGATGAGGGGATCTGGAGGTTCTCTCCTTGAGGAACTTCTGCATATCTGATTGGCCTTTTGCTGGTCAGGGTGTACTGTATCGTTACTTTTATCTCTATTGGTTTTCCCCATGCTGCGTTGGAGTTGACTCAAGCTTGTTCAAGCGACAAGGTCTGCCCCCTGGTGTGTCTTTTTATTGATTCATCAGGTGGGCACGACTGCTTATTGCCATTGGGGAATAGACCCTAGATGAGACAGCTTGCTTCAGGATCTGAATGCGCAGTTAATGCGATATGAGTAGCACGTTATGGGTTGAGGGGTCTCCACTAGTGCGTCGGTGCGGAATACTAATCGCCACAAGGGGGGCTTATGCGGCAGATAAAGTTCGTGGGGGGTCCGTGGCCGGAACCCACTGAAAAGAAAAATTCAGGCTGAGCCTGTATGTGGTCCTTAAGGAGGGAAGGCTTCTGTTTTCTTTATGTCTACTCTCACTAGCAGGAGGTGAGTGAGAGGAAGGGAGGAGTAGATATGTATCCAGGTATATGGGATATATGCGGGGGGGGATGGATCTCTCAGTGCCTTCAGGGACTAAGTGGATTGTTCGCGCTATTCAGCGCTGCTGGACCCACTGCAGATCCTGATGTTAGCGTTATAGCAAGTGGAAGTCCTGCAAGTAAGAGTGGGGGCTCCCCCGGGGGGGGTATCGCAGTCCTCTTTGTGGATGGTTTACTGGGGTGCAATGAGGTGGGATCACACGGCAGTCTATGGGGTCAGGGCAATGCCGTCCGGTTAATGTTGGCCTTGGCCCCCTTTGTTTATTCCCTAGGATGGGGAGAACAGCTTCTGGTCCTCCTCTCAGCTCTAACTATATTTCTCCCCTCAGCACTAGTCGCCGCTGCCGCCGCGCCGCTGATTGCCGGTCGGCCTGGACCTCCCCCAATAAAACCTTTGTCCGGGAGACCCCACTGAGGATTGCCGGACCGCACCGCTTGTTGATATGGCCGCAGGGGCTCCTGCCCGTCGCACTTCCAGCCATGCGCTTCCGGTATGGCGCGAAAATTTAGTCCCCGGCTTCCTCCTCGGCATTAGGCCTAAATAAATTTCCGTGGCCGCGAGAGGTCCGGAGCGGCTCGTTTTGATCCTCGGCCTGCGGAGCAGCCTGTGCTGATGTTCAGCAGAGTGAACCAGTATCAGGAGCGCCAGTATGGGGGTTTTCCTGAAGCGGTTGCAGGAGCTGGGTTCCCACACGTCTGCTCTCTTCGCTGGCTAGGCCACCCCCTGTTTATTGTTGCTTTAAGAAAATACAGATGTATTGATGTTATGGTGTGATATGATGTAATGTTTAAGTATACAAACCCACCTATGTAGCAACATAATGTAAATATTGTTTCTGTTCAGTTATTTTTGATACGTGCTGCCTCCCTCTGTCATCGCCATGACATCACATAACCTACAACACGAGCATTTATCACCTACCCATTAGACTCGCACAGTTCTTGCAGAATGGGTCTTTGCTGTCAGTGTCCACCCCCACTATATTTGTATCCTGTCCTGTATTACGCTGCTGGCTAATAATCTTCAACATATTTGCCTGGAGACATTTTGTCATTTTGAGGGCTCATACCCACGTTTTTTTAACGCTGCAATAGCACTGCATTTTTTTTATGCAAATGTCAATGGAACTCTCTAATGTTAAAAACACATTGCACAAAAATTGCAAAGCACAAACTTGCAATGTGTTTTTAACATTAGAAAATCCCATTGACAATCGCGTTAAAAAAAAAAAGCAGTGATATCGCAGCATTAAAAAAACACAAGTGGGTGTGAGCCCTGACTCTTTCTCTGCAAGATTTCTACAAAACTGTTTCAGCAGTTTGCCAAAGTCCTTGCAGATTCCCCTTATTTGTGCCCCTTAGGTAGGACTATTTTGTGCATTACAGTTTATATTTTTGTATACTTTTGACTTCAGTGTATCCCCCTCTCCTTTCCCTTTGTGTTCGTATAAGTAATGGTGGATAAGAGCCAGTTCATGCTGGATTTTGGCCTCTTGGCTCCTGTCCATGTAAACATAGAAGCTGCCGCTGCGTTAACTGTAATTTAACGGTCTAAACCCGACAGACATGGAGCCACCAGGATGTGGGATAATTCTCTTCTCTGCTGTTTTAGGTCTTATAGTATTTTATTTGCTATGGACTTATCTGTGTAAGAGGCCCAGACTTCCACCAGGTCCAACCCCTCTCCCGATAATTGGGAACTTGCTGGAGGTAAAGAATGGACAGATGGCAAAGACACTAATGGAGGTCAGTGTTTGTTTAATCAAGAGATCCATTTTGTATGTAACTATTCATGCCTTCCCCGTAAAGAAATCCTGAACTGAAGGCCATTCTTTGTCACTAGTTATGGGGATATTCACTGACTACCATTATTTCTAGTGAGCGCACTTTGTATAGGAACACTCTACAGTAGACACTTATGGGAACTGCACTGTATATGGGGGCACTCTATTACTAGTACTGTATATAGTACATGAAGACTTACCTTTCACACGCCCGTCTAGCTAATACCTGCACCCATTTAGCAGCGACAAATGTATTAAGAGGCCCAAGCCGCTTTGTTTCATGTAGTGGCACCTCTGTGTGCTGGATGAAAATCTACAGCTACTTGCTGGAATAGGTTTTTGGTATAAACTACTGCAGTTCCTGGTGTAAATTAGAGTAGAAGTAAAGGGCTGTGCATGCCTTGCTCCCTAAAGTCAGACTCCACACACTCTTTTAAAAAAGTGGCAGTTTCTGGAGTCCTAACTATGCTAAACAGCTGTAAATGGCTATATATGGAGATCCTGTCACTTTTATGGGGTAACTAGTTCGTTAGAATGATTCTTGACATCCTCCTCTGACTCTTTTTGTCAATTAGTTGTTTACATCCATAGGATCTACTTTCGCTAAGGGCGACTTCACATGAACATAATCATAAAATGTATGCAATAGCAGGACATTCACGTGCGCAAAAGCATTGTGCGATCTCTCGTGTTTTGCGCATTTTACAATTGCACAAACCATAATTGTTCCCATGGGCACGGGAAACAGCCATGCTCTGAGTTAAAAGACTATTAAGGGTGGACACTCACTGGCGATTTTTTTCTTTCTTGCACTGCGAGAGCACGAGAAAACTCTCGTCTTGCAGCGCAAGAAAGACGCCGGTATAGAACCGGGATATCGCTAGTGGATTCAATGGGGCCAGTGGCAGCAGCGCTAGCCCCATTGAAAACATAGGGAGAATGCCGCAGACTTCCGCCACAGCTGTGTCAGGAGTTTCCTTCATCCCCACGGGGACCGCAGGGATGAAGGAATCCTCTGCCACAGCTGTCACAGCTGTGGCAGAAGTCCACGGCATTCTATCCCATTGCTTTAAATGGGATCAGCACTGTTGCCTATCCCATTGAAAGTACTGCTTTGTCAAGCCCCGCAATATGATTATCAGGGAAGGGCTTGAAATATAAGCCCTTCCCCGATAATTAGCAATAAGTGTAAAACAAAATTTTAAAAAAATTACTCACCTCTCCGGAGCTCAGACGCGTCCTCCGGCTGGCTCCCCTGTACTGCTATTAAGCTCTTTCAGCTCTTTCCATTACACACGGAACCCCACTATGAAACAGAGCGGGGAGTTTAAAGAGAAATCCACACTGCCCACAACCATGTGCAGGAGATATGCGGTCATGCATAGTGCACTTTCTGCCATACATGTCGGTAGTCGGCTCTATGCTGGCATCACACAGACTGGTAAAACTCTGCAGTGTTTTGCGCCTACGGTCCTGTGAATGAAGCCTAAGGTTGCATTCACATGTAGCAGATTTTGCCAAAAATACGCATTAGATTTCAGCCTTGGAATTCCAAGGGGTGAAGTTTGCTGAGAACTCATCAATCTCTGCACCAATGATGCAGATTTTGAAGCAAAATTGGATGTGAATTTTTGACATAAATTTTCTGCAGCAAAAAGTCTACGCAAAATCTGCTACGTATAAAGCATATTATTCTCGTCACTGATTTGCTGCTGATTTTTTTGCAGATTTCGGTGAGAATACCATGGCATCTACAGGGTAGGCCATGGATAAGTAGGCTGGCACCGGGCTCTTATGAAAGCTATCTAAAAGAAAATTTTTGTTGCTCATAGCAACCAATCACAGCACAGCTTTAATTTTACCTCAGTAGTAAAAGAAACAAAAGCTGTGCTGTGGTTGGTTACTATGGGCAACACAGACAGATGGCAGGTTAAAAAAATCAGAGGCAAGGGTATGAATCTGTGGACAACAGAAGGAAAACAAGACAGCTGCCCTTAGGCTTTAAATAATCATTCTATTCCACGGAAAGGGAGTATCATGCGTACATGTGAACTAGAATTGCAAGTGCAAAATTTACAGTACTGTGCAGTGACATGCTTGTATCAGCCTGAATATTGCATCTCCAAACCTTGTTCATGCGCAAATACGCTCCGTTGCAGCAAGTGTATTTGCGCATACATTGGTCTGTCGAAGCCCTTATGGTGCTGATGAGTGTGAGACATGGGGTGTAGTTTTATCATACATACAGATGACCATAGAGTTGTTTCTCTAACAAACTGCACCACATCAGGCTACAATATATGTTTTAGATACCAAATATTTATTTAGTAATGATACCTTCTGAATGTCTCATATTGTTACTCTTCTATGCAGCTGGGTAAGAAATACGGCTCCGTCTATACCTTTTATTTTGGGCTTCACCCTGTGGTTGTGTTCTATGGCTACGAAGCTGTCAAAGAGGCTTTGGTGGATCATGGAGATGACTTCATAGGTCGTGGTAGACAGCCTACCGTGGATAGAGTCTTCGAAGGATATGGTAAAAAGTTGCTTCCTTATATAAAAAACATGTATATAATATCTGGGCTATTTTCACATGTTGAGGTAGTGGCTTGGCACAAAACTGCGTTACTACTAAACTGCTGCATCAAAATCACGTATTGAGCAATGAGGGTATGTTCACATGGCGGAATTAACAGCAGAATCTCCACCTCAAAAAAGTGGCAAAATTAGCAGTTTTTTAATGCGTTTTTTGGCACAGAACTTTCGAACAGAGAACCTCCATAGCTGAGTTCCATCGAAATATAGGAAAAAATAACGCTGCATGCCACGCCATTTCATACTGTAAAGTGCCGGGCAGACTGCTGGAAACCAATGGGACTCAATTATAGTCAGTGGGGACCATTTGGCGCCATTTGGTTCTGTCATAAGATGGATCTGCTTGGCTACTGAATGTTGCTTTCCTGCTTGGTAATGAGAAACGCTTAGTAGAGATGTGAGCAGGCCCTTAGGGACCTTCCATACAGAAATGGTTCATATGGACATTTCTGTGTCACAATGTTATCCCTGTGGGGCTGGAATTCTACACCTGTTAAAATTTGCGTGCATTTACTTCAAAACCGCAAGATTAAATTCAGCAATGGAAAAGCTTTCTGCTGCGGAATTAACTACGTTCTGTAGAATTGTTCTTGCGGATTTCTAACATACAGAATATATAATTCTGCAAGAAATTCCACAAGACATTCCACAGAATGCATTCCGCAGTTAAAAACACAACAAAATCTGCATTAATTTACAAAATTCTATTCTGCACTGCGTTCTGCGGGCAATTCTGTCCCTTGTGAAAGGTCCCTAAGGCTGCCTGCAGACGGCCGGGTCGGATCCGGCAGCGAGAATTCTCGCCGCGGGACCCGAGCGCCTGCAGAGAGCAGCACCTACTCACCCGCGCCCCGTTGCCCCGGCTCTTTCATGTGCCGGCTGCCAGGCAGGCGGCGCATGCGCAGACCGGGGCCGGCGGTGGGTGAGTGACGTTTCTGCCGAGCCCCGCACAGAAATAGAGCACGCGCGGTTTGTTTGCCGTGTGAGATTTCGCGCGGCCAAACCGCGGCCGTCTGCATAGGATTGCGTTTGTTAACGCAATCCTATGCAGGCTTCCAGCGGAGGAAATGCCGCAGGACATCCCGCCGCAGAATTTCCGCCCGTCTGCAGGAGGCCTAAGCCTGCTTGTACTGAAAGCCGAAGTTCAGCCTCTTATCTATTCTTTGACTCATATACAGTATTTATTGCCACTAATTGCTCCATATAAAAGCAGCTAGTAGGGCAGAGACTAATACCAGATTATTAAATATAAACCAGTGCCATATAAAAGGAAAAAATAGCGACAAAGAATATGGATGTAGGTAATGCAAATGTTAGTTGTCAGTGCTCCATGCTTTTCAAAAGAATCATTGAGTTGTAGAACTGTAAGGAACTGAACAGAAGTTCTATTAATGTGAATTTCTTCCAAATATTAAAATTGGCCATATATTAGTAAATAAAATTAAGAACCTGGCAAAATATCAGTAAATCAGAAGTCAGAGCAGTGTGCAGAGCCCTGTTATTATGGTTTGTATACTACACAGATATTGTCAATTTTCTATCCAGGCTGTGGCAGCCATTTTGGTAGAAGTAACAACAGGGAGTGCAACAAAATTGGATGTTACCTATGAGTTATCTTCTCTGTTACCATTGGTTTCTGAGAAACTAATTCAAATTTGACAACCAATATGGCTGCACCTTCTGTTGTGGCATTTTGGTAAAAGTGACAACTACAATCTCAATAGAAAAATACTAATATCTCAGGAAGGAAAAAAAAATAATAACCAAACTTTAACTTTGCTCTGATATCTGATCAATTAATATATACCTTATTTAAATTTGTAGGTTGAAATCTCCTTTCAGGTAGTTTGGGGATAGTTTAACCCAAAGTTTCCCCACTTATCTGAAATATGTGTGTGTGCGCTAAGGAGACTTGTCTTTCTTTAAATCCTAATTCTTAAACACAGCAAAGTGTGTGCAACATATCACACAGCTCATTTGTACCCCACCAGAGTATGAGGGTGGCTTCACACGAGCGTATTTTTGTGCGTACATAGGTGTGCACCTATGTATGCACAAAACACGCGTGTATAAAGGTCCGTGCTTTGCCTTCAATGGAGCCGCAGCTGCCTCTGATTGGTCCCTGCGCTCAAGAGGCAGCACTCACCCATTCATGAATTCATGAATAGGTGAGTGCTGCCTCTGATTGGCTGAGTGCAGGGACCAATCAGATGCAGCTCACAGCTGTCATTCAATAGCTGAGAGCTGCCTCTGATTGGTCACAGTGCTCAGCCAATCAGAGGCAGCCCATTCAGCAGGCGGGGATTTAAAATCCCCGCCTGCTGAATACTATTTAGAGCAGTGCAGGGGAAGAGCCAGCTGAACGCGGCTGAGCCCCAGCAGCTGAAGAAAGGTGAGTATATATTTTTCTTTTTAATTAACACCATTTTTGAAGACAATGCATGCATTCTCTATGGTGGACGCATGTCCTATCTTAACAGGCACGCACCTGTAAAACAGGGACATGTAAACACACCATAGGGAATGCATTGGTTCTAATAGAAGTGTGTTATTGTGCGTGCGTATGCAAACACGCTCGTGTGGAGCCACCCTGAGTCTAGGGTTGTTCTCCCTGTCAGACTTTAGGCCTTACAATACAGGGTTTAAGTTTAGGATTGTCCTCCCTGTTAAACTTGAGGCCTCCACTGGTCCAGCTTACAGCACTTTCAGCTCCCCTGATTGTGGAAGGAACTGCCACATCCAGGTGCTTCTCTAACCTTTCAGATTAGCAGAATGTCGGTCTGTAGCCCTCTGCAGGCCATCCTGTATACTCCACTCCTACAATATATATAGATCGCAGTCATTGTCTTGGGGCGGGCTTTTTACTTGCTGTTTGTTTCATCCTATATGATTTCAGCTTCACAATGGAACCTTATACATTCCACACTCTTATGAAAGCTGCCTAAAATAAAATCTGTCTGTGTTGCCCATTCCAACCAATCACAGTGCAGCTTTCTTTTTAGCTCAGCAGTATGAGAAATGAAAGCTGCTCTGTGATTGGTTGGTAGGAGCAACAAAGACAGATTTTCTGTTAAGCATCTTTCATAAGAGTGTGGTGCTGTCCTATGTTTCTGTTGCCCACCCTGTAGATGCTATGAAGCTGAGTCAAATGCACCGGTCAGTGTAGCAAAACTCTCCATCACACTGCTAGGTGCAGGGCACAGTAGAATGAGTTTTCATGAGGCGGCTTCCTTCACCCTTCCAACTGCTAGGTACCACCCACATCACATTGCACATTCCTGCCCAGCAACTCAATGTGGTCACTGCCTGAGTGTAGCAAGAGTCACTCTCCACTACACTGGTGAGTAAGTGTCATGGCATCATTCTCCTTTAACCCCCACTCCAGCTGCTGAGTGCAGGCCACAGTGTCCTCCACAGTATAAACAATTAGGTGTCAAGTCCCCCTCTATTAGCCACATATATAAATTCCTTAGCATGTCATGTGGTCATCCAACCATGTGGTGGCAGTATTTCAGGTACAATCTCTCATTTTCAATGCATAAACATAGTCGATATTTTTTTATACTCAATAAAGAGAACCAAGGGTTAAATCCAAACAAATTTGAACAGGTTTTTTATTATGGGGAAAGCTGGGCATCCCTATACAACTGTATTATGCTCGTTTTGTAATCTGTACGATTTGGGAATAAACTCCCGGGATCGGGAGATGTAGTCCTTACATTTACATGGCTATGACCCTATGACCTGGAGCAGAGATCCTTAGCTCCGCCCATTTACACGGGACTGCCCTGTAGTCAGAGGCTCGAGAGTGCAGGGCTCCGTGAGCTTGCCCATTAGGTATGAGGAACCCTCGCGATATCTTCCACTAAAGAATCGCGCAGAAGCACTGAACTATGTGAGTCCTGTTGCTCAGAGGGCACTAGGAACGCTCGCGGGACTGGATATATCCCGCGCATGCGCAATAGGTCAATGTAAACGCCGGTCACTAACATAACGGACATTGCACATGGAGACAGCCGTGGAGATCGTGCCCCACGCTATTACTAACGGAAAGTTACTGGACCAGGAGGTAGAGCCATAAGGTAATGACAATTGCACACACATGGGAATCTGTAAAGGTGATTGGTGGTGGTACAACTACTGTTTTGTTATATAGTGGTGTTTAATGAATGTTATCCTTATGCTTGATAAAGACCCCATGAGGGTCGAAACGTAGCATGTTTTTGGAGGAATAAAGTATTTGTTTTTTCACTACGCCCTGGATGCTGCCACTATTCCTTTGGTGAGAGATCGTGATATACCTTGGGGGGTCCTGGAGGCTCTGACCCCCATACTGCTGGCGTGCATCCATTGGACTTATTAGTCCCCTTTCTTATCTGGTTTGAAGAATCCTGAGGTGTGCTGTGGGTTAAACCTGAGTGGATTGCAGTATTTCAGTTACAAACTGACATAAGACACGCTAAGGCATATGTATATTAGATAGATCATATATACTTGGTGAGAGATCAGGTAAATAATGACATAGTGCTAGAAAAAACTAATCATTACTGTTTTCAGGTCTAATAGCAAGTGAAGGAAATCGGTGGCGGCAGCTTAAGCGCTTCACCCTCACCACACTGAGAAACTTTGGAGTGGGTAAGCGGACTATTGAGTACAGGATTAAAGAAGAATGCAGCTCCATAGTGCAGGAGCTCACATCATACAATGGTAAATGGCTATAAAATGTGATATTATGCTATATTATGACATAGACAGTTCTTTACAGCTACCATACATTAGTTCATGATAGAATGTATTGGAAAAGATGGGTATCTAATCAAATCGCATAGGATTGTTTAAAAAGATGGCAACATTATATTTAATCTAGTTGACAAACAAGAAAATGGTTGAACAAGTATATATAGTCTTATAAAGAAAAATGTGTGTGGGGTATTACAGTTGAGTTCTAGTCACTTCATTTGAGCTGAGCTGTAATACTAGACACAACCCATAGAGAATTGTAGCAGTCATTTTGTGAGCCATGAAAACCCTATATAATCCCTATAATATCAAAACCTCTGGGGTTTTACATAGAACATTCTAAACTACTAGACGTATCTTAAAAGTTACCATATGATGTAAATTCTGCAATTTTTATTCCCTTTCTTACAGGGCGTCAGTTTGACCCAGCCATAATCATCTCTAAAGCCGTATCCAATGTTATCTGCTCGGTTGTGTTTGGGAGACGCTTCCAGTATGACGATGCTAGGTTTCATAGAATGCTGGATATTTTTTATGAAACTTTTGAGCTCATGAGCTCCACATGGGGGCAGGTACAATAAGAGAAAATCATGATAATGAGTTTTAGAGCTATTCGATGAGTGTACCATATATCAACCAAATTGTAGGTGACTGACGTAAGATATTCATTTCCCTTACAATTTCATATGTATTTACCAGAATTTATATTCTCCTCATTGTACTGGCTGTCTGTCATACTCTGGGTAATTTAGCACTATAATTACATTTTTGCTTGAACATAAAATACTCTTTTTATATTTTTATATTCTGTCTTCTTTACATGATCATGAAGGCAGGCATGTGCTTCAACTGCTGCAAAAGCAGTCCCATAGGTTTGCTTTACAGCAGAGAAATGTGCATAATAAAACAAACAACCTATTATAGTCTTTTGTGAGTGCAGTGAGCATGTTCTGTAACATGTGCAGTTGCCTCTGTGGATTGAGAAGGAAGAAAGGAGGAAGAGCTGAGCTATGTCCACTAGCCATTATCAGGAAATGACTGCTGCCTCTGATGTATATGGCACAAGCTGAAAACTGTCAGGAGCTGACAGTCTATTGTTTATGGCTCAGTGGTCCATGTGAAAACTGCAAGAGTTCAGGATGTTTAACCCCTTAATGACGCGGCCCCCTTTTTTTCCATTTTCCTTCCCCCTTTAAAAAATCGTAACTCCTTTATTTATCCATCGATGTCGCTGTATGAAGGCTTGCTTTTTGCGAGACGAGTTGTATTTTTCAATGGTGCTATTTAATGTACCATATAATGTACTGAAAAATGTTTTAAAAAATTCTATATGCAGTAAAATGAAAAAAAAAAAGTCATTCCACCATCGTTCAGTGCATCTTGTTTCTACGGTGCACAAACTGCAACAAAAATGACAGGATAACGTTCTTCTAAGGGGCAGTATGATTGCTACGATACCAAACTTGTATAGTTTTTTTTTTTTTACTGTACTATTTTTTTTTTTCAAAGACATTTAATTTTGAAAAAAATAATTTTCTGCCGCCATCTTTAGCGTGCAATAACTTTTTAAATTTTTCATCAACATAGTTGTGCAAGAGCTCATTTTTTGCAGGATGTCCTGTCATTTACGTTAGTACCAATTTGGAATACATACAATTTTTTGATCGCTTTTTATTGCACTTTTTCTTGGAGACAAGTTAACTGAAAAAGTGCATTTCTGGCGTTCTTTTTTTTTTTTTTCAGATGACGATCACTGTGGGGGTAAATAATGCACTACTTTGATAGATCGGACTTTTACGGACGTGGCAAAACCAAATATGTATTCCTCTTTTATGATTTTTATTTTTTTTATAGATATGGCAAAATGGGGGTGATTTAAACTTGTATTACTTTTTTTTTTTACAATTAATAAAACTTTATTGATCTTATTTTCACTTTTCTTTTAAGCACCCCTGGAGGACTACAATATTTGATGCTTTGATTGCTCCAGCAGTATGATGTAATGCTATATCATTACATCATACTGCGATTTGACAGGCAGTCGATCAAGCCACCCCATGGGAACAGCTTGATAGGCAGTCTCCTAAGGCAGCTCTGGGGCCTTTCATGGCACCTGCACGACTCCTCTGATCTCACCGCGAATTCAGAATTGAAAGCGGCATTTATAGGGTTAAGAGACGCGATTGGCCGCACGGCCGATTGCAGCTATTGCCCGCGGGTGTCAGCTGTAATAAACAGCTGACGCCCGAGCTGTATGAAGAGGGGTTGCAGGTCTTCATACATAGCCCGACGCTCCAGGACCTAAATGTACGTCCTGGAGCGGGAAGGGGTTAATATATTGCATAGGTACTAATGAGCTAATCAGCCCTTTAGTACTTCATTGCATGTATTTAGAGAACAGCGGGTGGTCTGTTCTCTAAATACTTTGCTATTGTTCTTCAGCGGGACAGTGGCTTTTAACAGCTGTTAAAGAATGTTATCAGCTGTAATCAGCGCTGCACACTGAGAACTCAACATTCGGTCTGTCTTATCTTGTTGTCCTGAGGGATCAGGATTTGATATGGACCTGAAGTAAGTGATGGAAGAAAAGTGCATAGTAGGTGCATGAGGGGCACAGATTTACACACAGCGATTATCACTCAAAAGATGGCTTTAGAGCAAATTTTGAGTGATAATCATTGCGTGTAAAGGGCCTTTAGACAGAGCTGATAAGTACATTGATAACACAGCTTTTTTATCTACTCTACACTCAACTGCTTTATCTGCAGCAGCTGTCAGATGCTTTTTTGAGGGAAGTTCAGAAGTTGTTAAAAAAAAAATGAAAACAGAATTGTGCTTTTTTTGGTTACCACATCTTCAAGAAAAGATGTAATAAAAAGTGATCAAAAAGCCATATATACTCCAAAATGGTACCAATAGAAACTATAGGACATCCCACACAAAAAATCAGTCTTCATACAACTGTCGATGGAAAAGTAAAAAGCTATGTCTGTCAGAAAATGGCAGCAATAAAAAAAATTGTATGTTTTTCCAAAGATGTATTATTTTTTGAAAGTAGTACAGCGAAAAAATGACATAAATTTTGTATCGTAGTAATCATACTGACCCATAGAATAAATTGTCATGCCATTTTTCCTGCGGTGTGCACGTGTAGAAACAAGACCCCCCAAAATATAATGGAATTGCATTGTTTTTTTTCCATTTAACTCCACTTAAGGGGTTAAACAATAGTTATTTGATTACTTGTTCCATTTACACACAGATTTATGATGTCTTGAAATCATTTAATAGAATATTCCATGCCCCAGGTACAAGACATGATTCCAATGATAATGAACCACATCCCTGGCCCTCACCAGAAAATCACCACATTACTGGAGGAACTGAATGATTTTGTCACTGAACAAGTGAAGCTGAACCAACAGACATTGGATGAACAGGATCCCAGGGATTACATAGATTGCTTCCTCCTGAAAATGCAAGAGGTATCTACAACAAGCTTAGTCTAATGCAAGGTTTCATGGTCATTAGTTTTGAAGATCATATTTAAAGGGAGTCTGTCAGCTTGAACATGCTGCCCAAGCTGCCAACAGCATGTTATAGAGATGACCGCCCCCTCCCCACTCCTTGTCCGTAGCCAGCAATGGGAGGAGGCGGGACGCGGCACCGCTTAGTCACACCCCCTCCCATTGCAAAGAACGAGCGGGGAGGAGAGCAGAGGTAAGCCTGCAAGTAGGAAGGAGAGCAGAGGGAGGGAGTTTAGCAGCCACTGTGCTAAACCCCCTTTCACCTCCGGCCCCTGTCATTGGGCTCCCATAGGAGCCCATGCAGCGGCCGACATATTCCATCCCAAAAGATAGTTCCAGGACTATCTTTTGGGCACGAAATAAAAACGCCCGGCACTATATTGGCCTGGCCGGCACTTTTACATCTCAGAAATACGGCCATGTTATCTGATGCCATTGATATACGCTCATGGAAATAAAGCCTAAGGGATTAAAATTGCAGGTAAAGTTTCCCTGTACTGAATGGAACTAAGCCTGCAACAATCTACCATTTATGGACTTTAAGAGCTGATGTTTTCTATCTTGATTGTACTGAATATATGTGGTGAATATCTGTTATTTGATCTTCTTGCATTTTTAGGAGAAGGACAATCCTGAATCTGAATTCACAATGAGAAACCTTATTCTCACTCTTAACAATCTATTTTTTGCTGGTGGCGAAACTGTGTCCACAACTTTAAAACATGGATTTCTTGTGCTCCTCAAGTATCCAGATATACAGGGTAGGTAGACACGTCCAGAATTCCAAACAGATTAAAGAAGTTTCATTAATGGTCTATTCTTAGGATTGAATATCAATATCTGATTCATGGGGGTCATCTAAAACAGTGTTGCATATATGGCTGTGGCTGTGCCTGGTACTACAACTCATAATTCTCAGTCCTATTCGAGTGCATGTAACTGAGTTGCAATACCAGACACAGCCACAACCAAATGTATTAGTACAGAATAAAAAAGGCATGAGGTTGGAGTGCCCAGGCTCTCCTTTTTCAACTGATAGCTAGGTGTGCTGGGATTTGGACCGAAAACATTCAGATATTGAGGGCGTATTGCAAAATGCGCTCACTCTTGGGCAACTCTTTTGTGCAGAGAACGAGCGTACATTGCACGTATGCCTGTGCAAATACACTGTGCTGTCCCTCTTCATTGATCTTATCATGAGTGGTTTAAACTTAGGAACCGATGAAAATTGGCTGATTACTAGGGAATCTTCATTTAGAAGCCGCAGCCAGCCAAACATTTATCCTATATTGGCCACTGCAGGAGAAATGTAATATGACATGATGCCCATTCAATGAATGAATGAATGAGCAACAATGTAATATATGGTCATACTCTAGGACAGTAGACACTCTTTTCAGTTTCTCTTTGCTCTAGCTAATAAAGGAGGTACAAATCAAGGAATTCTCCTCTAAAATGTCTACATATCCTAATGGGACTATCCTCTTAATATTAATTTTTCATTACATTTTATCTTAAAATGTAAAAGTGACATTTTTTATTTTTTTCAGCCAAGATACATAAAGAAATGGATGATGTGATTGGACGGGACAGGACGCCAAACATTGAGGACCGAAACAGGATGCCATACACAGATGCTGTAATCCATGAGATTCAGAGATTCAGTAATGTGATCCCCATGAATGCACCACATTCTGCTACCAGGGACACAGTCTTTAGAGGATACACTATTCC